>NC_090440.1:749047693-749350723 GCF_031143425.1 Pleurodeles waltl | reverse complement strand
GTATGCAGTTACCTGCATCTAATGCGGTATAACGTATCACCATATTCCTTTGACTTATGGTGTATCATGTAGCTTGTTGCTGAGTCTACTTTATGGAAAGGAACATCTCCAATATTATTATTTGGACTGTGACTTAGGGGCTGATTTAGAGTTTGGTGAAGAATTTACTCCATCACAAATGTGACGGATATCCCGTCCGCGGCATTACAATTTCCATAGGCTATAATGGACTTGTAATAGGGCGGATGGGATATCCATCATATTTGTGAAGGAGTAACCCCCTCTGCCAAACTCTAAAACAGGCCCTTAGTTTTCTCAGAGATTCCTTGGCTGAAACATTTGAATTGCCAGCCAGATACTATAATGCTAGAAATAGTTAGACACTTCTTTAAGCCTACTATGGCATTAGATACTGCTTATGCTCATAGCAACAATTTGACCTGTATATTGACAGATGTGGAGAAAAATAGATAGATTCAGGAGCAGACAGAAGAAAAACATAATGGCCAGAGCTGCAAATCACACACATACACCAAATTGGGCTAATGAGGAGATTGAGCATAAGGTAGAAGGAGTGATAGCAGATTTAACATTGGATTGGCAACATCATTGGAAATTGTGTATATTCACTAGAAAATCCAGACATGACACACATTTTGTGGGCGAAGTGAGTGTGATCACACTTTTGAAATTCGAGGAACTTGGGGATTATATTTAGAAATTGAGGATCCCGTTATTTTATACTGTATGTGGGAAAAATGTTTGTTACAGGTTGTCCAGGAGATGGTATGGAACATGCTAACTGGGAATAGCTTTTTTCTGAAAATCTATAGTGTGAGACATCTTGATGACCCAACAGTGATAGAACATGCAAGAACGAAAAGAGATGCTAGTGGTAGTGAAATAGTTGGAGACATTTTTGGTGTGGTTATTCCATCTGTAGGAGTGATACTGAAGTCTCACAAGATTAGAAAGGTGTCCACTGTAGTTGATAAGCTGTCTACAAATACAGCCAGAACATTGTTAGCTATAGATATTGAGATGGTAGCAATTATATCCATGCTTTTGCAAAACAGGCTTGCATTAGTCATTCTTTTTGCAAAGGAGGACGGAGTCTGCAGGATGTTAAATGTTCAGCAGTGCTGTTCTTACATTTATGATAAAAGTAAGGACTTGAAGAAATGTATTAAAAGCATTACTGATGTGAAAGGGTTGGAAGCAACAGGTGCATTGAAGCAATAGGGAATATATTTTCTGCTTTTGGCTGATGGATTGGAAATTTAGGGCGTGGAATTTTTGGAAGCCTCTTGAGACTCCTATTTATAGTTGCTCTTTGTTTAATATTCTTGTTCATACTTTACAAGGGATTCAAACACACACAAGTGAAGAAGGGAATAAAGAGGAAACGAAAAGTCATAAAATTATATGCCAGACAGAGCAGGTATTATGATGACTTGAAGCATCTGGAGGAGTCTAGACAAGCATTTCTGAATCAGCCTATGAGGTTTTGAATGGTCCATCTGAGAAAGAGGTCTAGATCTTGATGTTATGGCTTGATTCACCATCTGATGGGGTATTGGTGCAGCATAGGTTTTAGCTCTACCCTCACACATCACAAATACACAATATATGTGCACTTAGCACTACATGCTTTGTGTGTTCTACCGTTATTAATGTGTTGCACTTGAGCCCAGTACTAAAGTCCATACACTGTAGAACTAGACATTCATATACTCTGTGTGCCTAAACCTTATTAAATGAAATGTAAACTTTAAGGAATGGATAAGATTATCCTCACATTATTGACATGCATTTACTTTAGAAACAAGAAAGATTTATGTAAGTGTGTGCATTAATGTTTCACATTTGAATTTCGAATATATTTTTTAGTGACATTTATACTTGTGTACTCAAAATTGCATTGCATTTGCCTAAAACTGTAACATGAATTCAATTTGAATGTATGTACGGACTTTCTCATATATTTATAACACAAAAGGCACATATTAAATGTGCACCTTTGGATTATACATTTAACTTGACATGAATCGGCCTGTATTTCAGCTTGAAACAGTATTTTACCATTCCTGCTTGAATGTTGTTTCCTTTGCAGTTATGTTCACATGAGTTTGAGATTAGATGCAACACTGTATTAGTCATAAAGAGTCTGCAAAAGGACCTTGATGGGGGAACATGGAGAGACAGAGCATTAACTGACAGTCCCTACTCAGTAATGTACCAGAGAGTTGCAGGTATCCAAAGCCGATATTGTTCTCATGACTACTCTGGTGAAAATTGTAAAAAATGTTGCAGCTCACAATGTGAGAATGTAAAGGAGAATGGAACCCCTGATTGTGTGAAAGAGGGGAGTTGTTTAGAGGATTCATGTGATATTAACTAGGGTTCTCACAGGTTGTTTGAGTTCCTTTTTCTTTGGACTTTGAGAGGTGCAGACCTCTATGTTTTCCCCTTTTTGTCCTTTAGGCTAACACATATTTCTCTCTGGAAAGGCTCTTGGCCGAACTTCTGAAATGCTGACACCTTCCTATTTTTATGCATGCACATATAATTTTCTCCTTTTTCAACATTTCCACAATTTTTTTAAACTCCTTTTTAGAGATAATTGCTTTTGATCAAAATCAGACCCTAGGCTAGATGACCTTGGATATTACTCATTTTTAAGAGAGATCAGAGACTTTTCTCTGAGCATCAGATTTTGTTGCTAATTTTCTGTATTGCTGAAACTGAACTACAGGTTTGCCTTGTGCTGATTTGCATAAACGTCTTCATGAGTTTTGGTAGTCCTGTTGTTATCCTGTATCTTTATAGCATGTCTTTGAGATTGATTTATATTAACCTGAATGTTAACTTGTAGTAATACTCTATAAATGTATTCCTGATTCGTAGTCCTTATTGTGTACCCAGATAGGCTAACCTGTTCATTGGAATTGTTTGACCAATGCTAACTCCCTTCACCTCTTGAGTCTATGAGTAAAGGTCCACCAGGTAACAGATTAACTTGGCACCAGCTTGTGCGTGCAGTGGCTCCTGGCTTCTCCTTAGCCAATGGGGTAAAAGTTGCTAGGGGGTAACCTACACAACATTGCAGCATTCCCTGTGTGCCCTACTGCAGACAGTCCCACAGTGCCCCTCTCTGCTTAAATCCAAAATGTTGAAACCCTTCTCCCCTTGTGCAGAGCCTGGGTACCTACCCAGAGGTGTGGCCAGAGCAGTGAACAGTCCCTCCTCTGTGGTCACTCTAGACGAGTTCTGGGGACAGCTCCCTACCTGAATGGGAGACCAACGTAGGAGCTTGCCCAGGTGTTGTCTGACACCTACCTGTGCCAGGGGAGGTCCCTTTAGAGTAAATTAAGTTCCTGGGAACAAAGTAAATGGGATCATCCTTCTAACACCTCCCTGCACCCAAGCCCTGTTTCTGTTCTGGGAGCACTTTTCATACCAGGGCTTGAGTCCCAGAGGGCTTTAGCTAGAGGCTATTGCAAATTAGCCACCAAAGACATGATGTAGGGAAAAGATAACTTTCTAAAAGTAGCTTTTCCTTAATGTTTATTAAAATCCAACCTCACCATTGAATTGGAGTTTATTTGAATAAATGATTCAAAGTGTCCTGGAATGCTGTTTCTATCTGTTTCCTAGCCAAAGTTAGCTTCTCTAAATTTAATATTGCATCCCAGTGTTTCTCTATGGTTTATTTTGCCAGGTTGAATTGTAGTGCTTAAAATGCCATAGTCAGGCTACAATGGAGGGTCTAAAGCCATATTCTACATGTTCACTTTTGTATGATGCAATAGGTGCTCCAGTCCACTAGTAGCATTTAACTTACAGGCCCTGGGTATGTTTTATACCATATACTAGGGATTTATAGGCAAGTTCAATATACCAATTAGGAATATGAAACTTTTAGCCTCTTCAAAAGAGGAGCACAGGCAATTTACCACTGGAGGAGGGTTAAAATGCACAGAGGTTCAATACCAGCAAAAATTTGGGGTCCAGTAAAAATTGAATAATACGGGGTGACCACTCATAAAAGACCAATTTCCTGCACTTTACCCTATGTATTTTGTACAAACGTTGCCTTTCAATTTCACAAAATCAGCTATGAATATTACCCAGTAAAATCAAATCACCTTCATGTGGTGAAATAAATCCCCTAGAGCTCCTGGAGCAACATTATAAACAATTGTGAAAAGTGGAATTGGTTTCCATAATCCAGGGGTGCATATCAGAGCAGCACAAATCATAGTGGATATGGAGTGCTCAAAACATCTTTATGTGAAATGTCATTACTGACCAAACTTTCTGGAACATACCACTGCCTTATTTGCTGTATCTGCCATACACTCATAGTGTGTTTAATGACTCCTCTCTTTCCACAATAGCAATACTAATTGAAAAGTGGGAAATAGTAGCTATAGAAAACAAAGTTTCCACATCTTTGATACCAATGGCACATGTAATATATTATTCCAATTTTCAACCGAGTCAGAGGTATGGCAGGTTTTGCGACAGAAGACTGCCATTGCCAGGGCTCCAAAGGAAACTCTTTCAAAATGATGTCTTTAAAATTGTCATGGCCTACATTGAGGATTTTGCCCTATTACCCTTGAACATTTTTAGATTGATCCATTGTTTCATTGTGCTCAGTCGTACTAATTTAGAGAAGTATGAGCAGAGAAAAGATGCCTTGGAAACTATTTTTAAAATAAATATGGTGGGGTACATTTATCAAAAAGTCACACAGAGCAGCAAGTCACCTTGCTTCACTGGGCTGCATGACAATGAAAGGGCAGGAATGCATCCTATTTAACATTATACAGCACATTCTTGCCTGTTCCCAGCTCTGGTGCACAATGTGCTGCCAGCACCAATGCAGGCAATGGTGCAATGGTGCCTGCACTGTAAACCAATTCCCGAGGCATTTTCCTCTTTCTCTGTGTGTTGCAGAATGCAGCACACACACATAGTAAGAAGGACAAAAATTGGAAAATAAGGACAAATAAGCATATTCCTCCTTATTACACCTTACCTGGGCAGAAGTAGTAGTTTTGACATATTCCCAGGTCTACCACTTATGGTAAATCTGTGAATGTGACAAAATCCATGGATGTTACATGGGAACACCCACACACTACCCTGGGGCAGAGTAACGGAACACAGCAATTTATGCTGCCTTTCATTACTCTGGATTTATCAAACCACTCAGGGATGTACAAGGTCGCCTTGCGTGGCTTGATAAATTGCACCGTAAGCGTTGCTTTGCTTTTGCATCCTGTTGAGTGATGTAAAAGTTTAATAACTCTCCACCCATGTATGGAAGGGTATCGCTAATCTTCATAAAGTGCTTATGCACATCCCACAACTGTTTAAACAGAAATATATGAAGAGATATGAAGCAGAATTGAGTGCAACAATACCAAAAAGCAAGCGGAATATAAACTGGATGAGGGCGACAAAGGTTTACATATACATCCTACAGAAGTAAAGTCTTACAACATATGAATGAGATGGTATTTCACACTGGTATGGCAACAGGTAATGTTTGAGACTCTTGACCATTGCTGGAGAAAGTGCTCTGAGAGAAGCGCTATGTCACATTTGTAGTGGACGTGCTCAAAGATTCAAAGGTACTGGGACACAATATTACAGATCATAAAAGACAAAGCAGGAATTATTGTGGAGCTGGACCCACAGGTTGTCCTATTTAGAAACACTGGTTAACATTTCTTATCCCTTGGGATCTATGTTGGGCAAGCTCATCACACATATCTTCTAGCAGCTAGACTATCCCTTGCACAGTTTGGGAAGCAAGTTAATCTGCCATTGGTGTATCTTTGGTGAGTTATGATAAGGCCAATCTACACCTGGGCTTTCCAATCAGTAGATTGTGAGCTACTGGTAGCTCTCCAGCTATCATTGAGTACCTCTCCTATGTGCAGCCCAGCCTACTAACTTAGAATCTTTTGCTTGGTTGAATTAATTAAGTTAATACCAAAATGAAAAAGTGTTTTTTCGAGATGAAAATGTGTGAATTTTCTAAACTCACAAGATGATGTTTGGGAAAAAATGGTTGAATTAGCAAAATTCTTCTTAAAGTGGACTGGGATGCAACCCGAGTAATTACCAGTGGCTGAGATCAATTTAAGTATTCCATCAGTGTAACCCTAACTCTCTTTGGTGAGACCCCAGGCCCTTTGTCATGCAGAGATATTACCCTAACAAGTAACTGGCCCTAATTAAGGTCATCCTGCATTTCACTAGCACCACCTCACAATGCAACTGACTGTACCCAGGCTCTGCCAGTAATGCAGGGCATTGACCTGGCATGTACGTAATATGAACTACTAGACCTCTACTTGTACACACTTTGGCCTCACATGCAGCTTACCCCTCAACAGCCCCATCAACCTTCAATTACAAATGGCAGAACTTATTATTGACTATACCAAGATCTCTACACCTCTGTGAGGCATCAACCTAACTTGCATGCCCTAACCATCTTTTTGTGACAGCTGTGGGGTTTATGTTTGACTGCATCTCATGTCTTCTGCATCTTAGGCACAATTACAACTGATGTTCTTAACTGTGACCATCCCTGTTGCGTTACTGACTCTGACCCTGTCTTACTGGTTTCCCAGAAATAATGACTCAACTTGTGACTAAAAGGACATTTACCTACATGCCACTGCTATTTAACTGCATGCCACACATAGATGCTCCTGACATTGTGGGGCTCATAGGTGAACCTAGAATTGAACTGACTCTTTTCCTGCTCTACCAGGCTTCGAGAGAAACTGATCTGACTCAACTGAATCCACCTCAACCCTACATACTTTCCTTGAGCCAGAGGTACTGGTGAAACATCTGACTGGATGGACATTTGCCCTGGGACTCCCTCGGAGACATCAGATTGTAACTGTGTTGCTTGTACCGAATGGATAGTCTCAAGAGAATCTGAAAAGATATGTGAGTAACTCTGCCCTGTTCATACCAGCATCTCAGATGTAAAACTACTACTTCTAAACTTAATGCCGCCATCTTTATGCCTGGAAAGTCACAAATATAAAGAGCCTTGCAGACAGCAGATTTTGCCAAAAACTTAAATGTTTATGTTTCATTGTGTTGTGCATAGCTTTTCATGAAAGAATGAAAGGATAGGACGCTTGCTTTTCACACGTAAGAACGAGTACATTGATTTAGAGGTTGGGTCTATTTTTATGATATAACATGTATAAAAGGTAACTTTCCTAATACACATTGCAATGTTGAACCATGCTTGGCTTTCTTTAATTCTTAAAAAAATGTATAATGGGTGGGAAGACAGGCATTTGAATTGTTGAACGATGGTTTCAAATATTCAACACTGCCTGGAGAAGTGAAATCTTTTCATGAAAATCTAACCCAGTAACCAAAAAAAAAAAAAAGAGTGCTCTACTGAAAACAAAACAAAAGACTGCTCTACTGAACTTGCAGGAGCAGTGTAACCTGCTTCTTTCATGCTTCAATTTAAATCTACACTTGGGACTAAGCAACTTATCCTGTCAGCCTGCCCTGTTTCTGCCACCAGAAGCCTAAAAATGCAATACAATTTAATTAACAAATATTGGAAACAGTAAAATTTTACATTTCTGTGTGGGTGATAATTTTTTGAGGTCAATGAATGGCTTTCTTTGTGCTGAGAGTTTGGCAGTGCTGGATGGCCTTGAAACTCTATCAGGACATCACTAACAAAACCTACACTTGTGCAGACTGTAAATGCAAAGGTATTGCACTGTACTGTAGTCTAATAGTCTCAATGAGGTGCAAAGCACATTAGTGGATTGTTAGAATGCTTAACCATTTATGAGTGTTTGATCTGTAGAGTATTAAATTGCAGTACCAATGTGTACTATGTGGAAGTGTTTTGGGTTCGTGTGTGTTGACCTCTTATCCTGACAGTGGTTACTGTCTTTGCTGCGGGGCGAAAATGTGGAAAATGTTGGATATGTTTTAGTGTCATGTATGATGAGTTGTGGAATGCAGTCAATCGTGGCCTAAAATCCTGAGATACCATACAAGCGTAGAAGACACTTGGTTGTTGTTGTTTGTTTCTGCTCTGTAAGAAGTGCTGGTTGTGAGATGTCATTAACAGTATCATTAGCTTGCTGTTTGTGAGTGTGAGAGGTTGGTATTAGTGAATCTGAGGGAGGAACTGTATCAACCTGAGTGAGATCCACTGGTTGAGTCTCATTTCCAGTTTAATTGTGAAAGCATAGTCAGAAAGTGTAGCTCGGTATTGCTTTGGAACAATTGATTACTCAATCCTTTACTGGTGCAGACAAAGTTGTTGTTGAATATATTATTTTGTATTAGGTTTGAATGAGTGACTGGCTGTGAGAGAAATTGTAAAGGAGGGTGAACTGCTGCAAAGAGTGAGATTGACAGCACATTGTGCTGCATTGGTATATGTCGGTTGGTGTGAAGATGCGCTGTTATTGGTGAAATACATCACAAGGAGTCACACTGACATTGGTTGTGAATGCTAAATAGAGAATTATGAGTACAGAATTACATCCTGATTGCGAATGAAAAGTACATTGTGATGTACAAATGCTTCCTATGATAGAAGTTCCTGGAAGAGGATCTGTCCATGTCCCTTAGAGTAGAGGTGACATTTTGTTATTCACCAAAAACTTACCAAAATTGAAAGAGAAACCTGCAGAATAGTATAGACAGGTTGAACGATTTGTAAAACTTAAAAAAGTTTTGTGGGAAGATCTGAACTCATTGTCTGACATTGTTGTTCAGAGCGATTTGTGGACTGAATGCAAAGTAGCTGTAGATTGACCGGATAAAGAACCTCCAAGATACCTGCTGACTAGTGCACCATCTGAAATTGTGATGAAAAAGTACCAGAAGGTGATTGTGTTTTTGAAGGAGAAAAAGTCCCCTAAGGATATTGATTGGTTGAGGCTTTACAGAACAACTCAGGAGTCTAAGGAGTCAAAACACTGTCTTCACTAAAGAACTTGCTGGTGTGAGTTCCCATTTACAGGAATGAGTTGGCTTGAGTGTGATTGAGGAATTTTCCTTTTTTTTTCCAGAGTCTTTTGTGAGGTTTTGTCTTTGAACCTAGCACCCAGTCTCCTCCCCCGGCATGGGAGATTAGGCATGAAAAGTAAAAGTGATGTGTGATGAGCAGACGATAAAACAATAATATGTATAGCCTTATACTGAACACGCTGGCTAAGGCTTAGCCAGACTGCATTTAATCATTTAAACCATGAAAACAATCGCTAAGTAATACTAATCTAATTGTTCCATTTATTTTTTTCTCATGCAGATTTTTTAATGCGTTACAAATCAGAATTTTTCTTTTTCTTTTAACAGGAATTAGCAAATTAGTTTTTTTAACCATACTGCAGAAACATGAAGTGTTAAGCTTTTGGGACTATCAACGCAAAATCATTGCCTTAGTTTAACTGGTACCACAGCCTTGTTTACTTGTTCATGCTACCTGTGCCTAAGGGAAATGTCCATCTATGATGTGTAAAGCGTCTCCTTCACATCTTGGCTTTCAACACAAGAAAAGGTTGATTAGCTTGCTTAGCTGAAATTTTTCCATTCTTGTTACAAATGAAGGTAATCTTCTTCTTTTCTCATGATCTCACCATCTGGCACCTGCGTACATCATTTGTTTTATGAAAGCATGTGATTTCCATTAAAAGCCTGTTTGTAAATGTCCTAACTTTTCTTAGTGGCCCTCACTTACGTTATGGTTGCAGGCGGACTTCCTTCTTGACCAATTATGTGATTCACAGATAGAATTTTCATATTCTTATTATTTTTTTATTCTTATTGTTATAATCAGAATCATCTTAATATGGGAGAATGTTGAAAGCTTTTAAACATTTCAGTGGCATAGAAACTGCAGAGACTATAGATATAAAAGGCTTGGGACTTTTTGTGTTCAGGTTGTACAGGGATTGAAGCCAAAAGTGAATACCATGATTCAACAGCATTTGATTTGTTGGTAATGCAAACTGATTGATGAGATCCTGCGATATGCAAAGTATTGTAGCAATGAATTGGATTTGAAGCAGAAAATGTTGAATAGTAAGCTAATGATAGTGCATTTAAAGGCTCCTCAGATAAATCAGATTCCACAGTTTGCAGGGAATTTTGGTGGAATGCAAGGAGTGTATCAGCAGTGAGTTCGATGCTAGGAGGCAATGGGTTCCAACAACAGGATACAGGACGAGGTGCTCCTGTTGACCCCAGTACAGGTGTAGATGTGGTGACTTTGAAAAGGACAAATCATGTCAAGTGTGCAGCAAATTAGGCCATTGGAAGAGGGAGTGTTACCTTAATGTGAATAATAATCAGATGCAGAATGTGGATTTGTGCAAAAGCAAAGAAATAATCAGGTTCAGACGCAACTGATGCAGAGATCCTGAATGCAAAAATCTAATGTATCCCAGAGACATCTAATGCCGGTTCCACAAGCCCCAATTCCCCAACATCAGTCAAATGTTTGCCGACAAAATTCAAATCAAGTCACAAATGTAAGTTCCAACCCCATGGCAACTCAGTTCCTCTTGATTCCTTTGGATGATTAATACTTCTCAGATAGTTCCCTATGACAGTGCTGGGAGGAGGAGGAATGTGTGATTGATGCATACTTAGTTGAAGACCAGAGTGGTCCATACATTGATGGAAATGTGAATGGATACCACGTGTCATTCTTGATTGACACCGGTGATAACGGCTCTACTTTGAGAACAGCAGAGGTTCCCAACCTGTCCCTCATGGGAAAACAGATCCAAGTTGTAGGAGTTGCAAACCAACAATTGACATGCCCATAACAAAAGCTGTACCTGTATAAATAGGGTCTTTTGAAGAGGAGCACCAATTTGTGGTGTGTGATTTGAGTCCCATGAGCCTTCTTGGACATTACATGCTATGCAAGCTAAATTGTTCTATCTATTGTACTCCATGAGACATTGAGATACAAACCCATGATGAGGGTGTGGCATCCCAAACCCCAAGTGTCACACTTTTCCCTATGCTGACAGAGAGGCATACCTGTGGAAAAAGTAATTTCCAATTCAACACACAATGATTGTATATGATTGTAACAGCCTCTGTAATGGCCCGACCTTTATTGGAGGCAATAGGAATGAGAGAATGAAGTTGCATGACCATTATGTAATTGTACTCGCCCTTCTCTCAATTTGGTTTTACTTTTTTCTATCTAGAATTAACTTCCTTTTCTCGTGGGCAATGATATAGAAATACAATTTCCTCACTTTTTAGAAAATTTGAGATATACCATGTCACCGGAAGTGTGGGACTTTTCAGGAATAGAGATAGGACTCATCAAAGGTGTTGAGCCTGTCAAGATAATTGTGAAGCCAAATGCTGAGCACCCACCTGAGAACCCCACAATACAACATGACACCCGAAACCATTGCAGGGATTACTCCAGTGATTGAGTCCATGATGGGCAGGAAATTCTGAAGGAAATAATGGGGAGTCCATGTAACTTTGCCATAAGGGGACTGTGGAAGCCCAATGGAAAATACTGCATAGTCCAGGATCTTAGAAAGGTAAACAAAATTGTAGTTCCTTGTTGTCCTGTGGTACCGAATCCACCAGTGATATTGTTTCAGGCTCGATGTGAAGCCAAGTGTTTCATATGATTGACCTGTGGCGAGCATTTTTCTCCATACTGTTACACAAGGAAAGTCCATTTATTTTTGTGTTTCTGTTTGGCAGTCTTATTTTTGGCATGATGCTAAGTTCCACAACGGTATAGAGAGAGCCCTTCCAGCTTTAACCATATCTTGAAAAAGAATCTGAAGTACTTTGAAATTTGCAGAAGAGACACAACTGCCCTGTTGAACCTCTAACCTGAGAATGGGCATGAAGTTTGCCCAACTAAATGACAGTACTGTACAAAAGAGGTCCTGCACCTTCGACCACTCATTGAGAAAGGTGCTAGGAAGGTGTTGAGAATGAATCACCCAACAACTCAGAAAGAAGTAAGGATGTTTTTCAGAAAAGTTGGCTGCTGTCATCAGTGGATTCCAAACTTTCTCTTTTGTCCAGGCCTTTACAGAGGCTGACACACAAGGAAGTGTCTGGTACTGTACTAGTGGATAACTGCTTACATGCCTTCACAGACCTGAGAGAAATTTCTGTTGTGCCCCTGCTCTGGGCATGCCTGATTACAACAAATGTTTTACTTTGTACTGCTGTGAGACGGTGGGATGCTCTCTCTCAGTGCTGACTCAGTTACACAGAAACAACAATAGACCTTTGGAATATTTTTCAGCCACACTTGATCCAGTAGCTGCAATATTCTCCGGCTGTCTCAAAGTGGTGACATTGGTTGGTGCTAGTATGGAACAGCGCGAAAGCATTGTTATGGGTCATTCTTTGAATGTTTTTGTCCCTCATTTGGTGGAAATTTTGTTAACAAGTACCAAGACCCAGCATTACACAAATAGCAGGTTAACTCGCTATGTGCAGATGATCTTGGCTGCTCCTAATATCACATTAAAACATTGTTTGACATTGAATCCTGCTACTTTGACTTTGTTATCCTTGCCCATTATTAAGAAAAATGTTGATGTCGATGAAATTGAACATGACTGTATAGATGTCACTGAGCTATGCACCAAGCAAAGACCTGACATTCAAGATACCAAACTTCCTGAGTCTGATCATATAATGTTTGTTGATGGCTCCTGTTTAAGGGACCATAAAAGAAATCTGAGAGCTACCTGGTCTGTACTGTCTTAGGTGTGATCGAAGCCTCCTGACTTCAAGGAGTCTTTTCTGCCAAAAGTTCCTCAATTGATTGCCCTTATAAGAGCATGCTGTGTTTCTGAACAGCTGAAGGTGACCATTTTCACCAATAGTCAGTATAGCTTTGGTGTTGTTCATGATTTTGGACAGTTATGGTCCCAGGGAGGTTTTATGACTTCTTCTGGATCCCCAATACATATCCCCAATACATAATTGAGAAATAATTGAAACCTGTTGAAAGCATTACAATTGCCTGCCCAGATTGCAGCTGTTAAGTGCCCTTCACACTGCAAAGGTAATTATTTTGTCACCCTTGGCACTTATTATTTCGATGATGTAGCTTGATATTGTGCATTGAATTGTAGTGCATTTAACAGAGAGTATGTCAATGAGGGTACTGATGAGACAAATTACAATTGCTTGTTAACTGCTTCAGATACATGGGAAGAAGTCAAAAGACTGCAGGAAGAAGGGTCAGATGAAGAACAACAGAGTTGAATTAGAGCAAGTTGTGTCCTGAGAAGAGGACAATGTTTGGGTTTCAAGCAATGGAAGAGTTGTGATGCCTAACAGTTTGCCAAACCCTGGTGATGTCTCTTTTCAGGACCATCAGCCCCAACAGTGTGGTACAATATCTGTCAGCATCTATTTCCTCTGTAATGTGGAGCTGGGTGAGCTTCGGTTCTCAGGGCAACGTCCAGCCCATCACCCACTGCAGACATAACAACATCCCCATCCCAGAAAGGGGTCAGCCTCTCACAGATCCAGACAGTATGTAGAAAGTCACCTCATGCAGAGGAATAATGCTGACAAGTCTTTGCAGCCACAGCACCCATTTTCTACAATATCTCTTGAGTGTAGTAGACCCTGTGGAGTTAGTTCCACTGTATGAGGTGAAACTGTGCATCAATCGTTGTCTCCCAGGGAGAGATAGAAGCCTCCCTCCAGTCGTCATTAGTAAGCTTCCCCAAGTCTCCCACCAATGCTACTCTCAATCGGGCAAATGAACCCGTGTTGCTCACCATTAAGTGATATACCTATGAGGTTTTGTGGTTAGTCAGTTAACCCATGAGTAAGTTACCCTCCTATGGGCTATGTTCCCGTAAGTCCATGAGCTCTTTAATATACTGGTGAGAGCATGTTGTAGCTGCAGGTATCAGAAACATTTACAGTGGTTTATGTTATATTCCAATTGCAGCTCTAATAGGTTTGCAAAACCCAACAGGACATTTCCGGTACCAGCCAGGTCCCATACCACAGGTTTCTTTCTTTAAACATCCCACCCACCCAAGGGCTCTGTGAGTCTCCCTCTAAATACACTTTTATAGCTGTTAAAATGGTGCCTAGGGGGAAGGGGGGCATTCAATATAATAGATGCATTAGGGGGCATCTCTTGCATTGCCCATCACTCAGTGGCCAAGGTAGTGTTGGCTGTGTAATTGTACCGCCATTCATTTTTTACAATGGGATAAGATGACCTGTAGTTTGAGACTGTGTTTGGGGTGACAATGCCATGGTTGTAAGAGGACTGTGGGATGTTCCAAGAGTTCAATCGCAATCTCAAGAAGTAGGGATGATAGGGGGTGTCACAGCTTCATACCCAGTGTATTGCAAATTGCATGGACAGCAATCCACTCACACTTTCTTGTGGGTGGAGAGTGGTGTAGAGTAGCCATGTCCAAGTGAGAAATCTTGGTCCAAAATTTAGGAGCATATTTACAAGAAAGTGGTGCATCGGTCCCAATGAGCCACGTTTCTTGTGTTGCCCCTGACTCACTTAACAACACCATAGTTGTGCCATATTTACAATACGGTGCACCATGGTGGTCGTGAGGACAATAGCATCAACCTTTTTGATGCTATTGTGGCGCTTTGCTGCATTAACATCAAAAATGTTGATGGCAGTGCAGCAAAGCACAGGGAGGCCCATTGATTGATTGCTCTGAGCAGGCATTAAAAATGACAGAAAAAATGGCACAGTTAAATGTTGTAAATTTCAATGCACCATTTTATCAGGCCTCCCTGCATCAGAATGCCCCCTTGCATACATTATGCCTGATACAGGCATAATGTGGCGCAAGGGGTTGTTAAGTAATGCAATGCAAGCATTTCACCACTTTGTAAATACGGCATGGGGAAAAGCCATCTTAGCGTAAAAAAAAATGACGCTATGGCAGTGCAAGATGGCGCTAGGTGCTTGTAAACATGCCCCTCAGCTTACTCAAAAGGCAAAATAGATAGTCCTAACGTGCATCGTCAAATGCCCTGTGGAAGTCCAAGACGAAATGAGCACGGGCTCCTTGCAATCAGTGAGTTGTGCTTTTACTGGATGTTATGCTGCGTGTCCCTCTGAGGCATAAAGCCGGATTGATTTGAAAGGACTAAGGCGGTGAACATGGGGCAGAGTCTATTGGCTAGGACCTTGGCCCATATTTTAACCTCAGTGTTCATGAGGAAAATGGGGTGATACGAGGAGCAATTATCAGGTGGGTGTCCCAACTTAGGTATGACAAAAATTTCAGCCAGTCTGAGATCTGGGGAGAGCGTGCCCTCCTCACACAGTTCCCATTTTCAGCAAATCAATATGCGTAAAAATCTGATGCAAGGCAGGTTGCTCCAGCAAGATAGCCAGTTGTTCTCAGCAGAGACTGGGGAGCACGTGGTAAGCACAAGTTCGGCTCATGTCTAGCAACCTCATCAAACACTTTGGGGGTCATTCCAAGCCTGGCGGGCGGCGGGAGCCGCCCACCAAGCGGGAACCGCCAGAAGACCGTACGCGGTCAAAAGACCGCGACGGTCATTCTGGGTTTCCTGCTGGGCTGGCGGGCGACCGCCAAAAGGCCGCCCGCCAGCCCAGTGGGAAACACCCTTCCACGAGGAAGCCGGCTCCGAATGGAGCCGGCGGAGTGGAAGGGGTGCGACGGGTGCAGTAGCACCCGTCGCGAATTTCAGTGTCTGCTAAGCAGACACTGAAATTCAAAGTGAGGCTCTCTTACGGGGGCCCCTGCAGTGCCCATGCCATTGGCATGGGCACTGCAGGGGCCCCCAGGGGCCCCACGACACCCCATACCGCCATCCTGTTCCTGGCGGCCGAAACCGCCAGGAACAGGATGGCGGTATGGGGGTCAGAATCCCCATGGCGGCGGGAGGATTCCCCTGGGCAGCGGAAAGTCGGCGGTACACTTTCCGTTTCTGGCCGCGGCTGTACCGCAGCGGTCAGAATGCGCAAAGGAGCACCGTCAGCCTGTTGGCGGTGCTCCCGCGGACGGAATCTTCCCCTTTGTCTCCCAATACAACTCTGGTGGTAAGTGTTAAAGCGGCGGTAATACCGCCAACAGGCCGGAGGTAACAAAAATGGAATCATGACCATGGCGGAAACTGCCAACAGGCACTTTAACACTCCGACCGCAACGGCTGTAGCAACAAACTCCGCGGTGGTAACCGCCAACAGCCAGGCGGTAGATAATGTACTGCCCACCCCATTACAGCCCGCCCATCCGCAAGCTTTTCCGGGGCGGTACCAACACCATTAAAAGCACAGCGGAAAGAGTACTTTGAACGGAAACCACTCACCTCTTTACACTCAAGGAAGAACCAGGACGCCATGGAGCCCGAGCTGCAGCTCATCCCCATGCTGTGTTTCTGCTTATATACCAGGAGTACCAATGGCGGCGGCGACAACCACGGTGAGTACTGCACCTAGCACATGGGGGGGGGGGAGAGAGTGACACACACATGCAACACCCTCACCCCAACACCATACACACAAACACATGCAACAACATTACATATACACCCCATAACCCTCTGGAATAACGTAAGGACAAAAATTATTGAGTCAAATGAGTGTTATATTAGAAATAGTTAGAAATACGTTAAGAATTCAAAAACAGTATTTACAAAATATACAATATGTACAAAAGGCGGGACAATGTCCACTCTAAATGTCCGTGGCCCACTGGGCCAAAACACATACACCAAGCCCACACTTGACTCCTGCCTCAATACGGAGAGAACACTGCAAGGGCATCAGGTCGAAAACACGCAGGCACCTCAGGGGGACGAGGAAGGGGGGCACCTCAGCCGGAAGATGGTACCACGCCACTGTTCCTGGAGGGGGCTCCATGCCCACAGCGATGTCCTGGGAACGACAAAGTCACAGTCTCTCAAGTGGGTGGTTTGCCCACTGCTTGGTCCTGGGGAGTGCAAGGCCACAGTCTCTCAAGTGGGTGGTTTGCCCACTGCTTGGTCCTGGGGAGTGCAAAGCCACAGTCTCTCAAGTGGGTGGTGTGCCCACTGCTTGGTCCTGGGGAGTGCAAAGCCACAGTCTCTCAAGTAGGTGGTTTGCCTACTGCTTGGTCCTGGGGAGTACAAAGCCACAGTCTCTCAAGTGGGTGGAAGGCCACAGTCTCTCAAGTGGGTGGTTTGCCCACTGCTTGGTCCTGGGGAGTGCAAGGCCACAGTCTCTCAAGTGGATGGTTTGCCCACTGCTTGCTCCTGGGGAGTGCAAGGCCACAGTCTCTCTAGTACGTACCGGTTTTCCACTGGTTCTGGAGGGGGTTTGGTGCCCAGTGTGCTTCATCCTGCCAAGGATAAGGTGAGTGGATGCCTTCTTCCACTGGTTCTGGAGGGGGCTTGGAGCCCAGTGTACTTCATCCTGCCAAGGATAGGGTGAGTGGATGCCTTCTTCTACTGGTTCTGGAGGGGGCTTGGTGCCCAGTGTGTTTCATCCTGCCAAGGATAGGGTGAGTGGATGCCTTCTTCCACTGGTTCTAGATGGGGTTTGGTGCCTAGAGCGCTTCATCCTGCCAAGGATAGGGTGAGTGGATGCCTTCTTCCACTGGTTCTGGAGGGGGCTTGGTGCCCAGTGATGCAGCACATGGGGTGTTCAAGGTCACAGTCACTCACCTGGGTGTCAGATCCACGTGATCTCCTGTGGACAGGATGCATGGCACACCATAGATGCATGACTACAGTCCATCCGCCGACAGGGACAGCTGTACAGTTGTTGCAGGGCCGGTGCAAGTGGCGGAGCTGCCAGTGGTGGGGGGAGGCTCCATCCCTTCCCCTGCAGCCTCAGACGGCTGCCCACTGGGGCTGCTGCTGCTCGTGGCGATGCTGCTGTCCACGGTGCAGGTGGCGGTGGTGTCTGCGGTGCAGGTGGCGGTGCTGGCCGCGGGGCAGCTGGCAGTGGTGGCCATGGTGCAGGTGGCGGTGTAGGTGGCGGTGCTAGCAGCGGTACAGGTGGCAGTGCAGGTGGCAGTGCTGCCATTGGAGGGCGAGGCTCCAGCCCTTCCCCTGTAGCCTCGGGTGGCTGAAGTGCCCTGGCTGGTGTTCTGTGCCCCTTCCTGCCCTTGGCAGATGGTGGTGCCTCCTTGCTTCTGCCAGCTGGAGTCTTTGCCTTGGCCTTGCTGGCTGGTTGTGCCTCCTTCTCCTTGCTGGATGCTTTCCCCTTTTTGCCCTTTCCTGGTGGCAGAACCTTTTTGTCCTTGGTAGGTATTGGTGGCACACTGGCTGGGCTGACGGGTGCCTCCTTAGAGCCTCTCAGAGATCCAGAAATCACAGCAGACGTGGACTTGGTGGCTGAGGTGCTGGGCTGAGTTCTGGCCACCCTAGCCCGAGGTGAAGGATGTGGGGAAAAGCTTCTTATGGACACTGGGCCGGGAAGAGGGTGAAGGTTTGGGAGTGGAGGAAGAAAGAGTGGTCGTCGGAGGTGTCAGTCTGCTGTGTTTGGGTGCAGGTGCATGAGCTGGATGCTGTTGTGAGGTGGATGGCTGTTGGGTGGGTGTGTGTTTACGTTTGTGTACTTTGGGAGGAGGGGTCACAGACACAGTGGCAGAGGTCACAGGGGACGTGTGCATGGATGTGGGGGTGGTGACTGCCCGTGAGGGGCGTGTAGTGGTAGGCGTGCTGGTGATGGAGGTAGTGGATGAGGATGTAGTGCATGCAGGTGTGAGTGGAGACGCTACTGGGAGGGAGGTGGACGAGGAGGAGGAGGGGGACACAGTGGAGGCAATGGATGTTGCAGTGTCTGCTTCTGGATTGTGTGAGTGCCTGTGGGATGATGTGTGGTGCTTGTGTTTGCCTGAGCCACTTCTGTGTGTTGATTTGGGTGAATGCTAGTCTGAAGGTGTGCTTGGGATAGGTTAGGGTTGAGGGGCTTGGGACTGGGTAGAGGAAGTTGGAGGGGGGAGGCTGGACACAGGTACAATGGCTGCCATCAGTGCGGAGGCCAGAGCCTGAAATGCTCTCTACTGGGCCACCACGCCACGCCGGGTGAATGCCCTCCAGGTATGCATCTGTTTGTTGCAAATGCCTCTCGACACCCTGGATGGCATTCAGAATGGTTGACTGCCCAACAGTGAGGGATCTCAGGAGGACAATAGCCTCCTCACTCAGGGCAGCAGGGCTAACTGGGGCAGGGCCTGAGGTGCCTGGGGCGAAGGAGATGCCCACCCTCCTGGGTGGGCGGGCAGGGGAAACATGCTGAGGGGTTGCTGGGAGGGCAGTTGTGGTGGGGGGGTGGCGGCTGTACCTGTTGATGGGGTGGGCACAGAGGTGTCCGCCACAACCAGGGAGCTTCAATCGGCTGTCTGTAGTGTCCCCTCCTGTCTCCGTCGTGGTGCTCCCCTCGCCCTCCGTCCCACCGCTGCCCTCACCGTTGGTGGATTCAGCCTCTAGGCCCATGTGGGATGCAGCTCCCTCAATCGCCGGTGCCTCTGCTCCTCCGCCAGATGATGCTAATGCACACAAGGACAGGGTGACAAAACAAAAAGGGGGGGGGGAGACAGAGGATACACTTGGTCAATCCCAGCAACACCACTACCGTTGACGTACACAACACACAGGGAGCTGCCCTATGCACTAGGCCATGCACTAATAGTTAAACAGCTAGTCACCAGCCCATGAGGTACAATGCCAAACGCCATGAGCTGCACACCTGAAACCCACAGGACCCTGCCCAGTAGTAGATGCCCACTAACACTATTAGGGTTTGAGTGCTTCAGAGCCTGCCCAACAAGGGACCAACTCTGCCAGTTTGCCCTGGCCTAGGGGCACCCACAGCCCACATCCCCCACCCAGGTAAAAACCTTAACGCGCGCAAAGTTATGATTCTGAATCTGTACTCACCCCCTTGTGGCTGCTGTGATGCCTTCAAGCGCCCATCTAACTCTGGATAGGCCACCGCCAGGATGAGGAACATCAGGGGAGACATTGACCACCAGATATGCAGCACTCTACCCATGACCCCACAACCCCCCCACACAAGGCATACACACACAGCACTCCATACATTCATGGCCCACGTATCATGCTCACAGTGTACTCACCTGTTTGTCTGGAGGACCATGGAGTGAAGTATACTGGGGTAGGACCCCATCCACCAGTCTTTCCAACTCCTCCGAAGTGAAGGCAGGGACCCTTTCCCCAGACACTCAATCCATTGTCGCTTCCAGACACAGGTCACAGCAGCGCTTGCAGTATAGGTCCTCTTCTGTTGAAGGTCAGGTAGCAAGTGATTGAACAGTTAGAAAATGGCGGTCACGTCCGAGGGGGTGCGTACCCTCACCGCTGGCGTTTATCGCCATTGGATCCTGGAACCCATAGTGCCCATATGTTAACTAATGCAAAGTTGCAGCGACCGCCGACCACAACAGCGCACAACGCCAACGGAATTACCTAATTTCCACTTGTCTCTCCTCAGAAGTCAGGCAGCCGCCATTTCAGGGGGGGCACAGGTCATGGCACCTAACTGCATCACAGCAGACATTGGCACATTAACTGATTTTTAAAATCACATACTGTTTCTGTAAAGGAAGAAATGCATTTTTATTGCAACATATGTGTGAATATGACCCTCTGCTCACTGTTTTCCATCCTAGAATTCAACCGCTGAGGATGAATAGGAGATGGAGACATCCCCCGTGTACAGACCCCTTGTGGACCTGGCGACTATGGAGGACAGGCACATAATCCTTACCTACAGACTTGATCGGGCCACAAATCCAAGAACTGTGTGCCCAATTGGAGCCAGACCTGATTTCAGATAACCACCACCCCACAGGTATCCCCCCTCTAGTGCAGGTCCTGTCAGCGCTCCATTTCCTGGCAAGTGGTTCCTTCCAAACAACAGTGGCCATGGCATCAGGGATGTCTCAGCCAATGTTCTTCAACTTGTTTACCAGAGTGTTGTCTGTCCTGCTGAAACACATGCACACCTTCATCATATTCCCCCAGGTGGAGGATTTGGCCACAGTGAAAGCTGACTTTTATGCCCTGGGACATATCCCCAACATCATTGGTGCCATTGATGGTACCCATGTAGCATTTGTCCCCCCACCCCCGGAGAAATGAACAATTGTTCGGGAATAGAAAAAGCTATCACTCTCTAAATGTGCAGATGGTTTGTTTGGTGGACCAGTACATCTCCCATGTGAATGGCAAGTATCCTGGGTCTGTGCATGACACCTTTATCTTGAGGAATAGCAGCATCCCATATGTGATGGCTCAACTCCAAAGGCACTGGGTGTGGCTCATAGGTGAGCCCAAGGTCCCCATCGAGTATATGTTGTTGTATGGGTATGGGGTTGTCCCTAAGGGTAAGTGTGTGGCTAACAGGTATACCTTGATATTTTGCAGGTGACTCTGGTTACCCCAACCTCTCATGGCTACTGACCCCAGTGAGGAATGCCAGGACAAGGGCAGAGGAACGTTACAATGAGGCACACGGGCGAACAAGGAGGATAATTGAGAGAACATTCGGCCTCCTGAAGGCCAGGTTCAGGTGCCTCCATCTGACTGGTGGATCCTTGCACTACTCACCCAAGAAGGCGTGCCAGTTCATCGTTACATGTTGCATGTTGCACAACCTGGCCTTGAGACGCCAGGTGCCTTTTCTGCAGGAGGATAAGCCTGGAGATGGTCTTGTGGCAGCGGTGGAGCCTGTGGACAGTGAGGAAGAGGAGGCAGAGGATGAAGATGTGGACAACAGAAGTTCTCTCATACAGCAGTACTTCCAGTGACACACAGGTGAGACACTGTAACTTCACTTTACATTGCAGTTTTCTGTTGGACATTGGACATGGCAGCATGATTTCCCTATGTCTATGGCCACTTACTGTACCCTTTGGCATCTCTATTTTCAGATCTCTGTGCCCCACTCTGGCTCCTGGTGTGTTTACTGCTGCCCACTATAGGTCATACCAATGTATATATAACTGTACATATGAATTGCAATATGTACAGATTGTTGTACTAATACAAGGCCTCTTCTGTGGGGGACTGGGTGTTGGTGGCACCTCCTCTATGGTGACGTTGAGTGGGGGTCCTGTGGGAATGTAAATGCAGTGTTATTGTATCTGCGTGTGCCATCTTGTGCATGGGTGTGTTTCCCTGTATGGTTGTGATTGGCCTGTCAGCTTTGCCTTGTGTGCATGGTGATTTTGTGGGCTAGGTGATTCTCTCTAATGGGCATGCTTTAGCGATGGGTGTCCATGCAGGTCTGTGATGGGTGTCCATGCATTAGTGTTGCATGCAGGGCTTGGTATTGGGATGGGTGGGTTGTGATAGTGGGGTATATGTGAGGTGGTTGAGTGATGGGGGTGAGGGTAGGGGTAGGAGTTTGTGATGGCATGCAGGTAGGGTGGGGTATAAAGTAGTAAAGATTTGACTTACCAGAGTCCAGTCCTCCTGCTACTCCTGCAAGGCCCTCAGGATGCATGATCGCCAAGACTTGCTCCTCCCATGTTGTAGTTGTGGGGGAGGAGGTCGGGGTCCACCGCCAGACCTCTGTAAGGCTACCTGGTGTCTTGCAACCGCAGAACGCACCTTCCCACGTAGGTCGTTCACCTCTTCCTGATGTCATCCCTTGTTCTGGGGTGCTGTCCTATGGCGTTGACCCTGTCCACAACTCTCCGCCATAGCTCCATCTTCCTTGCAATGGACGTCTGCTGCACCTGTGATCTGAATAGCTGTGGCTCTACCTGGATGATTTCCTCCACCATGACCCTTAGCTCCTTCTCTGAAAACCTGGGGTGTCTTTGGGGTGCCATGGATGTGGTGTGAGTGGTATGTGTGAGGATGTGTGGGGTGATGTGTCGTGGTGTGTGCTGTGAGGTACATGGATGGTGTATGGGTGATGGTGTTCTGTGGCTCAGATTAAGTGGATGCTCCTGGCTTTTCTCTCTCTCTCTCTCTCTTTTAGCAATCCTTTTTTTCATTGAAAGGGGTGTAGGTAATGTGGGTGGGTGTTTTATAGTGGTGTGGGTGTGTGTGTAGTTTGAATTGTCCAATGTGGTGTAGCCAATGGTTTAGCGCAGTTGAAAGACTGCCACGGTGATTCGTGGGTCCTGATACTGTGGGCGTATTTCTGTTGGCGTAATGGTGTGGGTTTTGGTACCGCCAGTTTATCACTGACCTTTGGGCCGGCGGGCTTGTGTGGGTGTCCGTAGAGTGGCGGATTTCTCTGTGTGGGTCATAATAACCGTATCGGTATACCATCGGGGTCACGGTATGTTGGCGGCCGTCAGCACGGCGGTAGGTGGCATTTACCGCCAATGTTGTAATGATGGCCTTTATGTAGATTTAGTTATATCGGGTGTATTCAAAAATCTAATTAATGCGTTGTTTTTGAAAATATGTTTTAAAATATAGAAAAGAATATCATTGTTTAACCTATAGACGATATAGCAAATCAAAACAACTAATACCATTCAAATCTTTGCTGGCAAAGAATATTTTGTTGCTTTGCAACATGCCAGCAGGGTTTCATGGGACAAGAGTGAGGTAACAGAAAGAAGGGGATAGGTATAGCAATTTGGAAAGTAGGAGATAGGAAAGCGGCGCAGTGAAATGGTCAGCCTCTCATTTGCTTTATGACGTCATTTAACAACGTGACATTTTATACCACAACTGCTACAAATTGATCCCATATAAACATATGTTTATATGGAATGTTGGCCTACCTTAGAAAGACAAATATTTATAAGAAGCACAGTTGCTCATTACCCACAGCTTCTTCTGATAATCATTTTATTTCAACTTTTTTCTATTTTCAATTAGTGCTTCAGACCTACCACCATCTGGTGTTTGTGTTGTGAGTGACTGTCATCAAATATTTGTATACATTAAAAACACATAGAATGCTCATACATCAGGGTCCAAATGAGAGGAACCCCCAATATACAGCTAATAAACCCCTATCCCTTTACTCTTTGAATTTCACAAGGATAGCATTGCCCAGGTATGTGTTGTTTCTAGAACAGATGAAATAGTTTTATATTGTTAGAAATGGGGTCTTTGGTTGGCAGTCAGGTTACCCCCTGTCCAAGCAAGGACCCTCACTCTAGTCAGGGTAAGTCACACATAATCCAAATTATCCTGTGCCCCCCCCCCCCTCTGGTAGCTTGGCTCTGAGCAGTAAGGCTTACCTTAGAAGGCAATGTGTAAAGTATTTGTGCAATACGTCATGGAGTAACACAGTAGAACACCACAAAAATACACCACACAGTGTTTAGAAAAATATATAATATTTATCTGCTAAGATGTAGGTCAAAACAATCAAGATGCAATAACAATATGTGGAAATATCACTGTAAATGTGATAGAAAAGTGTCTTTAGTCTTTAAAAAAAACAAGTGTTTCTTGCAAGCACAAAGTACCTGGTTTGCATTCAAATTCTCCACAAGGGACCACAGAGGAGGATATGCGTGGAATATGGGGAGGTGTGCGTCGATATCTCCGTCCGTACACAGACGATGCATCGTTTAGTTTCCACGCAGAGAAGGCTTTGCATTGATTCCAGCACGCTGACTTGGATCCTCTTCAGGTTGCTGGGTTTTCAAACGCCCCGGGGAAGATGCGTCGAAATCCTGGGAGTGCAGGACAAAGTCAGAGGGGCTGGGTCGATCCGGTGGGCGATGTGTGGAAATTTCTACCGCACGGCAGGCGCTGCGTCGATTCCTCTCAGGAAGTCGAGCTGTGTCGGTCTGGCTCAGCTTTGCATCGATCCAGTGGGCTGTGCATCAAATTTCCAGTCGCAATGCTGGCACTGCGTCGATCTTCTCCTATCGAAGTCAGGTTGCGTCATTCCAGTTCAGTGTGCGGTGATTTTTTTTAATGTTAAACTTTCTTTATTGACGTTTTGTGATACAATACAATATGCAGTTCAAAAGTACAAATGGGATGGCATATCTCACAGTGTGTTTCGTCCTCCCCCTATCAGCCCCTGAGCACAACTTACAATAACAACTCGTAGAGAGGCAGACATTATATATCACATGATCCCACCATGTAATAGCATGAGAGTTCAAATACCAAATAACCAATGTAAACATGAAAAACAAAACAAAACAACAAAACCATGTGTCCTATCTCACTCAGCGTGGTCAACATGCCGCGGGACGTATCATCCAGGGAATCGCTTCACTGTCCCTAGGTGCACCTTGCTCTACTGTGCTTGTCTCTCTTCCCAAGGATACCGTCCCCTACACATGAAAGAGATGCAGAGCCCTGAGACATGGGCTACAGGCTGTAAGAGGTAGGCCTCTGGAGAGAAACCGCACCAGGGGGTTCCATATATAGTCAAAGCCTCTCCTTGAATCGGCCATTTTATCTATTCCATGGCGAGGCTGTGCCATATTCTAGTGCACCACAATGCTATAGGAGGGGGCTCTGTTTTTTTCTGTATGTCGCTAAAGCCGTCTTCGCAGCCCCCAATGCTAACCACATAATGGAGCGGTCCCCTACAGTTTGATGTTGCAGTTCTGGGGCACGTATGCCTAGCAAGATGTGTGCTGGAGATGTCAGGATGGGGCAACCCAGGATCTCTTTTAAGTGTGACAGGATTTCCTCCTAATAGGATCGAATAGCAGGGCAACCCCACCAAATATGTAGGAAATCACCCAGCAAACCACAACCTCGCCAGCACCTATCGGACACCTGGGGATATATTTTCTTAAGTTTTTCTGGGTAGAGGTACCAACTGTAGAGTAGTTTATAGTATGCTTCTCTAGCCCACATTGAATGATTATATTTAGTTATATTGTGAAATAGTTGGTTCCAGTGACCCTTCTCTATTGTGGAGAAGTGTGGCTCAATGGTTAGAGTGGCAGACCCTGATGCAGAAATCTTGCCCGGGACCAGGGTTCAATTCCTGCCTCGGTGGGTCTGGGCTCAATTTCCTCGGACCTGAGAATTCTCACATTGGTGCCTAATCTAATTCATGGGTCCCACTCTGGGCAATAGCTTGCTTAATCTCCACAACGGCCCCAACAGTGCTGGGATGCCTGGCTTCACCTTGGAGGTTGCCCAGGAGTGGGCACCTCACAGGGAAAAGCCAGGAGGGGTTCCACAGTGGTATGCGTACAGTGCCTTGAGACCCTAACGGGTGAGTAGTGTGCTATAGAAGTACGAAGTTTACAGTTTCTATTGTGAAGCCCAACACCTGCTCCCAAAACGTAATATGCCAAGGGATGAACGTGCATTGTGCCGAGGTCAGTAGTTTATACAATGTGGAGATGCTACCTTTCGCTACCCCTCCTTGTTGGCCAAACTTCTCAATGGGAAGAAGATCCTTGGTGGCCGCGAGTCGCACATGAGGCTGAGTGATTCAATGTTTCAATTGAGTATAATGGAAGTGTTTGGATTGGGGCAGCTGAAAGTCTCTGCAACAGTTTTCAAACGTGTGTATATTTTTCCCATGATATAGATCTGCGATCCGTAGACACCCTCCCTCCATCTATCAAATGGTCCTGGTGTCATTCCCGGGGGGAAGGTCATGTTATAATGAATGGGGGTATGCAGTGAAGGAAAAGTTGTCACCTAGTAGGCCCTTGTCACTGTGTCCCACACTTTAAGGGTGGTAGTGGTAAGAGTACTGAGGTAGGTGTTCTTTGGTCACTCCCATCTGGGTTTTCACAGTATGTCCCATATTGTCCGTCCCGTCACTGCCCTGTCCATGTGCGACCACAATTTGTCCAATTCACAGAGTGACCACTGATGATGCAGAGTTGGGCCACTCTATAGTACAGTAGGAGATCCAGTAGTGCCAAACCTCACCTGTCTCTGGAGCATGTAAGCAATTTATTAGAAGGTCTGGCCCTATTACCTTGCCATGTAACCGGGTGATCATTGTACCGGCCTCTATAAAAAATTTCTTTAGGGATGTCAATGGGCAGGCTTTGGAACATATATAAAAAAACGTGGGAGTACCGTCATCTTAATGGTATTGATGCATCCCAGCCAGGTAAGCCAAAGAGACGACCATCTCTTAAAGTCTGTTCGCAGGGTCTTGAGGAGGGGTGGGAAGTTGGCTTTAAACAGGTCAGCAACCCTAGGGATGAGTTTGACACCGAAGTACATAATTCCCTTTTTGGCCCAAACAAATGGAAATTTGGACGTGATCCCCCCATCTCAGATGTGGGCATTGTCAAACTGAGGATGTATGATTTCCCTTTATTCACCTTAAAGCCCACTACCTGCTTATAAAGAGTGAGCCCTCCTGGATTGTCGGTAGGGTCGTGCGAGGCTCAGTAACAAAGAGTAATATGTTGTCCGCGAACAATGAAATTTTATGCTGGTCGGGACCAAACTGGATTCCCTGAAAACCTGGATGTGCCCTTATCCTCGCCGCCAAAGGTTCCACACTAAGGGGCATATTTATACTCTGTTTGCACCGAATTAGCATCATTTTGTTTTACTCTAATTCAATGCAAAAATAACTCCATATTTATACTTTGGTGCTAGACCCATCTAGCGCCAAATTTATTGAGTTAAAGTCATTTTTTGGAAGTGGAAACCTACCTTGCCTTAATCAGATGCAAGGTAGGCATTCCCATGCATAAAATGACTCTATGGCCTTAACGCCATATTTATACTCCCTAGCAAAAATGGTGCACAGGAGGGAGGAGGGGTAAAAAAATGGTGCAAAGCTTGCTTTGCCCCATTTTTTCATGCCTGGGTCAGGGCAGGCGTCAGGGGACCTGCGGTCCTATTTCCATGGTGGAACATCATGGAATAAGCACACAGGTGCCCTCCCCAGGCCCCAGGGCCACCCCCGCCCACACCAGAGGGACAGCGGAGGATGGGGGACCCCATCCCAGGTAAGTACAGGTAAGTATTTTATTTTATTTTTTAAAGTGCCATTGGGGGTCCTGAAGTCGGCCCCCCTACATGGCACTGGGTGCATTGGCCATCCCCAGGGGACCTTGGTCCCCTGTGCTGGCCATTGGGGTGGTGGGCATGACTCCTGTCTTCTCTAAGACAGGAGTCATGTGGAATGGATGTTTTTGCATCAGCAAATGACTCTAGGCAAGTTAGAGTCATTTTTTTTACTCTAACCTGCCTAACGTAATTTTTTAGTGCAAAAACCCCTTCTTCCATACTGCCAGCCCAACCCGACTAAAGTCATTTTTTTTGCCACTAGCCTACCCTTTGCACCGGCTTGCACCATTCCATAAATATGGTGCCCAGCTGGTGCACAGAAATGGTGCAAGCCGGTGCTAAACTTTTTGGTGCAAAACTGAGTTCGTGCAGTTTTGCACTAAAAAGTATAAATCAGGGCCTAAGTGCAAAGAGCATTGGGGAGAGAGGGCAACCCTGCCTCGTTCCCCGTGTCAGGTCCAAAAATTCGGAAGCCATCACGTTTACCAGTATTTGTGATCGGGGACAGGAGTAATTGCTCATCACCGTTGCTATAAACTGATCCCCGAACCCAAACCGCCACAGAGTAGCCACCAAGAAGGACCACTCCACCCTATCAAAAGCCTTCTCGGCATCCAGCACCAGTAGCAATGCCGGTACCTGTTTCTTTGTCACTTTTTCCATCAGAAGAATGACTCGTCTCTGGTTATCGTGCATTTGGTGGCCCTTGATGAAACCCGATTGCTCAGGATGAATCAAGTCCGGCAGCCCCTCCTCAAGTCTCCTGGTAAGGATTTTAGAGTATAATTTTGCGTCAAGATTTAGTAGGGCAATAGGTCTATAGGAGGCACAGAACTGAGGCTTCTTCCCCACCTTGGGAATGAGTGTGATTAGGGCTTCTCCCATGGTAGGGGACAATGTATGCTCCGTTCTCACATAATTGAACAAGTCAGTGAGGAGCTGTGTTAGCTCTGCACTAAAGATTTTGTAGAAATGGGCATTAAACCCTTCTGGACCCGGCGCTTTGTGTAGAGGAAGAGAGTCGATGGTGGCCTGGACTTCAGCCATTGTGAAAGGAGCTGCCAGGAAGTCATTGGTATCCCGGGATACCTGCGGAAGGTTTGTTTGTTGTAGGAAAGTGTCTTGAGTGAGGGTGTCCGGCCTGTCCGACTTATACAGTTGGGTGTAAAACTCTCTAAAGGCTCGAGCTTTCCCCTCGTTTGAATAATGTTCCCCTGACTCATCATGTATTTGAGCTATATAGTCCTTAGCTTGTTTGGTGTGTAGTTGGCTTGCCAGTAGTGTGTCTACTTTAGTCTCCTTTTCATAATGAGTTTTCTTAATTCTTAGCAATGCAATTTTTAATCTATTCGTGTATATGGATTGCAATTTTCCTTTAATGGAGGTCACCTTTTTCTGTGACTGCCAAGTGGGGGAGTGTTTATGGGCCTGTTGTATTACCCTCAGTTTGGTTTCTAAAATCTGTCTTTCTTTGGCTTTTAAATGGTGTAGCGAAGTTGCTAATGAAATGCATTTACCCCTAATGACTGCCTTGAATGCATCCCAATTAGTGGGGGGGGGAGTGTCCGCCAAAATATTATTCTGGAAAAAATCTCTAATAGCCCTACGCAAATCATCTCGGATCGTTGGGTCGTGGGTTAAAATGTTTGGGAAATACCATCTTCTGAATTTCGAGCGTGAGGTGGGCCAATCCAGACCCATAAGCACCAGGGCATGATCAGATATGATAATTGGGTGGATATTTGCCAATCTAAGAGCCTGCCTAAGGGGTTGACTCATAAATATATAGTCTATCCTTGAGTAGGATCTGTGAGAGTGGGAAAAAAGGTATAGTCCCTCACCGTGGGGTTGAGTGTACGCCATGTGTCAAAAAGACTTAACCTGTTGAGGGCTGTTTTAACACATTTTTCAAAGGAACTTGTTTGCACTCCCTGGGGGTGAGTTGTATCTTGGATGGTGTCCCATATCAGGTTGAAATCACCCAATAATAGAATATCCCCCTCGGCGAAGCCGTCCAGCCCATCCAAAAAACACAAAAGAAACTGCATTTGTCTACTGTTGGGGGCATATTGAGTGGCCACCGTACAAGCCCTCCCTCCAAGATTCCCCTTGACCATTAAGAATCTGCTCTCTTTATCTTGTTTCGTACCCAAAATCTGGAAATGGATGGATCTGTGGAGCATCAGGGCAACACCACAATGCTTTGTTGTTGCTGAAGCGGTGTATACCTGCGGGTAATGTTTGTGGTGCAGTCGATGTCCCTTCCCCCTCTTGAGATGTGTTTCTTGCAGGGCAACAATATCATAATGATTATCATCAAAGAACTTTCCCAACTGCGACCGCTTACTAGGTCAGTCCAACCCCCTGACATTCCATGATAGGAGTTCTAACATCCTGCTGACCTGACCGGTACCATCTCACCTGAACCAGCTCCCCCCCAGTTGTCTTGCGGGCTCCCCCCACCCCTGCCCCCCCACCAGCCCCCAGAGACAGCGTGCCCTTCCCAGACAGCCTGCCCACGCCAAGTAAGGACAACAAACAACAATAGAAAAAATAAAAGAACATCAGGACAAAGATAAACATGTAAACATAATGTTGCTGGTTCTCAAACCTCCCTGCGGTCTTCATGGAGGGAATTGAGTATCCATCCACTCTCGTCCCCCACAGAGACCTCTTATAGGAGCCATAACAGCGTCAAATGTGAGGTCCTCCACTATTTCTTGTCTGTGGTGTGAAAAGGAGAACGCTTTTACTATTCATATTGCGTTCCTGCATGTCTCCAATCCTTATTTTCTTGGGCCTCTTTCATTGGGGGTCCCTCCCCCGTCTCATTAGGAGATCATGTGTGACCCCTGCTTGAGTTTCTCGCTTAGCCCATAGCTTGTCCTGATCACAGTCTCGGGCCAGGTGGAATGCTTTGTTTCTTGGGAGTCTTTTTCCCCCTCCTCGTTTGCTTCCACTGATCCGTATAGGTAGAAGGGTCCCCCTGTCGCTGTGATCCTCCTGCTGCCTTGCTCAATTCATCTGCACCACTCTCCTGTAGACCCAGCGAGACTGCTGCCTCCTCGAGGTCTGTGAAGTGATATGACTTGTTGTTAAGTTCAAAGGCTAAGCCAAAGGGGAATGTCCATCTATACCTAACATTTTTCTTTCGCATAACATCTGTAATTGGTCGAAATTGCAGCCGGCGGGTCAGCGTTGCTGGAGCAATGTCCTGGAATAATGCACATTTTGACCCCTGGAAGGACACGGAGTCCTGCTGTCTCGCCTGCTGGAGGATGCGTTCCTTTCACAAGGATGTCTCTAGGGCTCCTCCCCTCGCTAGTGGAATGGATCCATACCCTATGCGCCCGCTCCAATTGTACTTCTGGATGATCACTGCCCAGGATGGTGGAAAAGAGACCCATCACGAAGGCCTCCAGATCCGCACCTTTGCTGCCTTCCTCAAGCCTGCTCACTCTAATGTTGTCTCTGCGGGAGCAGTTTTCCAAGTCCTTGCATTTAAGAATTGATAGTTGGAGTTGTGACTTAAGGTGCTAAATTTCTCTCTCCATAGGATCTACTTGCTGTTTTATCTCCTGGACCTTTGCTTCTAGATCCAGTGTGCGGGTCCCCACTGAGTCTAAATCAGCATGAAGAGAGAACAGCGAGTGTTAATATCAGTTTTTAAAGCATCCAATGTAACCTTAATATTGGCCGTGAGTTCTTCCCGCAGCTCCGCCTTGAAAGTAGGGAGGGATGTCAGGAGGTCGTCTTTCGTTATCACCAAATCACCTGTCTGTGGCGAGGAAGACACGCCTGTTTTGGCGGGTGCAAAGTAGTTAGAGACCCTATTAGCTTGTGGTTTCCATCGAGGCGTAGACGCCCCCAAGGGTCTTACCACCCTCCTGATCCCCGCTCCACCACCAATCGCGTCACCCGCCACTGGATCTGCTGCTCCGTCCACTCGAACTCATCTCGCCGATCAGGGCCTGCTTGTCGAGTCTCTGTTTCAGAGGAGGCAGGTGTGCTATGCCGCGTCCCGGCCACGGCCGCCTGCAGAGCCCTTCACGGAGCTCCTCTGTGCCCTGTCAATGGTCACCATCTTGGAGACAGGCAAAGTCGCCGGCAGGCCCCACCCTTTTGTATCCAGGGACTCACTGTTGGCCCCTATTTCCCACCAATGGGGAAGTAGGATGGCCCCCACCAGCGTTCTCTAGTCAAGCCCCCAACTGCTGCTCATCACCGTGAAGAAGCAGGTTTCCACCTGGTCCAAGGCGCGGTCGCTCCGTCTCCCCTCCATGCTCTCGCTCCTTATTCAAAGGGAAATTCTCGGCCCCCCCACCAGTCATCAAAGGGGGCCACCGCTCCCCCGGCCCAGCACCTTCATTAGTCTTCCACGGCCTGCCGCCGGGCTGCAACCAACGGGCCTTCCCGGCCTCAACGCTGGCCTGTCCCTCCCCTGCGAAGCCTTCGGCAGCCCGTGCTCCTGCCAGGTGCCCCAACCATGGTGCACCTCGACCTCCGGCACTCCCTACACCTTCACCTGGGCATCGCAAGTGTTGAACCCCCATCTAGGCACTGCCTTCTACGTGTCCGTGAGGGGTTTGAGCGGAGCCTCTGGGAATCACGTCCTGACGCCCATGTTGGTAGGCCACCCCCCCGTACAGTGATTTTTTTCACCACAATGCAGGCTGTGCGTCGTTTCTTGCAGGCTGTGCATCGATTTTCGCTGCACAAGGAGTTCTTTGCAGAGATTAAGTCTTTTTGGTCCTGAGACTTCAAGGAACAGGAGGCAAGCTCTATCCAAGCCATTAAAGAGAGCACTTCTCAGCACAGCCAGAGAGCAGAAAGGCAGCAGGGCAACAGCAAGGCAGCAGTCCTTCTCAGAAAAGCAGTCCAGGTAAGTCCTTTGGGGAGCCAGACAGTTCTTCTAGATAGGTTGTAGGTTCTGGTTCAGGGTTTCTTCTCCAGGAAGTGTCTGTGAAGTAGAGGTGTCTACCTCAGAAGTGTCCGAGTTGGTAGGGTCTGAGACCCTGCTTGAATACCCAAATGTGCCTTTGAAGTGGGGGAGACTTCAAAGAGTAGCTTAGAAGTGCACAAGGTGCCCTTTCAGTTCCATCCTGTCTGCCAGGGACCCAGTAGGGGGTGTGGCAGTCCTTTGTCTGACATGTAAGTGTTAGGACCTCCACCCGTCCACCTCCCAGCCAAGTAAGACCCATTCAATACGCAGATGTATGCAAGTGTGACTGAGCATCCTGTGTTTGGGGTTGTCTGAGTGAATGCACAAGGGAGCTGTCAACTAAACCTAGCCAGACATGGATTGAAAGGCACAGAGGGATTTAAGTGTAGAGAAATTCTCACTTTCTAAAATTAGCATTTCTAAAATAGTAATTATAAAATCCAACTTCACCATTAAGCAGGATTTTGTATCACCATTCTGGCCATACTAAATATGACCTGGCTACTCCTTTCAGATCAGGATCTACAACTCAAACAGCATATGAGGGTAGCCCTAATGATATCAGCAGACCGCACAGCAGTGTAAAACAAATTTAGGAGTTTTACACTACCAGGACACATAGAACACACATGTTCATGTCCTGCCTTTTATCTACATAGCACCCTGCCCTATGGGCTACCTAGGGCCTACCTTAGGGGTGACTTATATGTAGAAAAGGGGGAGTTTAAGGCTTGGCAAGTACTTTTAAATGCCAAATCAAAGTGGCAGTGAAACTGCACACACAGGCACTGCAGAGGCAGGCCTGAGACATGGTTAGGGGGCTACATATGTGGGTGGCACAACCAGTGCTGCAGCCCACTAGTAGCATTTAATTTACAGGCCCTGGGCACATGTAGTGCACTTGACTAGGGACTTTCAAGTAAATTAAACAAGCCAATTGGGCATGAGCCAATGTCACCATCTTTTAAGGAGAGAGCATATGCACTTTAGCACTGATTAGCAGTGGTAAAGTGCGCAGAGTCCTAAAGCCAGCAAAAATGAGGTCAGAAAAAGAGGAGGAGGAAGGCAAAAAGTTTGGGGATGACCCTGCAGAAAGGCCATTTCCAACATATATCCACGGAGATTCCAAACGTCTTTGTTTGACCATTTTCTCAGTGCATTATCCAACATATTTTCCCCTATGGGTAGGGCTCATGGCATAGTGAGGTCTTCTTCAGGAATACACACCAATGTTCCTTCTTTCCTGATATTTGGGGTTGTTCAAGATAAACTGAAGTTGAAAAAGAGGAAGTTGTTCCTATTGGTCAGAACACAGTCTACTCTACATTGTGAACTTCTCAAAACCTTTCTCCTTGCATTGTTTATTCTTATGCAGTTCTCTGCTCCAAAAGCTGCATTTCTTTACAGTTTCAGGAAGTTCGTTTGCAGGTTTCAGGCAGTCATTTTGTATTCTCTATATCAACAGCCCAACATTAGCAGGAATAGAAGTTGTGAGTCCCTGGAGGAAAATCTGACTCACTGTGGCCAGATATCGAAAAATACCTGCTCAGAACAGCCACTCAGTTCTGGCTGTCGCTCCGGGTGCACTGGAAGGCAATTTTCTGTTCACAGCGCCCCGTCGATCCACTACCACTTGCAGATGTCAAGTAGGCTCCAGCAACAAACTCAACCTAAATGGCCCCTACATGTACCATACCATATGCATGCATCCCATCTGAACTGTCAACAGTTGCCCACAGGAAATTCAGGATCTCGGACAGCTACAGTTGCATTGCTGAAGTTGTGCAATCACAGTAACCATTGAATGAGTAGGAGACCACATCACCTTCAATGCTTTGCCTCATGGAGGATACCTCAGTTACATGTCGTCATACATAAGTAGCCCAATGCCAACTGCATTTCCACAGATTCCACACAAGGTGATTCAGACATTTATGTGTCACATGCACAACAACACAACAATAAGAAATTATGCTTCCAGAACATGCAATGTTGCTGACAACAGTAGAGTAGCCTGAAGAAGGTGCCAAGGAAATACTCATGTCACACTGGAAACAAATCCATGATGCACACTTCACCAAGTAAAATGAGACTAAATGGAGTCATGGAGGTAGTACCAATGTTGCTCTGATATGGCACACATTTGGCGTGGGAATGTACACTAAAGATATCATGTGCAAATTGTCTTGGAGATATGTCCCTAAAATCCACAACACAATGAATCAACAAGCCCCAGGGAAATCGCCACTAATGGCCAGCACCACTTGCAATTACATACTCAGATTGCATCAGTAAAAGCCATTGATCCTTTGTATGTTGGAGAGACACAGAGATTTGCAAGTTCCTGCAGAAGGCCCTCAATATTTTGCCGAATCGGATGCCACAACTCTGTCTCCATTTTGTTCCTACAAACCCAGATGTCCATGGATAAATGGTTGCACCCAACCACATGTGATTTCAACATAACTGCAAGTCATGCCATGATGCATGCCAACAGTCAGGTAAAAAATACCTTACCGAACATTTGCAGTGCACTTTGCTACATGATGCCACATCAATGGCCTGGAAATGCACATTTTGGCTAACAAATCTAGTCATATATGTCTTGTCCATCATTGCTACTGCAGTTGTACATGCTAAATGACATACAATGATGGCTGAGGGTATGTGTGAGCCAAGAATCAATGGTGACACACTACTGTCAGTGGCACCACATGAAATGTATCCCCATTGCAAATGGCCTATTCTACACACAGATTGGCATTGTCAGAGTCACCAGATCCTCGGAGTCTGCGCACGTTCCCAACACGTCCACCACTGAACAGCTCCAAGACTCTGATAGATAAATCACAGAGGCTAAGAGAGTTCAAGAGGGGAAGAGGGGATTAGGAAGGGAAACAGCTGGGAAAGAGACCTGTAGTAAGAAAAAGGTTAGAACACACAATATGAAAATTATATCTCCTGAAATCAATACTAGACTATGATTCTAAGCATAGTCATTCTGAAAACATGAACAATCTAAGAATTAAGTTTAAAATTACTAAGTTTCAAGATGGCCGAATACCTGTAAGGGAATCAAGATGGATTAAATGAAAACTTTCTTATTCAAGTACTTTCCTTTCCATGAGAATCAGAAAAACATTCTGACTAAATTTTAAACCAGTCATATAAATCCTTTTTTGAGAATGCATACTAGGACCATACAATATTGCATCTAGAAACTCTGATCTTTTGTGTACTCTTAAAATGTTTCAACACAAATTGCGCATATTGTTGACTTATATATATATATATATATATATATATATATATATATATATATATAGTAAACACCATAAAAGTATTGTGCACCATGAATAACACAATATGGATTCAGGAAAAACAAATCACATAACTTATCAACTCGAATATTACATGATAAATATCTTAGAATAGTGGCATACAATAAACAACATGAATTAAACTAGAGGAGAGAATCGTGTGTCTTGCCGATTCGAGTGTCACCATGTAAAAAGCCAAGAAATGGTAGTACGCAATGAATATCAAAGTCAAATCATCATTAAACGAATCGGGCGTCTTGCCGATTCGTAAACCACGATGGAAATGCCAAGAAATAACAGCTCACAATGAATAACAAGATCAAAGTACAATGAAACGAATCGCGCATCTTTTGCCGATTCTTAAGCCACCATGTAAATGTCAAGAAATGGTAGCGCGCAATGAACAACAAAGTTAAAACACCATAAAACGAATCGCGCGTCTTGCCGATTCTTAAGCCACCATGTAAATGTCAAGAAATGGTAGCGCGCAATGAATAACAAAGTTAAAACATCATAAAACGAATCGCGCGTCTTGCCGATTCTTAAGCCACCATGCAACTGTCAAGAAATGGTAACGTGCAATGAATAACAAGATTAAATTATCATGAAACGAATCGCGCGTCTTGCCGATTCGCAAGTCACCCTGCAAATGTCACAAACACTCAAGCGCATATTTCACACGCGCAAAATACTCTGTCAAATCATAAAAGAATTAGGCCCAAGAACATGAGAGTTCTCGATAACGGTGTCGGGAGGCCAGCCCAACCACCGTCTTACCACCCAGAACAAGGATCTCCAAATGAAGAATGAAAATCAGATGTCTGGAAGATCAAATAGGCTACCGGGACAGGAGCTCAGGAAGTAGCTGCTGCTCTGCACCGGGACCTCTGAATAGTGAGCACTTGGAGCTGGGCTGGCTCCTTTTTATAAAGTCTTGACCCAGCCCACATCCACACCCAGGCATGTTGCAGGGAAAGTCTCTAGAAGGCCCTGGAAAGGGACCACACCCTAACACACTCTGAAAGCCTGCAGCAATACATTGCAAATGAACAGCATTTGTAAGCACATTAAAGATAAGTCTTCAGGATTGAACTCTGCAATGCAAAAGGTTAAACAACAACATATCAGCACAATGCATAAATTACGTTGTTTTGAGAGTGCTGGGTTTTTGCATTCTAGTCGCCAATAGAGCGCGCACTGCCCTGGTGTTGACAGTACTCCCCTCTCCCAGACGCCCTCTAGGGCCTGGTTTGCCTGGATTAAGACGATGAAAGCGCCTCACAAGTACTGGAGCATGAATATCAGATGAGGAAACCCATGAGTTACTTTCAGGACCATAACCTTTCCTTGAGATTAAGTACCATAGATTACGCCCTCGTAGTTTAGAATCCAACACTTTCTTAACTTCATATTCTTCTTCTCCCTGTACTAGAACAGGAGCTGGATGAGGGTGGACCTTTTGGACTGCCCTTTTCAATAGGGAAGTGTGGAACACTGGATGAATCCGTAAGGATCTGGGCAATTGTAATTTATAGGTTACCGGATTGATTTGCTGAAGGACTGTGTAAGGACCTATAAATTTGGGATTAAACATGTGCTTCTTCTTGAAGTCTATATGTTTTGTGGAAAGCCACACCTTGTCACCTGGTTGATATTGCGGTCCCTCACAATGTTTCTTGTCATAATGCCTTTTGTATTTTTGTTTGGCTATTTCTAAATGCTGTTGAATCAGTTTCTGGGTTTGATGCAAATGCTGAATGGTTTCTGACACAGCTGAAGTAAGAGAACTTTCTTGAGGAATTGTGATGGGCAGGGTGTCAGGATGATAGCCAAATAAACCAAAAAAGGGTGTAACGCCAATAGAAGTGTGGAATGAGTTATTGTAAGCTAACTCAGCTAACCAGAGCATAGATGTCCAAGAATGAAGTGCCTTTTCAGCGTAGGCACGTAGGTATTGTTTCAAAGTCTGATTTAGTCTCTCCATTTGACCATCTGTTTGAGGATGGTGACTAGTAAATAGCGTAGATGTCACTTGGAGTGTTTTACACCATGTCGTCCAGAAATTGGAGGCAAATTGCGACCCCCGATCGGAGAGGATAACTTTTGGCAGTCCATGATAACGAACCATTCTGTTCAGTAAAATAGTTGCCAATTCACTAGAAGTGGGCAATTTTTTACAGGCAAGGAAATGTCCATATTTCGTGAGACTATCTACTACCACCAGAATTACTGAATGCTGTTGAACCACTGGCAGACCGGTAATAAAGTCTAAAGAAATGTGCTCCCATGGACGACTTGGGGTTGGAAGTGGATGTAACAACCCTTTTGGTTTTGAATGACTTGTTTTAATGCGAGCACAAACTTCACAGTTGTTTACCATTGCTTTTACATCTTTTGTTAAGGTAGGCCACCAAAAATAGCGTTGGATCAGTTCAAGAGTTTTAGGAGTACCTGGGTAACCTGCCGTCGGTATAACCTGCAACCAATGAAACACTATCTTGCGAAGTTTGGTAGTGGGTACGAACAAACGAGCGTCATGAAAGGGTAGTCCTTGCTTGATTGACCTTTTGGGATCTGCTTGGGCCCATGACTGCCATTTTTCAACAGTGAAAGAGTTGCGAATTTCTTCAAAGAAATCTTCAGTTTTTATGATACATAGAACCTTGTCAGGAGCAATGATAGCTCTGGAGGCTTGAAATGCAGGCAACGTGGTAGACCCTTGACGGGACAAGGCATCAGCTTTGCGATTATCTTTACCAGGCCGGAAGGTTACTACAAAATCAAATTTGGCAAAAAACAGCATCCAGCGTAATTGCCGAGGGGTCAAAAGTCTGGCGGAACTCATGAATTGAAGATTACGATGATCAGTATATACTGTGACAGTGTATTTGGCCCCCAACAAATGATGTCTCCATTCTTCAAAGGCGTCACGAATCGCCAGAAGCTCTTTTTCAGCAATGACATAGTTCTGTTCGGCTTCATTCAACTTCCGAGACACATAAGCTAAAGGATGAAGTTGACCAGTGTCTTTATTTCGTTGTCATAAGACGGCTCCTATTGCTACATCTGAAGCATCAACTTCCACTATGAAAGATCGATTCGCATCGGGATGAGTCAAGACTGGGGCAGTGGAGAAAGCTTCCTTCAAAGTCGAGAAGGCTTGATCAGCTTCTGGGGACCATACAAACTTTCTTTCTTAGTAGCTTAGTGATTGGAGCCACTGTCTGGGAGAAATGATTTATGAATCTCCGGTAAAAATTTGCAAACCGCAGGAAACATTGTACATCACGAACCGTCTTTGGGGTGGGCCAATCAGATACGGCTTTTACTTTCTTTTCTGCCATCACCATACCTTGAGGGGTAAGAATAACCCCTAAAAACTCAACTGTGGTAACATGAAACTCACACTTGGCTAGTTTGCAATATAAAGGGTGCTTTCGAAGGGCTGCAAGAATTTTCTTGACATGTTGGACATGTTCGTTTTCATTGTCAGAGTAGATCAAAATGTCATTGATGTAGACTGTGGCAAATATGTCGAGGTACTCTCTAAGACTGTCATTCAAGAAAAATTGAAATGCTGCTGGAGCATTACACAGACCAAAAGGCATGACGGTGTATTCAAAAAGGCAATATCTTGTCTTGAACGCTGTTTTCCATTCATCACCCTCTCTCATTCTGACCAAATGATAAGCACCTCGAAGGTCAAGCTTCGTGTAGATTTTTGCTCTCTTTACTTGTTCCAATAATACCGGAATTAGGGGTAAAGGATATTTATTCTTGATGGTGAGTTTGTTCAAACCTCTCTAGTCGATGCAAGTTCGAAGTTCTCCATTAGCTTTTGAAACAAAAAACAAAGGCGAAGCTGCAGGAGACTTCGAGGGGCGAATGAAGCCATTCTCCAAAAATTGATCTAGGTATTTTATTTTCGTAAATGTTGATTTTCATGTTCTGACAGGGCATATACACGACAGTTGGGAAGTATCGCACCTGGGGCTAGTTCAATTTGACAGCCATAAGATCTATGAGGAGGTAGAGTCTCTGCTCCTTTCTCATCAAATACATCTTTTTAAGATGAATACTGTTTGGGCAGCTGAATTTCTTTCTCCGCTGCAGTAGCTATGTAAGAGTTACAAACTTTTGGTACTTGAATCTTTTGGAGACATTGTTCGTTACATAGCGCAAATGAGAACACGATTTTTCGTTCTGCCCAATTGATCTCTGGATTGTGATGAGTTAACCATGGCAAGCCGAGGATAATCCCATATTGGGGAGCATGGATCACGTCAAGAATGATTTTCTCTTTCTGTTTCTTTCTTTGATTCTTATCTTCACAAATCATCGACAAGGGGATAGTCTGAAGAGTTACTGGACCTCCAGTCAAGAGTTTTCCATCGACTGCCTGGATGATTTCTGGGGTCTTCTTTTGAATACATGGGATCCCCCATGCACAAACCAATTGGACATCAACAAAGTTCCCAGTAGCCCCAGAATCGACTAGAGCTTTTTTTAAATAGATCTTTTTCTTGACCTGAACTCTTATTTCCAGTTTAAGATGTCTAGATTGTGAAGGGTCCACGGTGACACCCAAGAGCAACCCTTCTCTGCATCTTGGGTGTTTTAGTTTTCCAACTCGACTGGTGCATTGGCTGCTACCTTCTGAACTGGACCTTGCTTGTTCTTTGGTTTGATTGGACAATCTTTGGCAAAATGACCCTTCTGCCCACGATAAAGACATTGTCCATTTTTTCTGCGTAGGTCCTTTTCATCTTTGGTCAAAGGACTTCTGATGGTTCCAATTTCCATTGGTTCCGGCGTTCTCTCTTTCGGAGTTCTTGAGTCTCTGTTATCATGAAAACGCCATGAATATTTTTCAGTCTTGTTGCGCGTTCCTTTACGTTCTGCTAAACGATGATCAAGCCTCAAGACAAGGTTTATTAATTCTTGACAGTTTGTAGGTTGTGGGTTGATTTGCGCTAAGATATCTTTTAGTTCCTCTTTGAGCCCCTTGTAAAACAAGACCGCTTGTTTTTCTTCAGGCCAGGATGTCTCGGCAACCAGCCGGTTAAAGTTGGCTAAATATGACAGTAGGGGGGTCATTTTGACCTCGGCGGTCTTTTTTCAAGACCGCCGAGGGACCGCCGTGTGGAAGACCGCCAGTGGTGGTGGTTTGCCGCTCGGCCTATTATGACCGTTGGCAGCTCTCCGTCCTTTTACGGACGGAGAGCCGCCAACAGCCATACTGGCGGGCGGCGGGGAAGTGGAGGTTTCTCCACCGCCACACCAACAGAACACCACCCAGCGAATCACGTCCTGTGATTCAGCGTGGCGGGGTCCTGTTGGAGGTGTGGTGTCGGCGGAGCAGCCCCCATGGCACCCGTCCCCTCCCAGAGGATCGTCAGACCAGGCAAGTCGATCGTCCGTGAGGGGAGGGGGGCGGGGGGGTGTTGTGTGTTGTGTGCGTGCATGGGGGTGTGTGTGTGTGTGTGTGTATGTAGAGGGGGTGTGTGAGTGCGAGTATGCTTGCAGGGGTGTTGTGTGTATGGGAATGAGTGCGTGTATGTCTGTAGGTATGTCTGTATGGATGTGTGCGTGTATGTCAGAATGTGGGTGTGGATGTTGGCATGTATGTCGGTGTGTGTGCGTGTATGTGTGTTGGTGGTGCCTTCGTGCGAGTCGTGTGTGTATGAGTGTTGTTACGTTGTGGGTCGGGGTGGGGAGGGGGGTCCTGCCACCTTTGGTGGGTGGCAGGGGAGTGGCGGGGTAGGGGAGGGAGTCGGGGTGGGGGAGACCCCTATCAGTGCCAGGGAAGGAGTTCCCTGGCACTGATAGTGCTTACCGCCATGGATTTCATGGAAAGGGAGTGGAAAGGGCAAAGGGGCACGGCACGTGGGCATGGGCTGTGCAGGGCAAACCTGGGGCACAGCACAACACTACACCAACAACATTTGCATTGGGGTATGCTGCCATGCCAAGGATGTTGGAAAAGCAAAGCCAGTCCGGGAGGGTAGGGTACAACGTAACACTGGCATGCTGTCACTGGACAGCTGGTATTCTCTCTACAAGAACTAGGGCTCAACTAACAGTCTCAGGCCTTAACATTGACAACAGTTGCCACTACCACCTCTGCTGTGTGTGCATGTCAAGTAGCTAATGGCAGTTACGTGCCCGTGGATCAAACACACCCAAATTAGAGGGATCAGGATGACAATGTTATCAATCCCCTGTAATTCCTAACAAAGTGCAAATCCTGTCAAACGCTAATGTCCATAGTCGCTACAAACATCAGCCATTGTCATAAACATTATGAGGTACACAGCAGTAATGTCATACCCATGCTGCACATGTCTGGGTCCACCCTGTGCCTGGGTCACAATAGCTGCAATGCCACCATGCAACATCCCAAATGTCATACTGCTAAGACAACAGCATTGAGGGGGAGGACATACATTTCTGGCTAGTGAAACACACCCGCACAGTCAGAAGAGGAAATGGAAAACTGCTAGGGTCATCAGAGCAATCCAATCTACCACACATTCCCCAATATCGACATTACACACTACCAATACTGACAACTGTATTGTGCCATGCCAATGCTATACATAGTATATGCTAGGTCTCAGCAATATATAGCTGGATGTGAAATATCTGAGACTGGGGCAGTTCCAGATTGTTAAGTGTGGTGCAAGTGCCATCAGAACACCCACAGCCAGTGCAAGGCCACAACATGAGAATGGAAGTAGACGGAGGGTTGAGTTGTACAATAAGGTGGCAACATACCATTTGGGCAGAACCTACACCTATAGGATGTGACACACAGAAGTCCAAAAACTGCACACACTACATGTGACATGCAGGTGGGGCATAGGCCTGGGAGAATGCTGATCTTAATGACAGGAACAATGAATAGGAACCAAGATCACAATGTGCAACTAATAGAAAGTCAGGCATGTCACATTACAAATGCCACAACACAGACACATTAATTGTACAATATCTCATTGCAGAGGACGATGGCTCTCCTGGGGATATGCCTGTCCTGGACTTCCCTGATGACGAGCTGACAAACATCAGCCAGCAGACCCTCCAGGATGTCCTTGGAACCCCCCAGACCCCACCTTCAGTCACAAGGAGGAGCACAGAAGTAGCAGCCATCACAGAGGACACACCCACCACCCCAATTGTACGACCGCCCAGCTCCAACCCAGGTGAGGACTCTGACGACACTGGCACCAGCTTTGAGAGCACTGTAGTTGGAGCAGTGGGAGCTGGCCAAGGAGTTGCGGGTGGGGATACAAAATATGGCAGCCTCCCTAGAGGGGCTGCGTTTGTGCATGATGTCATCTGCAGAACAGGCGGCAGCCATGCAAGGGCGAACATCTATCTTGCAAGAACTTCAACAAAGTGTGAAGGAAATCAGCACAGCAGTAAGGGAGTTGACACAACACCTCATACACCAAACCTTTCAACGTGTGCACAAATGCAATATTGACCCCCTCAGGGCCGACCTGGCTGCCTACCACAGTGATGTAGCTGCCATACTTAAGAACCAGCAGCTCCTCCTTGCTGCAGTACTGCCCTTAATAGCCCCACAGTTGGCAGCGACCGGGATTTCTGATTCCATGTCTTCAAACACTGAAGTGTGTGTTGCCCCTTCAGACCCACCACCACCAAGGGCAGAGGAGACAACACACACATCAGAAGATGAAGACGTGGAACAGATCACCTTCACCCGTAGGACTACCCGGGCACTTATAACTAAGGTCCTGTGCTTTGTAACATGCCAGTCTTGCAACAGCTGCCCACAAGCACTGTTCTCCAGCCCACTGTTTACCTTGACACTATGCTCTGTGATTGTCTCTCACTACCTCAGTGGCAATTCATGTTCCTCTGCACTGTATGACACTTCACCCCAGCATGTTCAATGACATGTCCTTTTGCACTTGTGTAGTATCACAATAGAAGGCGTCACACTAATGGACTCACAATCCTGGACTATGTAAATATTGCACTACAACACTTTAAAGTAAATAGCACTTACACAACCACTTTGTCCCTGTTTAATGTGACACATCAACCGTGAGCGAGATTAATGATGTTTGCCTCATGTCAATGCCCATAGAATGTCAATACAACTGCCTTGAAAGATTGTGGGCTGATAACTATGCACTGGGATCTGGATTGTACCATCATCTGCCCTTCCTGGGGGTTAATTCTGAAGTAAATAGAAAAATTACAGTATAATTCTGTGTTGGGCATAAAAAGTCTGCTTCAAGGGATGTCTAAGCAGAAAATCAATGTCTTCAAATTTTTCTTCCGGACAGTCTTTAGGTATGTGGCATATGACTCAAAAATGTTATCACACACCCACACCATACAGCAGAAATGGATTGTATGAGTGTATGGACAAATAAGTAACCTGGCAGTACAATGTAAGAAATGATAGGTGTGAGTTATGTATACTATCCTACATGAGATTATACCATCACTCACCTTATCAGGGTTCACATGAACATCAGGCTGCAGGCAGAAATACCACAGTATCCTTAATACAAAATCTGGTCTCAAAGTATGACAGATTGAAAACATAGGGCCAGATGTAGGAAACACTTTGCGAGTCGCAAACGGCAAAATCTGCCGTTTGCGACTCGCAAATGCGTGTTTCCTATGCAGAAATGCATTTTGCGAGTCGTTACCGACTCGCAAAATGCATTTCCGAATCGCAAATAGGAAGGTGTGTTCCCTTCCTATTTGCGAGTCGCAGTGGTATGCAACTCCATTTGCGACCGCGTACGCGGTCGCAAATGGAGTCGCAGTTACCATCCACTTCAAGTGGATGGTAACCCACTCGCAAATTGGAAGGGGTCCCCATGGGACCCCTTCCAGTTTGAGACTGGACCCCAAAACATTTTTTCAGGGCAGGGAGTGGTCCAAGGGACCACTCCCTGCCCTGAAAAAACCGAAACAAAAGGTTTCGGATTTTTTTGAAATGCAGCTCGTTTTCCCTTAGGGAAAACGGGCTACATTTAAAAAAAAAAAACTGCTTTATTTAAAAGCAGGTCGCTAACATGGAGGTCTGCTGACGTCAGCAGGCCTCCATGTTAGCGAGTGCCTATACTCGCAATGGGGCCGCAATTTGCGACCCACCTCATGAATATTCATGAGGTGGGTCATTGCGACCCCATTGCGAGTTGCAGTCGGTGTCTGAGACACCGTACTGCATAGCAATTTGCGACTTGCAAATTGCGAGTCGCAGGGACTCGCAATTTGCAAGTCGCAAATTGCTTTTTTGCTACATCTGGCCCATACATCCAAACTTAACTACATATTGGGAACCATAGTAACCTTGAGTGGTGGGTGCAATGGATGGCAGATGTATGGCGAAGTAGCTTTGGTGTAGCTGCCAATGTGAGAGCTCAATCGGGATTTGGATGCAGGATGGAACACAAATGCAAATACTAAATTGACACTGTTCACCCATGCTAAGGCCCTGATCCCCAAGCATATGACACATTCTGTAAAGGAGTACTTAAGTATTTATTTAACTGTAAAAAAGGATGCTAAAACTAGGGGAAACACCTTAACTAACCTAACCTATCCTAACTACACATTACCCACAACTGGCCCTAACTACCCTAAGCTAAACTTACTTATCACATTTAACTAAACACTCTAAACATCAACCCCCCATATATGACGGGACACATGGAGGACAACATATACTAACCTAAACACATACTATCTTATCCTAAACAATTATATATATTTTTTATTATTTTATATACATTTAAAAAAAAAAAAAAATAATTTAATACACAAAAACCACAACATCATCCCCCATCCACCCACAAAAAAAAAAACACATGTAAAAATATCATACCACCCACCCCCAACCGACTTACACTAACTAAACTAACAGCCTATTCTAATCTAACACTAAGCCCCCTAAACCCACTAAATATGAGAACCAGGAAAGAGGAGGGCGTGGAGGGAATCATGGGTGAGGGTCACAATGTCACAAGTTTGCCCTCCGCAGGGTCTTCTTTATCACACGCACTCTCCAGTTGATCTGGGACACCTCCTGCTGCAGCCTGTCCAGTCTGTGCAACATCCGTTGCATGTCACATTGCATGTTATGAAATTCTACATTGTCAATGACTGCAGCAGAGGTGGTCTGTGTGCCAGTTGTGGAGGGTTGTGCAGTTGCCGGTGCCATGCTTGGAGGGGGAGGTGCAGGGGCTACTGTCAGTGGTTCAGGAGCAGATGATGTTGACGGACCTGCAGTCGTGGCTGTCATCCTTCGTGCCACTTGGGTCGGAGTGGTGGTGCTGATGGTGTTGGCTGTTGTGGATACAGATAGGCCCCCTTGGGCAAATGCCCTCCACACCCCTGTGGCTCTCTCATGGGGATAATGTCGTGCCATGTGGTGGAACCCAGACTCAACATCCAGAATGTGGCGGTAACGCATTGCCCTCCTCTGGAATTCTCAGATCTGATTGGCATCCATATTGGCTGCTGTTAAAAAAGAGAAAGCCAAACATTAGTTACATCATTGTGTGATACAGCTACTGATGATAATCAAAAAATTCATCTAATTTAGCTTAAACAGGCCAAATCACTGTACAGATCACAGATTCTCCCTGAGGAAGTACATGCCAACGCAGCCTACACATGTCCTATCTAACAGCACAGCAATGCTCAAAAAGATGTGTACCTACTGAAATGCTCAAAGTATCATTGTTCTGCCATTAGATACATAACAAATGCTGCAAGTCCTCCACATGTGACAGGCCAACTAATGACTATCTTCTGGTTGACAATCAAGGGCCACAAGATCTGTGATTTGCAAATGGAATTGCCAGGATGGTATGCAGTTGCTAATCATGAGTGGGTATCGAAGGTTGGAACAAATGAATATCAGAATTACATGTCTGTGTACTACACTTGGATCCTCACACCTAGGTACACATATTTCATAACCATAAGCCTGTGCCTCAGGGGGGGATGGACAAGCAACACATACTTTCAAACATCAAGGTCAGCCAGGAAGCTTTGGACAGCTGTCCATGGGTTTAATCAGTCCACCACAGGTAAGGAGGGTGTCCAACTATGAAATGCACAAACATTGTACAATCACATCCACATTTTTGTTCCTAATTGCGGACAATTGTCAACATCATTTGATACCACCAATACCGGTCCTACAACAAGCACACAGATGCAAGCACCAATCTGGGCATGAGCTGCATGCACACCTATGACATTGTACTCAAGTGCCACATAAACGTAGCACATGTGGATCTAGATGCTGCTAGGAAGTCAAAAATACAGTCTAACATGTTCTTTAGTGAACAGGGAGGCTCAAGTCTGTGGGTAATACTTCGGCATTCAGGGTATGACTTGCTGACTAAATTATGAAAATAGCTCTCTCCAAATTTTTCATTACAGGAAATGTAACAACTAATGTCACCCTATTCACATGGCCATGCCTACAGGGATGCACTACAATCCCAAAATATGACTCTACGCCACTGATTGTCCAACTCAAATATGGAAAAACAAGTCAAACTCCAGTCCAGTCACATATCAGATCATGTGCCAGCATATCATACCTTGCTATGTATCCAACACACAGGAGTCAATCACACAACAGCTGCAAACACAACACAGAACTGAAATATCAACACTTACTGGATATGTCTGGGTCCCCAAATCGAGCCACTTCCCTAATTGTGTAGGGGACAGGTCCACCTGTAAAGCATGGAAGGGTGAAATGTTCTCAATGTCTGTGCACTGTACAACACTTTGAAGAAAACATTACTGTGTGTGACATTATATCTGAAAGGCTAGCCCCTCAGGCATGATGACACTCCAACAGAAATACCACTGCAAACATGTATAGACCCTGTCACTCCAGTGAGTGATACACACACATATGCACACATGCAGTGGCCCTAACTATCATGTGGTGACAAACATGATTCCTCAATTGGTTGCAGATTCATTTATAGAGTGTACTCCATTTCTTCTTTTGTTGTTATGTTATGAGAGACATGCAAAGCCACATTCCTGGTGCACTGCAATACCAGTCACTCAGGTATTGTGGCTTGTGCATCAAGGGACAATCAGTTACTGTGTGAAGCTCATGTGGGTTGAGTTTAGCTCATGAATTATTATGCTTTCTACGGCACATTACATGTGGGCCTGTGTTGTGTGTAGGTTACATATGCTACATTGACAGTGTACCCTGAGCCAGATATGCCCCCTATGAGACCATAATGGCAGGGATCCTGTGTGTTACTTGATGACAATCTGACGCTAAACATGGATTGGCCATTTATTGAAAATATTACAACAAAGAAATATATGCTGACAGTGCATAATTTGGTCATCTGTGACAGAATACATGGGCACAGGTGTAGTCATTGCACTGAAATGTGTCACTCATTGTCCTGTGTTCCCATATTGGGTATTGGAATTCACAGTTAGCCACATTCATCATCTTACATCAGCCAAGTTGGGTGAACTGCGGGTATACAGCAAACTGACACTGTCCCATTATTGAAACATGGTTTAGCAAATGTCCTCCTGTGGCAATCTTGATGATGTACGTTTCAATTTGTATGTACCTAGGGAATGGAAGCAGTCACAGGAATGCTGGTCTTCTGATCTTAGCATACACCCATGTCTGTGCTAGCCTTCAGACTGGGAAGTTAGCTATTGTACATATGCTGCACTAGATCAGCAGGGGTGTATCAAACGTAAACTTGCAAAGTATTTGGGGACTTTATATGTATGATGGAATTGGTCAGGGGTCCCTTGCACAACATAATGCAAGTAATGATTTGTGACCATGCAATCACCAACATCAGGTATCCCATGATGACCCAATAACTTATGAGAATTGCATGGCTATAAAGTAACACAGATGGCAAATGCATCAGCTCTGTTTCAGCTATTGTGCCCAAGGCAATTTAAAACACACAGGAACAATGAACACAGGGCCAGATATATTTTTCAATCCTCAATTTGTAGCATTAGCTTCATGTTTTACGCTACAGCTATGGAAAGTAGTACCAAACATTTAGATATGAACCAATGTGCATTACTTTGGCATCCATTTCTAATTTAATTGCGTCACAAACCATGTCAAAGTATCAGCCTAAGATATTACCTGTGGTTAGGAAGAACTTTGTATGTATGGCCAGGAATACAGTTCAGACATGTCTTCCAAATAATTGGGGACAACATTAGTTCCTTGCTTTAGTTTTGTGAAATACTTCTCTTTCCTGGTACACTCACAGACCATGAATGAAACATATGTTTGAACCACATTACCATCATCTATTGACGTCAAAGCAGCACTAATTTACAAAATCTATTTGTGTTTTGTAAGTTTGGGCTGCTGTTGCGTCAGCAAATGACAGTAATGTGTAGCAAATATTATATAACTCAAGGCCACTGTATGTTTAACTTGCATTCCACATGTCCAAAAACATTGCATGCAGCATATCAACAAATCTGCTAATGTCACTACAGAGCATTTAAATGTGCACGTTACTCTGAATTGTACTCACCAACAGGGCCACCAATCACCACACCCAGGTGGTCCAGCAGGTCTTGCTCACCGGCAACAAGGTCAGCCCAGGTGCTTGAGTTGGTGGTCGTTGCGCGGTGTGTTGAATATTCTCCTCAGATGGTATAGCACCTTGGACCACCTCAGCCTCCTCGCCTCCGTGTGATACCCCTGTATCACCCTGCCACCAGCCTCAAACATCAAGGGGAAGAAGTGGCACACCAGCCAAATGAATGTCCCCAGCTCCTCCTCACCCATTCTCCCCAAACGTGGCCTACCCAACATGACCGATATAATATTATTAGGAAAGGGTACAGAGGAAAATACAGGGAAAGGAGTGAGGAAAATGAAAGTAAAGTAACCCACAAACAGCCCAACTATCCCCAAACTAACAATACCCACTACAAACTCCCAACAGTCTAAGACAAAGTACAGACAAAACTCTCATCACAGCTACACAGTCTAGAAAAATCACAGACTGCAAAGTGAAAGTACACCCACGGTATCATTTCTGTAAACAGGATATCCTATTACATCACTTCCTGTCTCAAAAGCAGTGCTTTTTTATTATGATGCGTGAAAATTTTATGACGCTTACGGGCTGTGCGTCAAAACTTTTTGACGCAAATGCTTCAAAATTCGCCTGCATTCAGACTTCCATATATTTTTCATTGGTAACCAATTTCATGGGGTATAGTGTAGGAATTACCGCTCGGGCCCAATGGATATAAAATGGCTGTGAGCGTCATTTTTCTACGCATATGCGGCAAATTTTGGCACATATGCATTTTTTTGTGACACGTTTGCGTCGAAATATCTGTTTTTAACTGTGTTTGTGTAATTTCTATCATTTTTTACTTTTTAACATAAATGAAAGCTGTAACTGTACAGAGATAGGCTGTCTGCGCCTGCACTGTGTGTTCCAGTGTTTGGCCACATGTGGCAGACCACACTACTGTGGACCATAATACTCATGTTGTTGTACCGGATGAGCAGTCTTAACTGACGTAACAGCTACCCAAAAATTCTGGATGAAAATTGGTATTACCGAGTTTGAGCAGGTGGTGCGTCAATAGAGGATATCAATGCTACGCAACTTAATACATCCACTCATGGCCTGTGTGTTTATGTGTGTGAATTGGCTATTTCAATTGTTAGTGGGCCTCTGTGTGAACGTCATGACGTGCTTTCATTAATGTGCTTGTATGCATGTGTTGTAAATTTAGATAACCCTCAGATGCTATTCAGTGTGGAAATGAGTCAGGATATGTGTTTGTCATACACATAGCATCTAATGCTGTGTGAACTTCCCTGACTTTTGGGACAAAACGTCTCCCATGACAAACTATGCACAGGATAGATAGAGGACGGTTGATAATGGCAATGTTACAAGAGTAAGCCATCACATGTACTGGAATGTTGGATACCACTTCCTGGTCACTTGTTTGTATACTACCCATGCGTCAGGCATTTGAAAATGCTTTGTAGGTACAGTGTTTGTTCCACAGAGTCCCAAAACCAATCCAAAAATGTAATGTCACTCAACATTTTGAGTCATATAAATGACTTATGTTTCCCTTGTGGCTGTGGAGGACCAGCAGACCAAGCAGCATGTGTTCACATATTTCCAGTGGTTAAAAGCACAAAAGTGTCCAGTTCAAGTGTGTGGCCATGTGTACCCTGTGTCAGTATTGGCCTCCATGTTGTCACGGTTACGTGCAGGTCTAGTCATGAGTCTGTGGTGCCATTCCCTGCATTAACCGAGTATCCTTAAAAGCAGAATTGACTGAAAGTCAAAGAGGAATTGACAACACACATGGGGATAGTCCAGCTATGGCACTGCAGAAGTTTTATGAGGCTGAAAACAGAGCAAACTTGGTGTGCTCACAAATTTAATGGATCAGTAATTAGAAACCGGCAGGTTTCATCACAACATTTGTACACAGGGTGGCCTCTGAAATTCCCATTGCAACAGGGAACATCCATGCCTCTGTGCTGATTAATCTCACAGCTAGTCACCACGCAAGCACCATCATTGGTTTGCAGCCAATGTGAATCTGTGTGTGGGCCATCAGGGCACAAACATGTTTTGTCTTTTCATGCACATTAGCAAACATTGTTTGTTGTACTGGAGGAACCATACACAATCCATGGATACAGCCATGGTACACTGTCACTGTTTGTCACTCATGCATACATGAAACCCAGACAAGGGATAGGGCCGGGATTAGGCTATTAGAATACATGCCCCAGACCATGATATGATAAGTAAACTGATTACACTATACAATCTATTTGAGGATTAATGTAAGACCTACCAGACACAATACCCCATGAGGAAAGAGAGGGCATGGAAAGCAACTATGAGACAAATGTAGCCACACAGAACCTCTATGGTAACACAAAGACAGGAACCAATCAGGCTAACAGGATGCAGACTCTGTCAGGAACTAACATGAACAAGGCAAATGCACAGTGAGCAGACTCTGACTGGGAAAAGCTGGAACAATACTGTGGAAACTAAAAACTGTATTTGTGCTGTGGGCTGCACCGTTACACAATAAACCAAGGCCTGTGTTAGACAAGTGATTATACAGCAATGCACAACAAGGATATACATAAAATGGCAGCTTCTAAGCCGTTCCAGGCAGCAGCAATGGCAGTGCAGGTTCAAATGGATGGTCTGCATGGAAGTGCTCACAGGTGTGTACAGCTTCAGTCTCTCACAAACACTGTAGGTGAGAATCCAGTTCAAAGGGCCAACAGTACCTTTCACATGGGAAGCAATGGACAGGTGATTACAGGACCTAAAGACTACCAGGCAGTGCATTATTGGACCTTAAAAGTCCGTGCAGACAGATGAACTAGGACTATGGCATTGCATACTAAAGAGGAAAGCACACTAGGGTCAAAATGTGAGTCTGTGTAGATGAAGGATTATCAGGGTACAAAAATTCAATTTACAGGACCCCCTAGAGATGGGTGGGGAGAGACTGAAAACAGGCCCGTCGCAGGACTTATAACCTGGGATGGCATGTGCAGGGTATGTCTTGTGAGCAATTGTAGGAAAGTACCATCTTGCCTGGCATGTTACCCCCATTTTCACTGTATATATGTTTGTTTTTGCACTTGTGTCACTGGGATCCTGCTAGGCAGGACCCCAGTGCTCATAGTGTATGCCCTGTATGTGTTCCCTGTGTGGTGCCTAACTGTATCACTGAGGCTCTGCTAACCAGAACCTCAGTGTTTATGCAGGCTAGTGACTAATTTTACCAATTCTCATTGGCACACTGGTACACCCATATAATTCCCTTGTATATGGTACTTAGGTACCCAGGGTATTGGGGTTCCAGGAGATCCCTATGGGCTGCAGCATTTCTTTTGCCACCCATAGGGAGCTCAGACAATCCTTACACAGGACTGCCACTGCAGCCTGAGTGAAATAACATCCACATTATTTCACAGCCATTTTTCACTGCACATAAGTAACTTATAAGTCACCTCTATGTCTAACCCTCACTTGGTGAAGGTTAGGTGCCAAGTTACTTAGTGTGTGGGCACCCTGGCACTAGCCAAGGTGGCCCCACATTGTTCAGGGCAAATTCCCCGAACTTTGTGAGTGCGGGGACACCATTACACGCGTGCACTGCACATAGGTCACTACCTATGTGTAGCTTCACAATGGTAACTCCGAACATGGCCATGTAACATGTATAAGATCATGGAATTGTCACCCCAATACCATTCTGGTATTGGGGTGGCAATGCCATGATCTCCCGGGTCTCTAGCACAGAACCAGGGTACTGCCAAACTGCCTTTCCGGGGTTTTCACTGCAGCTGCTGCTGCTGCCAACCCCCCAGACAGGATTCTGCCCTCCTGGGGTCTGGGCAGCCCCGGCCAAGGGAAGCAGAACAAATGATTTCCTCTGAGAGAGGGTGTTACACCATCTCCCTTTGAAAATAAGTGTGAAGGGCTGGGGACGAGTAGCCTCCCCAGCCTCTGGAAATGCTTTGATGGGCACAGTTGGTGCCCATCTCTGCATAAACCAGTCTACACTGGTTCAGGTATCCCCCAGCCCTGCTCTGGCGCGAAACTGGACAAAGGAAAGGGGAGTGACCACTCCCCTGACCAGTACCTCCCAAAGGAGGTGCCCAGAGCTCCTCCAGTGTGTCCCAGACCTCTGCCATCTTGGATTCAGAGGTGTTGGGGGCACACTGGACTGCTCTGAGTGGCCAGTGCCAGCAGGTGTCGTCAGAGACCCCTCCTGATAGGTTCTTACCTCTCTTGGTAGCCAAACCTCCTTTCTTGGTAGCCAAACCTCCTTTTCTGGCTATTTAGGGTCTCTCCTCTGGGCTATTCCTCAGATAACGAATGCAAGAGCTCAACAGAGTTCCTCTGCACTTCCCTCTTCGACTTCTGCCAAGAATCGACCGCTGACTGCTCCAGGACGCCTCCAAAACCGCAACAAAGTAGCAGGACGACTACCAGCAACATTGTAGCGCCTCATCCTGCCGGCTTTCTCAACTGTTTCCAGGTGGTGCATGCTCTGAGAGCTGTCTGCCTTCACCCTGCACTGGAAGCCAAGAAGAAATCTCCCGTGGGTCGACGGAATCTTCCCCCTGCTAACGCAGGCACCAAACTTCTGCATCACCGGTCCTCTGGGTCTCTCTCATCCTGACGAGCGTGGTCCCTGGAACACAGAAGCTGCATCCAAGTGTCTCCCACAGTTCAGTGGCCCTTCTGTCCAAATTTGGTGGAGGTAAGTCCTTGCCTCCCCATGCCAGACAGCAAACCTGTGTACTGTGTGATTTGCAGCTGCTCCGGCTTCTGTGCACTTCTCCAAGGATTCCTTTGTGCACAGCCTAGCCTGGGTCCCCAGCACTCTGTCCTGTGGTGCTCAACCCACTGAGTTGGACTCCGACGTCGTGGGACCCTCCTTTTGTGACTCTGAGTTCACAGAACTTCCAAGTGCCTGCTCCGGTATTTCTGCGGGTGCTGTCTGCTTCTGCGGGGGCTCTTTGAGTTGCTGAGCACCCTCTCTGTCTCCTCCTCCAAGGGGCGACATCCTGGTCCTTCCTGGTCCCCAGCAGCACCCAAAAACCTCTAATGCAATCCTTGCAGCTAGCAAGGCTTGTTTGTAGTATTTCTGCATGGAAATACTTCTGCAACATCCAGCACGCAATGGGACATCTTCCATCCAAAGGAGAAGTTCCTAGCCCTTTTCGTTGTTGCAGAATCTTTGGCTTCTTCCACCCAGAGGCAGCCCTTTTGCACCTTCATCCGGGGTTTCCTGGGCTCCTGCCCCCCCCCCCCGGACACTATCGCGACTCTTGGACTTGGTCCCCTTCCTTTTTAGGTCCTCAGGTCCAGGAATCCGTCTTCAGTGTTTTGCAAGTGCTTGTGGTTCTTGCAGAATCCCCCTATCACGACTATTGTGTCTTTCTGGGGTAGTAGGGTAACTTTACTCCTATTTTCTAGGGTCTTGGGGTAGGGTATTTTGGACACCCTTACTGTTTTCTCACAGTCCCAGTGACCCTCTACAATCTCTCATAGGTCTGGGGTTCATTCGTGATTCGCATTCCACTTTTGTAGTATATGGTTTGTGTTGCCCCTAGACCTATGTTTACCTATTGCATCATATTGTGATTCTACATTGTTTGCACTACTTTTCTTACTGTTACTTACCTGTTTTGGGTTTGTGTACTTATAACTTGTGTATATTACTTACCTCCTAAGTGAGGGTATTCTCTGAGATACTTTTGGCATATTGTCACTAAAATAAAGTACCTTTATTTTTAGTAACTCTGAGTACTGTGTTTTCTTATGATATTGTGCTATATGATATAAGTGGTATAGTAGGAGCTTTGCATGTCTCCTAGTTCAGTCTAAGCTTCTTTGCCATAGCTACCTTCTATCAGCCTAAGCTGCTAGAAACACCTCTATTCTACTAATAAGGGATAACTGGACCTGGCACAGGGTGTAAGTACCACAAGGTACCCACTATAAGCCAGGCCAGCCTCCTACAGCAATGCTTGTCATACATGGGGCACTCGTGCTATCCATTTTCATCTTAGATGGACTTCTTGTCACACATGCTCCTTGCAGAGATAGATGATGTCACACTTACTGCTGTCAAGGGTCTGGTCATTCCTGTTCCCAATGCAATAGCACATCCACTGCCTCATGTATGAAGCAGTTTTTTAACTTATGATTGATGGTGTCTTAGTTGTGTGCCATATGCTGCAATGAACCATTTGGCCAAAATGGATGTCTGCTGTAGCTGTGCTACACTGATATTGCCTTTCAAATGTGAAATGGACAGGATGTAGGTCATTTCCACTGTGTGTGAATTTGGGTGTACATTCATACCCATCAAATGTGATGTGGCTTTTTCATTATCCTAAACTGTATATCTGCAATGCTCCATGAGGCTAAACTCGGATTATGATTCCTAGGGACCATGTGATACATAAATAATTACCCAGACCATGATTTAGTGATGAATTGAGGTGTTTAATGACATATGGTCAGACAGTGGTGATGGTGAGTAGAGTTAAAAGAAGTTTTGTACAATGTATTGTCTCTGACGCAATCCTGCTGCAGTGTTTGGATGGTTCCCCTCATGTTGATGGACAACATCCTCCTCTTCCTCCACTTCAGGCATTTGTGGCTGTGGTTCATAGAGGGGAATGTTCCTCCTTACACATATGTTGTTCAGGATGGCACAGGTCAAATGATCTTGTAGACCATTTCAGGTGAATATAAGAGGCTGCCTCCGGTGATGTCGAGGCACCTGAATCATGACTTCAGGATGCCAAAAGTCCTCTCTACTATGGTGCGTGTCTTCCAATGTGCCTGAATTATAGGCACGCTCTGCTGCTGTGCTTGGTTTGGCAAATGGGATCATGATCCATGGCTGGATCCCATACCCCTGATCAGCTGAAAAATATTTTGATGTAGCTTGCACCATGATTATCACTTTGCATTGTAGTTGTTATCTTGTGTTGTCTGTGACTCATCTGTGTTTGTGTTATTGTGTGGAATCCTAGGCTTCTAGGATGTACTATCAGCATTGGGTTGTTTAATTATCTGAACTGGTGTTTGGCTGATTGACCGGATATCAGCAGTATTTTTGTACACTTGCAGTACATTGTGTACTCCCATGCTATTTGTCATGTGAAAGAAGTGTCCATGTGTCTTCACTGGGGGTGACATGATACTTCCACACACAGAATAGATTCACCTGTCGTGGTAACACGGTTCCACTATATGGCCTGAACAGCCCATCCAATTCAACATATGTAATAGCATGTGAAAAACAACAGAGAGCCACTTTGATTTGGCTAGGTGACAATGTACAACACATCTCCATAAGTTGGCAGCACTGAAGTGTTGACAATTGACAATGCACAAATATCCCATGTGTGACAAGTGCTAGGCAAACCTATTTTTGCGCCCTCACCGAGTTGGTTCATGCGTAAACGTGTATGTACACTACTGAACCTGCTCCAGGTAAGCTGGCTAACTTGGTTGTGGGGGTGAAGGTTTTAGTGTAAGAAGGTCCATGTGCCTGTACATCTGTTATGTATATGTGTAATTGTCTCAATCCATATGTGTAGCAGTGTGCATTTTGCATTAGTGTCACATCAATATGTGTTCTTAGCACAGTCCACTTGCTTATTGGTAGCGGGTAATGTCACCCCAGGAGTGATGTGAGATGTTGGTGCTGCCTCAATGCTTCCATGTCCCCTTCATTTGAGTCATCATCATCATGCTATGTGTCTCATGGTGTTTGACCTGCAGTGAAGCACATTACCTACCCCTTACACAGTACGTATTGGTTGGAAGGGTGTGTGATTGAGTGTTATTGATGTGATATTGTAAGATTCATCTTCCAAGTTGTACTGCCAGTTAAGGCCATGTCATTGTCACTGTGTGGTTTTAAATTGGTCCCTTGTGGCTCTGGCGTGGCATCTGCATCTGTCATTTGTCCATAGGTTTGTATCCAATTGGGTCAGGATATCAAACATGACTAGCAGTGTCACAACCTCAGTGTCTTCCTGGCCACGTGTCAATGTAGTGATGTATGTGTTGTGTGTCTTACAGGGTTGCTGTGCAGTGTGTATATAACTGCGTTTCTGTACTTACCAACAAGTAGGCCATTGCCATATCGTCCATCCTGGAAGTGTTGATTGATGGTGCAGTGGCGGAAGATGAAAGAATCATGTACGCTCCCAGGATACTTTGCCACGATGTTGGTGATCAATCCCCAGTGATCCACAATGGCCTGCACATTTATGGAGTGTGTGTTCTTCCTGTTGTGGTATAGATGCTTGGTTGCAGCAGGTGGCACAATCCATGCATGTGTGTCAATGGCACCAAGCACGTGTGGGAAGCCGTTGATTTGGTAGAAGCCCTGTTTGGTCTCCTTCTGCTTCTGCTGTGTGTTGGGGAAGCTGGTGTGGCGGGTGTGAGGGAGATGATGACATCCAGTACCTTGGGTAGAAGGCAGAGAATAAGGGCTGTGAGATCCCGGCAACCAGGGCACCAGTGGTTTGAAAAGAGCCACTTCCCAACATGTGGAGGTGAGCTAGCAGCTTGGTCTCTGGTGAAATGGTGTGGGGTGTTTGCAAGCTGGGTGCCAACTGTGGCTTAATGTTGCGCAGCAGCTGCTGTATGGCTTGTCAGTTTAGTCTGTACCTCTGGATGATGTCATGTTACCTGAGGCCCTGAAGGGTTGTCCTGGTCCGGAATATCCTCTCCTGCCTTCGGCATTGCCTTTGGGGTCCCTGTTGGTGTGGTGGAAGCTGCTGCTGTTGGTCCTGTGCTCTGCGTTTTCGTGCATGCTGGATGAATAGCACCTCCATGTCTTCCTTTTGGAGCTCTGATGTTGCTTCTGTGTGTTTTCCTTAAGTACTGGTGTGTTTGCACCATTTTAACGCCTGCCCTGACCCAGGCATACATTTTTTATGCAAATCGGGCTGTGTGCCATTTTCCGACTCCGCCTCCCAGCCATGCTGCATTTTTACGCAGCTGGATAAATATGGCGCATGGGTGTTTAAGTCATTTTTTGGACGGGAACGCCTACCTTGCATGTCATTAACACAAGGTGGTTTCACGCATCCAAAACGCACACAGCGGAATTTTGACGTTCGCGAGATCGGGCGTCAAAGTATAAATATGGTGGTAGGTTTGCGCCGAAGTTGCCCCAAAGATTTTGACGCAAATTTGGCACAAACAGAGTATAAATATGCCCCTATGTGCATGTAATATGCTCAGTGGTTGGCCATGGTGCTTTTGGCACTGGAGGTCAGACTGCATATTTCCATGCCACCGCACCGCTGGTGATCTGCCATTTTTGTCTGGCATCGGCGGTCCTGCCTTTATAACCAATGGCAAAAGCTAGTTCCTCCCAGCAAGAGGAACTCCAGTGGATGCCAGAAACTGAAGCAGACTCCCCTACTGGTGGAACCAGTCAACTGCAACCTGCAGAAGAACTGTCATGCTGTATCACAAAAAGTGGAATTTGTCAGGCCCTTCTTAAGTGAGCCCAAAGAATGTCAGTGACCTGCACCCCCGGGAGCTGTAGTGAGGCTCACACCAGGTCTCAAGTCACTACATTACTCTTGTTGACCTCCAGCCAGTGAAGCACCCATGGGCTACTTTTGCCGCTGCCAAGGCTTCTCTGTCACCAGCCCCCTAACTGACCCAGTCCCAAACATCATTAACTCCAGAGTAACTCACAGCAATAGTGACCAATGTCGCCAATGACCCCACTTCTGAGATCCTGTATCCAGAAGAAGATAACTTTGACCAAGTGGCAACCCATCTTTGGAGCGACCCTCTGTGAATGACAGCTGCAAAACTACCCCTGCACCCGGCTCCTCCGGATGTGGAAGCAAAGTTCCAGCTGTGGAATCCAGGCCTTGGGATGCCAAAGGCCTCTACTCTCTGAGGGTAGAGTGTAGATCCACCTCCAAGTGTGTTTTTGCCAAGTGCTGCAATTTTGAAAGCGGCTGTGTATCCCATCAACACCAAGGAAGGCCAAAGCACCTCTGCATCTGGACTCCCTGGGCAAGGTAACAAGATACTGTCTGTTGAGACTTGGCCTAGGGACCTGCAAGACCTTAGCTTCAGGTGGGCTCCACGGAACTCACACCCCCCCCCAATTGACCGATTGCATACTGGGCTTTCCCCCATTGACTTCATAATATCTGTTTGACAAATAAAAATGCTTCTATTTTTAAATGTTTTAAAGATCCACATCTCTGGTTGTATGTAAGATACAAAGTTTGTTTTGGTGTCCAAATTAAGATAAGTCTTTATTTTTCTAAATAGGTTCTGGAATTCTTTTGAGTCCTGTCAATTACTTATGTTGTGAAATGCTTTACATATGTTCCTCTAGGAAGCCTGACTGCTCTTTGCCACTCTACCAGGAATGAGCTAAGGTTTATTGGTGTGAACTCGAGGTCCACTTCTGGGCAATGTGTTAGTATTACATGGCAAGACTCCCCAGTCATACCACATAATACTGCCACCTTGCTACCCTGCTTATTGCAATATACATGTATATGGGTTTACTACCAATTACCTAATGCAAGCATTATCTTCCCTTGCGCCCTATTCTCACCTGTGTATCATGTTTGAAATTTGTACTTGCTGTTGAGCTGAAAGCTAAATGAAAAGTTAGCACTGCAATCAAATCATACGACAACAGGACACCTGTGTGTGAAAAAGATATTGCACTTACTATCAGCTATGCTTTCTTGACAACTCATTTTAATAGCATCACTTCTCAATGGGGAAAATTGAATATGTTGCCTATTCCTGGTGGCATTATTGGATAATACAAATGTTGTACCCTGGCATGTTAAGTCAGCGCCTGCATCATGGTCTTTCTAAGAAAGATTTTAAAGCCGTCAGTATATTCATAATATAAGCTAAAACTTGTAAATGCTCACTTTATCAACTCAAGAAACAACACAACTTTCATTGTTGGCTTTATTTCGTTTTCAGGCCTTTGTGTGTGTTATTCACTTATTTTCTTTATTCATTATAGTTTTGTGGTTTGCTGGGTTCATTGTGAAACATTAGTATAATTATCCATGTAAGAAAACTGTAAATACAAAAGCAACAATGAAATACTGTATCTAAATAGTCCTAAAATCAAAAGTAGAAGACCGGTGCAGACAGATTTTGGACCTCCCAGGATGTATTTCCTCACATGCAAGATCAATGGCCCAACTGTCACAATGAGTCTTATGTGACCTCCTTCATACATTCAACCGATTCCTCTGCATGAAACTGGCTGATTATACTCATCTGGTGATCACACGTAATTGTGAGGTAACACCGAGGTGCGATATGTTTGAATAGCAACAGTAAAGGCACAACAGCATGCTAATTTCTGCATAATGTATATACAAATTAGCATAACACGAGACATCACCATAGGGGAAGAACTTTGCAGAGTTTAGAATAGAAAAAGAAATAAAATATCATAATGAATATCCATGACTATACCTATCTTAAGTTGTCGGTTTGTTTTGACCAATCAACTATTTAAATGTGCTTACTTCAGATTGCTTTAAATCAATGAATTTTCATCACCGCTGCCTGTATTAATATGGAATAGATGTTGCTCTCTCTAGGCTAAAGTATAAATTGATCCCGTGCACTGGATAGACATCTGCAAAAAGCATGAATTCTTATGTTAGCCGAATGTCATTGTAAACACAGAGGTCTGGACAACCCTTCATAATGAGCTTATCAAGCAGTGTACATTTTCTTCTCATTGATCTACTCATGTTTCTTCTTTTCGGGTTATTTTGCACTGTTAAGAAAGAATAACCACCAATTCATTCAAGTACCTACGGCATGCTTCTGTAGGTGACTGGAGTCGTTAATAACACTAGCCCCTCCTTTAAATACAATAAAATGTCAATAATGGAGCAAGGAATCTGAGAATGGATACAAGACTATCACTTGAGCTTTAAGTGCTCTCACTTTTGAAATCCTGGTTAATTTCAGTCATTTCTATTATGTTTCATTTCTACTTAATCAACACAGTCCTGCATGTCTGAAAGAGAGCTGATCCTTTTTAACCATACTTGCATTGCAGCTAATACTGCAATCCAGAGAGTGGAATACCCTAAACCCACCAGACAGCAGTCTTGTGTGAATACAGCATTTGGACCAAACACCATGAGCCAACACAGGTGTCTGTGGAGGCTGCGAGCCAAATAAATGTAGAAAGATGCTGATGCGACTCCCCGGAGTTCCATGTAAGGAGGTGTATGGCAACGCTCAATTAAGGTTTCTCGTCTGAAAAGGGGCCTGCCTAGAATGGTCTGGCAACCCTCATCTCTTGTTCGTAAAACTTTGGGGTGTAGCTGGGTAAATTAAAACTAGAACAGGAAGGCCAAAACAAGGATTGGTCAACTACAGAAAGTGTGAAGTAAAATGATACCCTCACCAGAAAAAAATCTGAAAGGAATGTGTGAAAGTATTGACTGGCATTGGGCCAATGAAGAGCCACAAAATGGTAATTTGAGGAAAAATGTGCACTTACTTAGCAAGTCTAAAGTAATGAAAGAGACAATCATGAGGAATTTTCCAAAGCCTTCCTCGCCAAGCTGCTAGGTCTTACACAAGACACAGTGCAACATATTCAGTGGGTCCGCAGCCCAGGGGGTTGTAGGGGTCCAATAAGACCCTTCCACAATATGTATTTGAGGGGTGCTTCAAGTGACTACAAAGAAAGGAAAAGTGAAATGAATGAGGATGTGCTGTATCTTTCGCAGAATCTGGTCAGGTCCGATACGGAAAGGTTAAATGTGTTTTAATGAAATGTGAAAGATTAAATATATGTGTATTGTGCACATATGTGTAATAGGGTGCTGCATGTCTTTGCAATTGCAAGATAATGAATGTGAGCATTCGTAGGTGGAGTTAAAAGACAAACAACAGGCACATCCATTCCCTCAGAGCCCTGAGTGGATTTCATTCTCTGACATATACAATAACATTGCTAGTAGGATGTGGGTGTTCTACAATGGCTAAGTAAATGTGCCAGGTCATGGGAATGGCCTAATTATGGATTGAGTTTTTTTTTTCATCATGGTGTTTCTTTTTTAAATAAAGTGAACTATTCATATGGTGATTGACCAAGTATGGTGGTAAGAGTTTGTCTAAAGGGCTCACTGTCTTGGTGAGTCATTTTTACAAAGTGTGCATGTGGAATCCAGTTTATGTTAAGCATCGTTTTTGTTATGGATGCACAGTTGAACCATTTCATTGGGTAGGAATTGTATTATCAAGAAGGACCAGTTGAGCGTTTTGGGGAACTTCATATGTACTTAAGATCTTTATGACTGACTATTTAGAGCCTACGATCTTGCACTTTTTCAAAAGCATTGCTTTCAATTAAATCGAGGGTTGGAGTGAGCTTGGAGAGTTTTGCCAGAAGAGCTATTATGAAATACGAAGGTTTACTGGCTGCATCACGTTAATGCTTGTTTATGAGTTTCTAGTGTCGTTGCTTGTATGAAATTTATATCATAATACCAATCTAGAGGTGACAGTGGTACCTGCATAATGTTAAGTATCAGTAGTTATGTCTAAACTAAAAATAAATAAAAGACAAGGCATTATTAACATTTACTGTAGCAGACTGGCCATTTGGTTTATAGATATGTACAGAATATATTTACAAAAACATTACAAAAATGCATTATGTACACATATCAATATAGCATCCCTAAGTATGTCACAGCATCCATTTTGCATTATTAACGGCCTTTGAGACCACTAGTATATTGTCTTTTTTTCTGATTTAACCGTTTAAAATAGGTTTTAAATATTGTTTTAAAAGCCTTTGGTGAACCAACTCCCTTTTGCCACAACACTGTAACCCAAACTGTTCCTAAAAGTTGTTCTCATGTCTCTCGCATTTTAACAATTGTCCCTAAGCTTACCATTCTACAGTAAACCATAATTTATTTCTCATTACAGACAAAAAACTCACTGAAATGAATTACATGTGACACATGCTAACCACCAAAGCGGACACCATAAACCGAATGAAGACCAGAACCACATCAAAACATTCAACATGCCCTTAACAAAGTTCACCAAAATCGAATGCAGTCCTGCAGGCAGGCACCAAATAAATGTTTCTTTTGCTTCAGAACAGTTTGTCCAGAGTAGCACATGATAAAAACCAATGCCAGTCAAAACAATAGACTTTACAGAAATTATTAAATGCATTATGATATGGATCTGTATCCTTAAATCGTTAGTGATGCCTTTTAAAATTCCTATTTTTTTATTTCATAAATCATTTTCATCAACTTACTCAAGCAGTCTCAATCTCTTATCAATTATCTACAAATCAGAATTTCACCCAACAAATCTGCAACTTTTAGAATCCAAGTTCTCTAGCTGTTCCCAAAGCAGTTTTTAAAATCTCTCGGTCTCAGGTTGCTTCATTTTATTTTCATTTACATTAAATGTAAAATGTTTATGTTAATCAGAGGTTGCTACCTCACTTAATTTACAAGCCCCTCTCACATAAAGTAGGCCCGCAGGTCTCTGATTTACACACTTCATGTGTGTCTTGCACTAAACGCCAACAATAAAATGTAAAGGAAATCCCTTTTCAGTAATGTGTTTCATTTCAAGGTTTCCAGAAGTCTCCGACAACCTTTCTTCTGTTTTTTTTCCCTTTATTTTCCCTCCCACGTCTCAGTACTGACAACACAATTTAATCATGAACACAACATTTTTGAACAGCAAAAGTTAAATATCTTGTTTAGAGTCATTTCCCCATGCTTTCATTCGGCTTAGGTAATTCACTGATTACATAAATAAATCTATTTTGAAAATAATGTTTATGCTAACTCCCGGATGTTCTTGGCCTTTCATATCTAAGAAAACATCAGGACTGGCATTTTATCGTTTTATGAAAATGATATGTACTGTGGTGAAAATTCTGTCAACTCTCATGCCAATACTCTGTTTTATGTGTTGATCAAGAATAGGAAATAATGTACGGTGCATTAAAAGCACAGGGAATGAATGGGAAATACACCTAGAATGTATGGTACCTATGGGAATTTCTTGAATATCCATGACAGACAACACATCTTTTCTTGTAAATGCCATTCGCAATGTACATAAACTTTTTTCAGATTGTTAGGTAGAAGCAGCTCCTGTGCTGATTTTATGATTTGATTTTGTATTTTGCATTAAAAACAAAGACGCAAATGCAATTATAATAATTAAACCAATGCACATATGCTTTGGAAAAAAAATGTACAATATTTGTAATTGAACTGGTTCAAAATTCCACATTTGAGTTATATTGAATAGTTTCCACGCAGGAATGTCTAAAGATTACACGAAAGTCATTAAAACTGGCTACTGAAGAGTATTTTTTCACATAAATGGGCCTGTGAACAAAGGGTTCTCTAATACTCGGCATACGTTTGCGAAAATGATCATTCCCTGCACCATTCACAGGTGCAGCGAGTAGAGACGGAAACCACTGGCAGATGGGTGCAAGGGTGTAACACCGCACCATCTAGGAGACTGCCAAAGAAACAGTGATTGTTCACGGGGGCGGGGGCAGAGACCGATGAGCATGGGAGGTGGAGGAATATGGGCCAGAAAATAGAAAACACCTTCACAGTCATACACCACAGAGTGATTCAAGCACCAAGGCCGGTTCATCTTCTTGGGTATTTCTTATGCCACATCATGGTTGTTTTGTTCTTCCATTTGTTTCCATCTAGCAGTCCTTGAATACTGAAGAATTGACATAAGCAGATGATTTCCCTTGCAGTGGCTTTTGAACTTTGATCCATCTCGGAGATATGCATCTCGAAGGCTATTGGAGTGGGAAAGATGGGTTTTATGAGCAGCATTCCCTGTGCAAATCCTGATGTGCAGCTCATTTCCATTGCTTAGTGCCTATAAAGTGATCTGTTTGTTATTGAATTTTCGACCGTGCTCAGATACTCATGGGCAGAATACACAGGCTATTTAATATGTGTCATTTTCACACATTTTAATAGACTCTACATAAGAAGGATTATTTCATAGCATAGAGAATGGAAAATATAGAATATATGCCCTTTGAAGTTGTGAAACGTATAAATCTCTGCTATTGATGATAGACTGGCTACACATATACAGGAATGTGAAAAAATCAATGGTGTACATCCTGATTAGCCCTTTACTCAGCCTGGCAATATATTTACCATTCAACAGAGACATTTGTTACTTCTCTTGTAGATGGAAGAAAACCAGTGTAACTACCATGGATCACACACATCACATAAGGTGCTGGAGGAACGTGGCCTACCCACCTGGAGAAACATAATCCTGTCTCGTTTGGCCACTAAATTCAATATATCAAATTGACACTGCTTTTTGAGTAATAAATTAATAACACTGATTGAATTCTTCTTTTTTAGTAGAAGCGAAATTGGTACAATAGCTCTGAAACATACAATTACATGCTGTACCTTAGATTTTCTTGTTAAAAAAGACTCAGTTGCCTAGCAACACCTCCCTATGTAGCTAGCCGGCACAATCAATAATGCTTTTTACATTTTTCACTGTGGTATTTTTCTCTGTCACAGAAAAATATATTATAGACTTCTGAGATGAAATAAAATGTCTTCCTTGTACCCAAGGTTTGGAAGTGGAAATACTTGGTGTGGCACAATACCAATAGTACATTAAGAAATGGCATCTCTAGTCCCTCTGAACGTTCGATTTCCGGAAATGTTTCTGCCACTCCACAGGATATGCAAAAATATGCCATTTTAGTGGGACCCATAAAAACATTGTGCCCACACTGGCTTCAGACCTGAAATTCAAACCTATCTGTTTGTTTTTTGGCCAGTTTAGCAACTTCTTCTCGTATCGCCTTAACTAAGGCTGCGGTGGAAAGGTTGGTCAGGGAGGTGTCTGGAGTGTCAGTATCAGCAAGACTTTGTTGAGAAGCTGCAGCTGACAACACCGCAGCTTGTTCCAAACCAGGATGCATATTTGTTGGCTGGTTGTACTGGCGTGGAAGTCTTGAAGGAGAGCTTTGAGGATAGTGCGGTCGTGGGTATGCCTCAATGTATCCAGGCAGAGGAACCTAAAAAGTAACATAAAAATGTAAAATTAAATGAATTTATGCTAACAGAAAACATATATGTATCTACATTTATTCGGAAATATTGATCCCCAAATACTTGTCCTAGCTTTCTTATTGTTCCATCCTCTTATGGCATTTACTAACCAGATTCATGTTTGTAACGACTAACCAAAAGTATTGGGTCTGTATTCATGCAAAGTTGCATCTCCGTGGCTTCTTCTAAAGTGTACCAGAGAAATGCAGACCTAGGCACCTTTGTGTTCCAGAGTAAAGCCGATCGCACACTCACAGAGCGAAGACTGCTGCGGAGCTGGCAGTCTCCCCCTCGGGCCCACTACAAGGTTTCCACTGGGCTGACGGGTTGAAACCTCTGAAATCAGAGGTTTCTGCCTGTCAGCCCAGCGGAAACCGCGTGGTGGCATTGGCCTCGGCTCCTCATGGAGCTGAGGCCTATGCTTTCGCACTGAGGGGACCTCCGGCACTGTGCATTGCCTGTGCATTCCGAGGGTGCTGGGCAAGGGGGTCCTCTGCACTGCCCACAACATGGTCTTGGGCAATGCAGGGGCCCCCTTGTGGCCCGCTGCACTGTGTTTCCACCAGCCTTTCCATGGTGGGATCACTGCCATTTAAAGGCTGGTGGAAACGGTACTCGTGCTCAGCGCGCGGAACTAAACTCAGCACCACCGTGGCTGACCATGACTCCAACTATTGTCATGCCTCCAAGAACCATATTCCTGGTGGGAACAGCGGTCCCCTGGCAGTCTGACCGCCAGGTTCATAATGGGGTGATCGGACCACCTGGTGTGGTGGAGTCTCTGCAGTCATAAAATCACTATTGATAAAATTAAACTCATAGAACCAGATTTATGAAAAGTGGTTCTGCACCTAGTGCAGCGCCACTTTTCTTGCACCCCTTAGTGCCCCCTAACTCCACCATGTGTGCACCGTATTTAAAATACGGTGCACCGTGGCGGTAGTCAGGGGTACTAGCATCATAATTTTTGACGCTAGTCTAGCACTTTGCAGGATTGCAGGATAAAAAATGAATGCCATTCCTGCAAAGCACCCAGAGGCCCACTGAAAACAATGGGAGCCTCCCTTTAATGCCTGCTTTTACCAGACGTTAAGGACACTGATAAAAATGACGTAAAGAAATCTCTTAGATTTATTTGCACCATTTTTTCAGCTCCCGTAGCACCAGAACGACCCCCTTGCATGCATTATACCTGGCCCAGGCAATGATGTGGCACAAGGGGTTACAAAGTGGCGCAATGCAAGAATTGCGTCACTTTGTAAATATGCCACGCGTTTATGGCCCTCCAACGCCAGATTAGCATAAAAAATGACACTAATGTGGCCTTGGAATGGTGCTAGGCCCTCTTAAATCTTGGCCATAGTTTGTGAATACCAAAAGACAGTATAATTACACAATGGTGTATGTTTACTTTTGTGATTTGGGCCATAGGTTCGAAAGGAGATGTGCTTAAGCTGTGCAATTTTTTGAAAGGAGCACCTCATAATGCAACCAGGGTAGAAGTATCCCTAGGTAGTGTTGAGGGAGACTGCTTATTAAAAATTATGCAAAATTTCCTGAAAACAGTGAAAGAAAGCATGGCAACTTTAACCAATAACTGGAGTGATCCCCGAAGTAAGGGCTATGATGAATATGTTGGCAGTCTTATGGATACATTTCATATCACAAAGGGGAAATGCTTCATAATGTGAACACCAGCAAAAGGAAGGAAATAACCATGACACAGTGACCAAAAGAAAAGACGATCTAATTTGAGTGGATGCTGTTAAAAACAACAGAGAGATATCAATAACTCAGGGTCATCAATTCCAGGCTTTTTTACATTATCTTCTATGCGCTCCTCTCGCCTCTCCTTGCACCTTGTTCTCCCACATTTCTTCAGAATCTAAACCTATTTCCTTTCTCTATTCACCTTTATATTTATGTTCACCTTTGTTTTGTTAATACCTACGCTCACATTACCCTGACTTCTCCTGTTATCCCCTGTGTGGAAGAATAGGCCAGCTAAACTTGCCTTTGCTAAGTAGATTTTATAGATAATCTTAATTCATCTCATATTCGTCCTTCTCTCAGCTCTTCTTTTCTTATGTCTGCCTCATATAAGAACCCCAATCTTGGTTTGTTTACAACAGAATCTTCCACAATATTCTTTCTTTTTCCGTCCCTTTCTCGGTGTTGGAAGGTTGCTTGTCTTTGGCAAAATGAAACTCTCCTAGACCACCATTTATTATTCTTTTAGATGTTCTTCTAGCTCATTGGGATCCTCAACTTCTGTTGTTGCAATCTCAGAATACAATATCAAGCATGCAATTTTCTGACATTTAATGGATACACGTTTGCATGAAGGTCTAGATCTCCTTACATGTTTCTGTTATGTCAAAACATCTCATGCTGTAATGCTTTCCTATTTTTCTTTTCTGTGACAACAGTCATCTATTTCTGCAGATTTCCTAGGTCATTTCTATTAGATTGAATATTTTTATTTTCTGTCTAGTATCCCCATGTAAATCTTCTCACATTATCAAGATTTTGATGTTTGCTTTCTGTGTTCTACTGGTCACTGTAAGAATGGCGACCTCTTGAACTGTAACAACATGTCCACGTTTGGCTGTCTTTCCAGGCTTTGTGATTACTGTTCACCCACCCCTTCTCCTGCTTTTTATTTTGGGATATGGTTGTCCTTTTTTATGGTCAAGTTGGGCTGAAGCATTTCCAGTGCTGTAATTGCTGATTAGTTTGATATGTATTATTTCCTCTTCTCTCCAACCATATTTCGTGCTCGTGTTGTTTAGGAACATTACTATATTTACAGAGAGCTTTACTGGTGACTATAATTTTGAAGCTGCACTGACGTCCTCTGGAACATATGGTGATTTTATACATGATTTAGTATGTTGAGAATGTACATTTATGATCTTCTGATCCAAGAAAACACCTGGCGTTTTTGCTTGCAAAGACCCTATTCTAGGAATTGTTGTGATTTTGCATACTGATATTATTAGAAATGGGGTCTTTGGTTGGCAGTAAGGTTACCCCCTGTCCAAGCAAGGACCCTCGCTCTAGTCAGGGTAAGTCACACACAATCCAAATTATCCTGTGCCCACCCTCTGGTAGCTTGGCACTGAGCAGTCAGGCTTAACTTAGAAGGCAATGTGTAAAGTATTTGTGCAACAAATCATACAATAACACCATATAGTACCACAAAAATACACCACACAGTGTTAAGAAATATATATAATATGTATCTGATAAAATGCAGGTCAAAACGATTAAAAATGCAATAAGTAAATGTTGAGATATCACTGAAAAGTGATATAAAGTGTCTTAAGTCTTTTAAAAGCAAACAAAGTCTCTTTCAAGCACAAAGTACCTGGTTCGTGAGAAAAAATCTCAGCAAGGAACCACAGAGGAGGAGAAGCGTGGAAACAAAGGGGTGTGCGTTGATTTCTCAGGCCGCACATGGCGATGCGTCGTTTAGTTTTCATGCAGGGACGGCTGTGCATCTCTGCATGAAAACTAAACGACGCTCAGTCTAGTATCCTCTTCGGGTTGCGGGGTTTTCAGACACCCCGGGGATAGTGCGTGGATTTCCTGCGTTGGCAGGACTAAGTCACAGGAGCTGCGTCGATCCAGTGGGTGTTCCGTTGAATTTTCTACCGCACGGCTGACTCTGCGTCGATTCCTCTCTGGAAGTCGTGCTGCGTCATTCCGGGTCAGCTGTGCATCAATCCAGTGGGCTGCGCGTCAAATTTCCGGTCGCTACGCTGGCGCTGCGTCAATCTTCTTGTTGCGAAGTCTGGCTGCGTCATTCCGGTTCGGCGTGCAGTGAAATTTTCACTGCGGTGCAGGCTGTGCGTAATTTCTGGCAGTCTGTGCGTCAAATTTCGCCGCACAAGGAGTCCTTCTTGAAGATATGAAGTCTTTTTGATCCTGAGACTTCAGGGAACAGGAGGCAAGCTTTATCCAGTCCCTTGGCGTGCACTTCTTCACCACAGCCAGAGAGCAGCAAGGCAGCAGGGCAACAGCAAGGCAGCAGTCCTTCACAGAAAGCAGACAGGTGAGTCCTTTGGGCAGCCAGGCAGTTCTTTCTTGGCAGGATGCAGGTTCTGGTTCAAGTTACTTCTCCAGGAAGTGTCTGAGTTGGTAGGGGCAGAGGCCATTTTTATATACCCAAAGGTGCCTTTGAAGTGGGGGAGACTTCAAAGAGTTGCTTAGAAGTTCACCAGGTCCCATTTCAGTTCAATCCTGTCTGCCAGGGTCCCAGTAGGGGGTGTGGCAGTCCTTTGTGTGAAGGCAGGCCCTCCACCCTCCCAGCCCAGGAAGACTCACTCAAAATGCAGATGTATGCAAGTGAGGCTGAGTATTCTGTGATTGGGGTGTGTCTGAGTGAATGCACAAGGAGCTGTCAACAAAACCCAGCCAGACGTGGATTGGAAGGCACAGAAAGATTTAAGTGCAGAGAAATGCTCACTTTCTAAAAGTGGCATTTCTAAAATAGTAATAATAAAGCCAGCTTCACCGGCCAGCAGGATTTTATATCACCATTCTGGCCATACTAAATATGACCTTCCTACACCTTTCAGATCAGCAGCTACCACTCACACAATGTATGAGGGCAGCCCCAATGCTAGCCTATGAAGGGAGCAGGCTGCACAGCAGTGTAAAAACAAATTTAGGAGTTTTACACTACCAGCACATGTAAACTACATAAGTGTGAGAGAGCGTAGCATTTATACTCATAATTAACATGAAATGTTTATGAACTAATGCATAATAATTCCGCATAGAAAATGTATTAATGTTCTTTTGCTAAACACGCGCTTGAAATGTGCCCATGGGGAGTGGCCACCAATGTATACATGGACTAATGAAACTGACTAATAATAATGAAAATAGGATGTTTAATACATGATTTTGCACTAATATTAAGAGTTATATGTTAAGATTTTGCTAATAAATCATTAGGCTTTAGTTAGCATGAGTCGAGGCCTAGCTGCCCGGTTTTCATATTAAATGTGTTTTTCTAACGTGCAGTGTGCTGACTTGCTGAAGGACATGTACTCGTATTTTTCGAAAGCTAGAGGATGAATGTAACCATAGTAGATCCGTTCTCATGAAATTCAACTTGCTAGAAGAAACATTTTTGCTAAATGCAACACTGTAGACTAGTAACAGGTACAAGGTCGCCTGAACCTGTACAGACAATGGACCTACTGACTGAAGATGCGAGAGGACCACGAGAGTATGAAATCATACCGGACATTCTGCCTGCTGGAGACGTCAATCATAAGAACCAATAAACTACGTGAGAACTGTTATGGGGTGACAATTTTGATGAAATCATTGAAAACCTATTGGACGGAGATAGGGGGGTGCCAACCCTGACCAATCAAGAATTAGGGGACTGTACAACAGAAAAGGGATAAAAACCTTTGACACGAGGAACAATTAGGAGAGATGCCATTGCGAATTGCTATGGCCCAGGCACTTTGTCACTCTGCATAGAGACTTTGTTGTTTGGTTCTTCAAACCATCCTTTCCTTTCCTTGCCCGTTATATACTTTTCCTCCTTATGAGGGAAGTGTCTCTTTTTACCCGTCTTGCTGAATTTCCTATCTGATGGCGAATCAACTGATGTCCTGAGGACGAAGCTTGAATCTGTATGCTGACCCATTACGGAGGGTAACTATATGATGATGAAATTGTAATTGACTGATTGCCTTTCCTTTTTAGGTACCAACTGCTTCTTTTGACAGGGACCATAGTGAGATGTTTTCCAAATTCGTGTTACCAAATTGTTTTGCATGAAGCCCAACATGCTAATTCGAGGTTAGTTATGAGGTTCACTAAAACGGATGCAAATAGACAAATGACTGGTTCAATGCTCTGTTGAATAATGCTCTAATGATACTCTACTAAGGATAACCTATGTTGACGTTGTGCTATGTTCTAATGTTTGTAATCTTTGCTTTGATGAAATCTTATTCGAGTTGCCGTATTATGACTATGCTAATGTGTTTCATGGTTTTGAGACTAATAAACTTGCTAGTAGAATTGTAATGAATAGGGAATAAACATCACACAATCTTACGAAACTGGTGTGGTTCTTCATGACTGCAAGGTCATGGTGGTTCCTGAGTCTTATTGATGACGTTATTGACATATTTATTGGCATGTTAATTAGTTATCTAGTCCTAAGGTGTCTTCAATCAGGGTCAAAAGATTCATTGGCCTAAAATGAGTCCCAGAGTGAATAAAATAATCAGAAAGGGATGCGTTAGCAGTTCTGGTAGCAGAGCGACGGTTACAGCCCTTTGGGGCCCTATGACGAGGGACCATTGTTTAAAAGTTTTTCCGAAATAATGCAAATTGGAGGTATGATGTGTTTCTAAACTCCCCATGACTTTCCCGGAATCTCTGAGCTTGCCTAAGTGAGTTGGGTATGTTCTCTGCGTTTTAGTATGCGTGGTGTAGGATTTGCGCTTGCTCAGCTTATGCATATTGCAGGTGATTTGTGAAATTTGTGTGGTTTTAGGCCAGGTAATGTTGTTTTAGTAGGATTGGGCGTACTCCGCAGTATGAGAGTAGGGAAGTCGGCGAACTTCATGTGAGTATGGCGCTTTGTGCTAAAAAATTATCCACGTGGTTGTTGGTGATGTACGGACCCGGCGTTTTCTAAGACTGGAGTATATTGAGAAGTGTATGAGACACTTGGTTTATGTTGTCATTTGTGCAGTTTAATAGGTCAATTGGGTGTGGTTGACAAGTCGAGTTTGAGTCAAATTGTGTGATTGAAACCTTCGATGGAGATTTGGCAAGTTCTAAAGTGCACTAGAACAAACCATTGACAAGTCAAGAGTAGGATTTGCGGGTCGAATTCTGCTTGCGAGTGCGGGAGCTGAGAAGGAGAGAGTAGCGGCCGAGGCTTCAAGTGAAATCTCTGTAAAGTTCTGAAGCGATTGTGTTACCCTTCCTGTAGTAAACCGGCAAATTTGTTTTTTTTTGTTGTTAAAGGTGCTCACAATATATTGCATTAGTTTTGTGTGAGGAGGACAAGCCGCAAGACTTTGTCAGCCGTAGAGTGTGTGTGAGTGTGACGTCATTTGACCCCGCACTGGGATAGGTCAGTTGCTGAGAGGGGTCGCGCGCGGTTTGGCAGCCGTCCGTGAGAGGCAATTGGTTGAGAAGGTAGGCGAAAAGTGTTCTGGGGATTAAAATCACTTCCCGATTAGATTCTAAACAAAATAAAAGATGCAAAAATGAAGTTTTTCAAGGCTCTAAAGTGTGCTTTGAGGAGAGATACATACATTACAGTGAGTGTGGGGGAGCCTACACCACCTGAGGGTACTCCAGCTTATATTGTAATGGAGGAGAAGGGAGTCACCCCATGTCTTTGGTTAAAGCAGTGGTGCAAATTGACAGAGAAGGAGGGATGTTTGGCGTTTCCTGAACACGGAACGTTTAATATAAGAATTTTGGAAAATTTGCGGTTGATATTAAGTGTGCAAAAAACGCCCCCAAGACCAGCTCAGTATGAGGTATTATCGGTCTGGGGTTTAATGGCCATACAAAAGAGGCAGCAGAAATTTATGAGGAAAATGAAAAGAGCAGAAAAGACTTTAGCGGAAGCTAAATGGGACAACGAGACCAAAATGTGGAGAAGGGGAATAGTTGACGGGATTAAGATGTTTCCGGCAATAACCCAAGAATATGAGACACAGTGAAAGAAAGCCACAGGTAAGACAGACAAGGGCTCTAGTAAGCCAAAGGAGACTCAGAGGTCTTGGGCAGATGAAGATGATTCAGATGATGAAGAGTTTCTTAATCAGTTGTTACATGATCGCCCACCACCATAGGCCATAAATGATAATGTACAGAGCACTAGTGTGGTTTCTGAAGTAAAATAAGGGAATCACAAGTACAGTGCAGACAAGTGATATAGGTTTGATACAGAATGTGTCAGTGCACCCACTGCGCCAGTCACACAGACACAGTTGCAGCCACCACAGATTCAGAGGCTTTACCCTGTTGTTCCCGTATTAGAGACAACTACGAGTCTGATGGTGCCGCCTGATCCAGTATATACGAGATCAAAGTTAGTGCAGATTGAGCCAACTCCGCAATTGCTGCCCCAGCTGCAGCAACAGATGGTTCAGAGTTACACTTCTGTTGCAGGACCGCAGTCAGAGCTACAGCACCCATGATGAATCAAGCTATGGGAGCTAATGCTCCACAGGGTTTGCGACTTTAACAGTCACCAGCTGCTATATCATTGCCAATTACAGTTGGTCCACCAGTACCGCTGTATGCGCAAAGTAAGCCTGGCGTGTGTGATCAAGGAGTAATGACCCAAGAGGCAATAAGAGGAGGGTCTACCGGAAACTTGCAGGGAATGACACAGGGAGGACAGACAACTGAAAGGTCTAGATCCTTGTTGGACTTTAGTCCAATTGGGGTTCCTCTGGAGACGATGAGGCAAGCAGGGTTGGGAACACTAACCCCACAGGTAATGAGTACAAATATAACACAGACACCAATGATGCAGTCCGGAAATGTTATGTTGCAAGGCTTAACAGCGCAACAATTGAATGAGTGGTTGGATAAGCTGAACATTCTGCAGATTACTACAGTGACCGCAGAGAGGTCAGAGAGGGAAGAATACCTGAATTTTGTGAGACTGGGTGTAGAAGCCACGGAACTAGTGGAAGGAACAATGGGGGTGAACAGATTAGAATCGTACACGGAAGCAGAATTGAGGTATCTGTGCCCCAAAATAGCCAAAGAAGTGAGCAAGGTGTATCAGAGGTTGGCAAACCTAGCAGACAAATACGGCATAGACATAGAGAGTACTAAGCATTTGAAAATGAGCTATAGGCTAGACTTCGAGCCTAAAGATTTTGATCATATGAGATCTACCGGAATGAAGGCACACCTCAAAGAGATACTGCAGATTGCTCAAATCTGGGGAGCATTAGAGAAATGGGAAGGCAGATGGGCAAAGAAGAAAGATAAAGAGAAAGGTGATGGCCCGGAACCAAAGCAGGCGAAAGCTGCACCTGACACGGGGACAATAAAGATGCTACCAATGAGAGAGACAGCTGGAGGGGTTCTAGTCCATGTACAGTGGTCTAGGGGTGACATCCTGTCATTCACAAATGATTATCCCAGGTTGAGGGAGAAGCCAATAGAATGGTACCAGCAGACGGACAGGTTTGTGAAGCTTGCGAAATGTCTCTGGGAAGACTTGAATACCCTGTTTGAGATAATAGTTCCAGCTGACTTATGGCTTGAGTGCAAGAGAGGTGTGGATTGGCTAACAGAGGAACCAGCAAGGGACAAGGTTACTGGAGCACCGTCTTCTGAAGTGATGAGGTATTATCACAAAGTGATTGAGTTTTTGAAGCAGAAAGTGTCACCGAAAGTGACTGATTGGCAGAAAATTGATCAAACGTCACAAGAGAGCAAAGAGTCGATACATGCTTACTATGAGAGGTTGTTGAAGGTATTCAAACATTACAGTGGCACGGATGTCATAGAACCAAAAGACATAAATCACCTGGTGTTCAGGTTTGTCGAAGGGCTGAGACCAGAGATTAGCCAGATGATTAAGAATCATTTGATCTGTTGGCAAGCGAAGCCGATTGATGAGGTGTTGCAGTATGCGAAATACTGTAGTGATGAGATTGAATTGAAGCAGAGAAAGTTGAAGGAGAAGGTGATGGTGATGCAAATTAAGGCAGCGCAAGCAGGGATGCAGGGAAATGGGATACAGCAGATGGTACAGCAGCAACCGCAGGGAACTGGAGTGTTTCAGGCACAACCGAGAGGTCGAGGTTGAGGAGGTTTTGTGAACCGTGGTCCAGATATGAATACTGTTGTGGTTCAAAATGATGTGCAGGGGATGAAAAAGATGTCACCATGTCACGCGTGCGGGGGTGTGGGGCACTGGAAGCGGTAGTGCCCAATGATGGTGTAGGATGGTGTTGTTCAACAAAGCAATGATATTGGTACATTTCAAAATGTGAGGGGTCCAAAAGTGAGGGGCCAAAATCCGAATTTCCAGAATAACATGGTGCAGATGCAGGGTCTCCAACCCATGCAACAAATGCAAATGCCACGTGTTCAACCAGCACAAATGCAGCAGGTACAACAGCAGATTCCCATGGTACCTAGACAGCAAATGCAAATACCATTGGCTTCAATGGGACAGCAACAGGTGATGCTTCCTCAACAGGTCACAGGTCAAACAATGAGTCAAAATAACACAGTACAGCAGTTCCCATTGCGTGGTGAGGATGGAATAAACAATGAATAGTCAGATGATTGTTCAGATAGTAAGGAGTGCAGGCTTGCAGCGTCCCTAGAAGTAGATCAGAGGGGACCTTATGTAGAAGGAAAGGTGATGGGTCATAAGGTTTCATTCCTAGTTGATACAGGAGCTACACGCTCTACAGTCAGAAGTGCATAGGTTCCGAAATTGCCACTTTCAGGGCATACCATAAGGGTGGTAGGAGTAGCAAATCAGTTCCTGACAAATCCGATTACAGATCCAGTCCAAGTCGAGATTGGTACTTTCCAGGGATTATATAGATTTGTGGTCTGTGACTCGAGTCCTGTATCCCTACTGGGAAGAGATTTAGGGCCAGATGTATCAAGCAGTTTTGCCTATTCTGTGTCTATGGGAAAATGTGTTCATACATATGGCCCTTACTGTGTAAAACAAGGTGTTCAATTACCTGTTCCAATGAAGGGACTGAGGTGTATACGAACAGTGATGATGAAGGGGATGATGGTCAGTTCTCAGAGCTAGAGACGGAGACCGCAAATGAAGAATACCCTTTGATAACCCTATTCCAGATGTTCACAGTGATTGACTTACCAGTCGAATTACAGGGAACAGTGACAGAAAAGGTGTGGCACTTGACAGGAAAAGAAGTGGGACTAATAAAAGGAGTAGAACCGGTTTAAGTAGAGGTAAAACCAAATGCAGTATTTCCCCAGGTACCGCAGTACCACATGGCACAAGATGTCCTTATGCAGTTGACGCAGATAATCGCAGACTTTATGAAGCAAGGTGTTGTAAAGGAAGTGATGAGCAGCCCGTGTAATTCACCAATAATAGGTCTGAAAAAGCCTTGTGGGAAAGTTCGAATTGTTCAAGACTTGAGAAAAATAAATGAGATTGTGGTAAAATGTTGCCCCATAGTGCCAAATCCAGCCGTGATCATGTTTCAGGTTCCGTGTGATGCAGAGTGGTTCACAGTTGTGTACCTGTCTCAAGCATTCTTTTCGGTGCCTCTTCATGAGGATAGCCAATTTCTTTTTAGTTTCAAATTCCTGGATAAAGTTTACAGTTGGTGTCGAATTCCTCAAGAGTTTTCTGAATCACCTTCCATCTTCAATCAGATACTGAAGAAGGATTTGGAATCATTAGAACTACCTTTCAGTTTGACCCTAGTACAGTATATTGATGATTTGTTGATTGCGTCCAGAACAAAAGATGACTGCAGGTATGACACAATTGCCTTACTGAACCATTTGGGGAAGAATGGACATAAAGGGGGTCATTCTGACCCTGGCGGCCGGTGACCGCCAGGGTCACCGACCACAGGAGCACCGCCAACAGGCTGGCGGTGCTCCCGAGGGCATTCTGACCGCGGCGGTTCAGCCGCGGTCAGAAAGGGTAAACCGGCGGTCTCCCGCCGGTTTACCACTGCCCAACAGAATCCTCCATGGCTGCGGAGCGCGCTCCGCAGCCATGGGGATTCTGACACCCCCTACCGCCATCCTGTTCCTGGTGGGTCTCCCGCCAGGAACAGGATGGCGGTAGGGGGTGCCGCGGGGCCCCTGGGGGCCCCTGCAGTGCCCATGCCCATGGCATGGGCACTGCAGGGGCCCCCGTAAGAGGGCCCCGCAAAGTATTTCAGTGTCTGCAAAGCAGACACTGAAATACGCGACGGGTGCAACTGCACCCGTCGCACCCCTGCAACTACGCCGGCTCAATTCTGAGCCGGCGTCCTCGTTGCAGGGGCATTTCCTCTGGGCCGGCGGGCGCTCTTTTGGAGAGCGCCCGCCGGCCCAGAGGAAATGTCTGAATGGCCGGCGCGGTCTTCTGACCGCGGTGCGGTCATTTGGCGGCGGTACCTTGGCGGACGGCCTCCGCCGACCGCCAAGGTCATAATCAGGGCCAAAGTGTCCCCAAAGAAGCTGCAATACTGTCAGAAAGAGGTGAAGTACTTAGGCCACCTGATTGAGAAAGGGTCAAGAAAAATATCCAAAGAAAGGATGACAGCCATATTGCAGATGAATCCCCCAACAACAGAGATGTCAGGATGTTTTTGGGAATGGTGGGCTACTGTTGTCACTGGATTCCCAACTTCTCGATTATCTCTAAACCTTTGGTGAGATTGACTATTAAGGAAATTCAGGATGGCCTGGGTGCCATAACCATGTCTGAGAAAGAGATGGAGGCATTCATGGAACTGAGGAAAAGCATGTGCAGGGCACCAGCTTTAGGTATGCCTGATTACACAAAGCCTTTTGTACTGTTTTGTCATGAACGTGAAGCTTGTTCTTCGTCTGTCCTGACACAGGTCCATGGAGGTGCAAACCGCCTAGTAGCATATTTTTCAGCTACTTTGGACCCAGTCGCAGCAGCCTTACCGGGTTGTTTGCGTGCAGTTGCAGCAGTTGGTCAAAGCCTTACTCAGTCTGAAGGTATAGTGATGGGACATCCTTTAACAGTAATGGTCCCACATTCAGTCGAAATCCTGTTGACCCGAACAAAGACGCAGCATATGACAAATGCTTGATTAACAAAGTACGAAACAATTATACTGGGATTACTCAATGTGTCACTAAAAAGATGTACTGTATTGAACCCGGCAACTTTACTTCCTATTGATAATGCAGACATTGATGATGCTGAGGAGGTAGAACATGATTGTCTTGAGGTAACAGATCTGTGCACCAAACCGAGACCTGACATTAAAGATACCCAATTGGAAGAAAATTATTACATTATCTTTGTTGATGGTTCATTCCTGAGAGACGCAGTAGGAGTACTGAGGGCTGGATATGCCATGTGTACAATCACTGGTATCTTAGAAGCTTCCTGGCTCGAAAGAGTATACTTTGCTCAAGTGGCTAAATTAATTGCTCTTACTAGGGCATGCCACACAGCTGAAAACCTGAAAGTTACTATCTATACTCACAGCAGATACGGATTCGGAATTGTACATGATTTTGGCCAGTAGTGGTCACAGAGGGGTTTCCTGGCCTCTTATGGTTCACCAGTGAAAAATGGCGAGAAAATTAAGGACTTGTTGCATGCGATTCAGTTACCTCTTGAAATTGCCGTGGTGAAATGCAATGCTCACGTTAAGTCACAAGACTTTGTGTCAATGGGAAATGGATATGCAGATCAAGTCGCAAGGTTCTGTGCATGGAACTGTATATTGATTCTAGACCAATGGGAATTGTTACCTGAAACTGAAAATGAAACATGCTCAGGGTATGCATTAAGTGTGGTTGACACACTAGGTGAGCTAAAATCATTGCAGGTACGTGCCAGTAAAGAGGAGAAACATTCCCGGCAGAGAATGCAATGCGTACAGAGATCTGATGACTTATGGGTTTCAGAGGAGGGGAAAATGATTTTGCCAAACAGTCTTTTGTCACAATTTGCGAGGTTTTACCATGGTCAAGCACATGTTGGGAGAGACGCAATGATCAGATTATTCAAAATCGATTGGTTCAATCCAAAATTCAGACAAGCTGCAGAAGTCATCTGTCACAGGTGCATCATCTGTCAGCAGATGAATGCGGGGAAAGGGACCGTGGTGAATTTGAGCTACGTTGGGAGAGCAGGAGGTCCATTTAGCAGAATGCAGATGGATTTTATCAAGATGCCTGTGTGTGGAGGTCTGAGATACGTGTTGGTGATTGTGTGCATTTTTTGTCACTGGATTGAAGCTTACCCTACACGTAGGAATGTCAGTCTCACAGTAGCGAAGCTGCTGCTTAGGGAGTTAATACCACGTTTTGGGTTCCCAATGTCTTTAGAATCTGATAAGGGAAGACACTTCGACAATGAGGTGATTAAGCTCTTGTGTGCTGCATTGAACATTGAACAGAAGTTGCATTGTAGCTATCGCCCTGAAGCATCAGGACTAGTGGAGCAGGTGAATGGTACCTTGAAGTTGAGAATGGCAAAAATGTGCGCAGCTACCAATTTGAAATGGCCAGATGCATTACCCTTAGTGCTGATGTCAATGAGAAACACACCCGACAAGAAAACAGGATTGTCTCCTCATGAGATTCTTATTGGCCGAGCTATGAGATTGCCCGCAGTGCCTGCAAATGTTCTTCTGAATATCACGGATGATATGGTGTTGGACTACTGCAAGGGTCTGGCTGACGTGGTCTGCTCTTTCTCTCACCAGGTGGAGGCTACCACATTACCACTGATAAGTGATCCAGGTCACACCCTGAAAGCGGGTGACTGGGTGGTTGTCAAGAAACACGTGAGTTAGTTGTGTTTGGAGCCACGTTGGAAGGGGCCATATCAAGTAATACTGACAACTACTACTGCTGTGAAATGTGCAGGTCTTTCAAATTGGATACATGCCAGTCACACAAAGAAGGTGACGTGTCCAACTGATGAGGAACTTGAAGTGTTCAAAACAACAGCTGCAGAGAAGGAAGTCTCAGGGCCGGAGAGTAATCAAAGGGGAACTGAGACTGAAAAAGAGCTCGCTGAGGACGGCTTAATCACTCAAACAGTAAACGATATCCAGAGGGGTGACAGTGAGCCTATCTCAGCTGAGGTAACAGGGGAACTGGCACAAAGAGAGTTTCTCCCAGAAGCAGACGGATATGGGTTTGAAGTTGAGCCCATAACTGACCGTGAAGGCGAAGGAGGTGAGGCGGAAGGAGGTCAGAGTGTTCAGACTCCTCCTGAGCCACTTGCAGGTCCATCAAGAGAAAACACCATAGCACAAGAGGAGGGCACTGTTCAACACACTGAAAGATCGAGCAGAAAGAAAACACTTAAAGGAGATAACTGGCCGGAGCCACAAGCTGCAAAGGAGAGAGTGATTCCTAACAAAACAATAGAAGAATAAGTTGACACAACCAGGAAAGAAGATCTCAGTGAAGGAGATTTACAGGGTGATCACAAACTGAAAAGAAAGAGAGTTGCAAACTGAAGTTACGCAGGTCCTGAATGGGCGTATGCAACATCAGCTGAATGGCAACAAGAATTCTTGGCATTCTGTTTTGATCGAGAAATTCCAGGTCAATACTACGGCACCTGAATTCAACCATAGAAAGAGACTGTGTTAAAATTTGAAAAATTGAATAAAGAAAGAAATCTGAGAAAAGAGACTGATAAGTTACCGGATGTGACACTGATAACCTGATTTGACTCTGAAAAACCGATTATGACAAGCTGCTAACCTGATTGAGAAAGGGTCCTGGGAGTGAGTGAAACGCTGTAAATACTTGCTAAAAGAAAGACACTTTGTAAAAAGAGAAAAAAAAAAAGAGCTTTTAGTCTACCTCAAAGTTGATTGTTTGTTTTATCCTATTCTGCTCTCTGATTCTTTATAGATCACGAGTAACACTAGAGATAATGATAGGGGTGAGATGTGGGGTTGGTTGAGTGCTATTTTAGGTATTGTATGTGCAATAATAATTATAGGTGTGATTGTGGGAATGCCATTGGTAGATAAGAGTGCAATTAACAATGCTTCAACTCCTGAAACTGCTACACTAACACCATGGGATAGGTTTGAGCAGGATACAAAGTACTTGCATGAGGGAACTAATTCAAAAAGGGAACTATCTACTAATGTCTTCTATCACTTGCTGAATGAGTATGTTGACACAATGGATGCGAAAAATTGCTATGTGTGCACAAAGATTCCTTTGTCAGAACAAGAAGGTGTTACTTACCATAGTCTGCCACTAACATATGGGATAAGCTGTAGTTTGCTATTAATGAGATTCTATGATCAATACTTCTACTCTAATTTAGATGTAGTGTTTTCTTTTGTGCCTGTGATTGAGTTTCTAAATAAATTAGCTAAAGAACATAACATAAAAATAGTTAGGGGTTTCTTTGAGCCGACACTGACATTTGGGACAGCTGATGCGCACCGCAATAATCTAACCTGCTTACTAATGCCTGTAGAAAAGAGCTTCTTAGATCACACTGATGATAGAAGAAAAGCATTAAAGGAAAGGCTAGAGAAGGGATTAGAAAAACGAACGTTTGCAAATGATTATGCTTATTGTGCAATAAAGACACAGGGCAAATTACACGTAGGAAGGCTTTGTATATATAGGCCAAATCTGAACATGACACTTTATTTGTGGGAACGAGTGAGTGCAGGCATGTGTTTTTGTTTCAGAGTAAATAGACGTTCATGTTAAATGGACAGGATCCAACGATCCCTGGGATCTATTATATATGTGGACTTAATGCTTATTACCGTCTTCCAAAGGGATGGTATTGGACATGTTATTTGGGAATAGTTTTCCCAAAGATCTACCAAATTGATGACTTAAAGCAACTTCCTAAAATGTCTGAATTACATCATATTAGACAAAAGAGAGAGACAGCGGCTGCTGTCGTAGGTGATATATTTGGAGCCATAATTCCTTCAGTGGGGGTTATCTTAAACTCCATAAAGATTCAAAAGTTGTCTACTATTGTGGATAACATGCTGCCAAACTTCACAGGGGCTATACTCCTGATGGATACTGAACTTGCTGCGGAGAGGGCTATGACTCTTCAAAACCGTCTTGCTTTAGACATTCTTTTAGCGAAGAGTGGCGGAGTCTGTAAAATGCTTAATGAGCGCCATTGTTGTGCATTCATTCCTGGTAATAGTAATAAGATTAGAGGTATGCTTACTAACCTAACAAGAGACAGTACAGATTTGAAGGAGCTGAAGGAACCTGGAGTTTGGGAAAAGGTTGGAAAAGGAATTACTAAAGTACGGAATTGGTTTAGTAGTATTTGGAATGGGGTACTTGCAAAAATATTAGGGGGTATATTGATTGTTCTAACTTGTTTATTTGGATTATGGCTATCACGCAAAATTAGTAAAAGAATTAAAAGAAATTTGGCAAAACACAATAAAAGAAAAGAAGAAAAGAAAAAGGAGAAAATGTTCAAAGAAATTTGGGAAAGATCACACAGGGGGAAGAAATTGAAATGCGTGGCAAAAGAAAGTGAAAGGTTGTGAAAGGAAAGGTTTTGTGTGATGACAAGTGTCATCAGGGGAGGGACTGAGAGAGCGTAGCATTTATACTCATAATTAACATGAAATGTTTATGAACTAATGCATAATAATGCCTCATAGAAAATGTATTAATGTACTTTTGCTAAACACGCGCTTGAAATGTGCCCACGGGGAGTGGCCACCAATGCATACAATGGCTAATGAAACTGACTAATAATAATGAAAATGAGATGTTTAATGTATGATTTTATACTAGCATTAAGAGTTATATGTTAAGATTTTGCTAATAAATCATTAGGCTTTAGTTAGCATGAGTCGAGGCCTAGCTGCCCGGTTTTCATATTAAATGTGTTTTTCTAACGTGCAGTGTGCTGACTTGCTGAAGGACATGTACTCATATTTTTCCAAAGCTAGAGGATGAATGTAACCATAGTAGATCCATTCTCATGAAATTCAACTTTCTAGAAGAAACATTTTTGCTAAATGCAATACTGTAGACTAGTAACAGGTACAAGGTCGCCTGAACCGGTACAGACAATGGACCTACTGACTGAAGATGCGAGAGGACCACAAGAGTATGAAATCATACCAGACATTCTGCCCGCTGGAGACGTCAATCATAAGAACCAATAAACTACGTGAGAACTGTTATGGGGTGACAATTTTGATGAAATCATTGAAAACCTATTGGATGGAGATAGGGGGGTGCCAACCCTGACCAATCAAGAATTAGGGGACTGTACAACAGAAAAGGGATAAAAACCTTTGACACGAGGAACAATTAGGAGAGATGCCATTGCGAATTGCTATGGCCCAGGCACTTTGTCACTCTGCATAGAGACTTTGTTGTTTGGTTCTTCAAACCATCCTTGCCTTACCTTGCCCGTTATATACTTTTCCTCCTTATGAGGGAAGTGTCCCTTTTTACCCGTCTTGCTGAATTCCCTATCTGATGGCGAATCAACTGATGTCCTGAGGACGAAGACTGAATCTGTATGCTGACCCATTACAGAGGGTAACTATATGATGATGAAATTGTAATTGACTGATTGCCTTTCCTTTCTAGGTACCAAGTGCTTCTTTTGACAGGGACCATAGTTAGATGTTTTTCCAAATTCATGTTATCAAATTGTTTTGCATGAAGCCCAAATGCTAATGCTAATTCGAGGTTAGTTAAGAGGTTCACTAAAACGGATGCAAATAGACAAATGACTGGTTCAATGCTTTGTTGAATAATGCTCTAATGATACTCTGCTAAGGATAACCTATGTTGAGGTCGTGCTATGTTCTAATGTTGGTAATCTTTGCTTTGATTAAATCTTATTCGAGTTGCCGTATTATGACTATGCTAATGTGCTTCATGGTTTTGAGACTAATAAACTTGCTAGTAGAATTGTAATGAATAGGGAATAAACATCACAAAATCTTACTAAACTGGTTTGGTTCTTCATGACTGCAAGGTCATGGTGGTTCCTGAGTCTTACTGATGACGTTATTGACATATTTATTGACATGTTAATTAGTTATCTCGTCCTAAGGTGTCTTCAATCAGGGTCAAAAGATTAATTCGCCTAAGACGAGTCCCAGAGTGAATAAAATAATCAGAAAGGGACGCGTTAGCAAGTGCATGACCTGCCTTTTGCCTACACAGCACCCTGCCCTATGGGTTACCTAGGCCATGCCTTAGGGGTGTCTTATATTTAGAAAAAGGGGAATTTTAGGCTTGGCAAGTACAGTACTTTTAAATGCCAAGTCGAATTGGCAGTGAAACTCCACACACAGGCCTTGCAATGGCAGGCCTGAGACAAGGTTAAGGGGCTACTTAAGTGCGTGGCACAATCAGTGCTGCAGGCCCACTAGTATCATTTAATCTACAGGCACCAGACACATATAGTGCATTCTACTAGGGGCTTATAAATAAATTAAGTAGTCCAATTGAGTATGATCCAATGTTACCATGTTTAAAGGGAGATCGCAAATGCACTTTAGCACTGGTTAGCAGTGGTAAAGTGCACAGGCTTAAAACCAGCAAAAACTGTATCTAAAAAGTGGAGGGAGACAGGCAAAAAGTTAGGGGTGACCACCTTAAGGCTATCAGGTCAAACAGATATTGTTCTGAGTTTGATTTGCTGTCTTGTGCATTTCAGTATTCATAATCGTCACCTCAAAACGTACTCAGATCAGACTTTGACAGCTCGGTGGTGTGTTTGTTTAGTGGGTTATAGTCCATGCATGTCTCAAGTGCTGCATGTTTCTTTCTGCAAAATACTTAGGCCCGAATTACAAGTTGCATGGTACTGTGACGATTTTATGACACAGTATAATCGCATGCAATGTTACCATTTCCATGCACTAAATTCATCTTAGTACACAGCAATTAAAAGAATAACCACATGGAATGGGAAGTACTGCTTGGGAATGATTTACTGCATATATTTACCAGCAGCACTGAGTTCACTTGACTTGGACAGATCGATATTTTCATATATCTATCTGCTTTAGTCAACTTCATTGACTGTCCTTAAGAAAGTGGATTAGAAAGTAAGCACGTCTTCAAGCAGAGACTAACCTAACAATGGCTGCTGGCAGTATATTAGACAATGGGGAGTGATTGAAAGATGGCTTATCAGACAGTTTACCGCTTTGGTTGCTAATCTTTTGTAATTTTCCAATATAGTTTAAATTCTTTGCCATTTTTTTCTGTCCATCCCATTTTCTAATTTGCATTTTATTTTTATTTGGAACGATTGCCTTCTTCCGCACGGGTACCCAGGCTCCACCAACACCATCTCGCAACACGGTTGTTTACAATTACTCTCTTTCAGCACAATAGTTTGTCCCTGAGCCAGGAGTCTCATGGGCACATGTTCTTCTTCTACAAGAAAATGTTCTAGCAACCCCACTAATTATAAATATGTCTCCCCTGTCGCTGAACACTCACCAGCTCGGAATGTGGTTTTCACAATTTTGTCTTTACTTTTAGTAAGTTATATCTGTTCCTCCATCTAATGAAGCTAGGAAGAGGAGGTTTCGAGTGCTTTTATTCAGGGGTTCATTCTTGATGGTAAATCACCTAAGGGTACTGACAGAAACTCTTAGGGTGTAAATATTAAATCTCTCCTGAAGTAGCCTATTCCAATTCTCATAGGCAATGGGAAACTGTGATATCTATCATTCTGCTGCTAGCCATGCCTCACCAATTTGTGCTTGCAGTCGAAAAGCTTGAACACATTGCAAAACATTTTCAATTAATATCATGGTGCTATGATTAATGTGTTGCTTTCGGAGCCAGAAATTGAAAGAAAATCATTACCAGGATACTAAGTTTTTCAGCAGCTATTACAAGCCATACTAGTGACCGTGATCAGAAAAAAGATAAACACAGAGAGCTACCTTTGTATAGACCCTTGGTTTGTAGTCTAGGCAGAGAAAACGTTTTTCGTCCAGTAATGAATTTGATCAAGGCAATATGTGGTCTTCCAGGGGTTTGGGTTTACTAGAGTTTCTAGGAATCAAAGCTGGATGAATTGGCTGTTGTCTGCACACACCTGGGGGCCTATTCACAAACTGCATTTTGTAGTATGTACAGTAATACTAAATCACTAATACTCACTTAATACAAACTACAATCTACAAACCTGACAGCATAAATCTCCACCTTCACCTCTCCCATCTTTTCTATGGAGAGATCCCAAACATGTAAGTTTACTACTCAGTTGTACGTGTGGAAAGGACAAGGCGAATGGTGGGAATGTGTGGGCTACAAAATGGGAGGGCTTTAGGGACAGTAAGGAGAAGTGTAGGGGGGCAGGCTGCTTCAAACACCCACCCACAAAAGAGTCTGCACATTGCAATTAACAAACTACACTTCTAACTTTTCCAAAGCCGTAAGGCGATACAGCATTACTAAATGTAATCCACCCTGGCCTTGAAGTAAGTTAAGCACTGCACGTGGGCCACTCAAAAATCTTTCAATACATTTTCATGGAAAATAATGGATACAGGGACTTAAAATAATATCCTATAGATAATAATGTATAATAAATTAAATTAAACAATCTTTTAAAATGTATACATTTTATTCATTGCTACATATTTATATATACGTATTTAAAATTATTTTATTATTTTAAAGTGTAATACCTAATGTGCAAAATTAAATAAATTCAAACTTTTGCAAAACAATCAAAAATCTTTTAAATTAATGCAATGTATAACTTTTAACAAAATGCAATGCAGACTAAATAAAAACAAACAAGAAGTAATGTGGGTGGGTCTTTTTAAAATGTATCCTCAAGAAATATTATTTATAAAATAAATTAATACATTTAAATTTTTATTTTTTTAATGAAGTTTAATGAAAAATTAATTTAATGAGTTTGTGGGCTGTAGCATTGTCTAGGCTCTAATTTAATAATCATTTTTTTAAATTATTTTGCATTTATATTTTAAATTATTTGTAATAATGTTTTTAAAATAATACAATTTAATAATTTCCCTATGCTTTCCCAAAAGGAGATCTCCACATAAATGTGAAAAGTTATTTGTAGTAATTTTACACTTGTAAAATTACTCTTTGATGTCTTAACCCCCTGGTTTCAAGGAGTGGAAGCTTGTAAGTCTGTATTTAGATATGAAACTACGCTTAGAAATGGCTAATAGCACAAAAGTATAGCTTAGCACAAAAGTATAGCTTTACACCTAACTGCAGGAGTACAGTTTCACATGAGTATATCTAACCATTTAAATGTACCTTTGCGAATAGGACCCGTAAAACAGAAGGCTGTATCAGTGAATGACTTGCATTGAGTCAAACACGTCTACATTTTACGCAGATCTGACCAGATGATAGCATTAGAGTGAAGAGACTTTACTTGTATTGCCTCAATGACTATGAAAAGTCACATTGCTGCATCCAACTTCAAAACAACCTTCAAATGGCTCAGTAGACCTATGGACATCAGTGGCACTTCTATCATAAGTATTACGTTCAGTATATGAGCTGAACTTACCTTAACAAAGCTGGCATAAATGATATGCTGCATTTTAGAGCCAAGAGCATACATTTAATTAAAATACACAGGTGTAAACATTTTTATATGGTTGGTAACTTGCCAATTCCTTGATAAATGTGAAATGAGTAACAGAAAACTTTCCTGTTGGAAATAATTGGTACTTTTTCATTTATTTTGAAATACTTACTGAATCAGCCCATTGTCCTGGCAATTCACTCTCTCCAGTGTATGACACCCAGGCTTGATTTCTGTAGGATGAAGGGGGTCTTGGGACGAAGTAGCCTGTAAATCCACTTCGGTTTGCGGGAATGGCGAACACTGCTGGCACTGTATCACCTGCTGTGCAACATGAGAACAAGAACACTCAGTGGAATTCTATCTGGTTAAAACAGCAACCTGAAACTGAAGTATAGTACACTCACATAAAAAATATGCGCGTGTATAAACTGCTCTTTGTCCTATTCTCTTAAAAAGGGATAGTGTTTGAATCAACAGTTTTATGTGTGCAAGAGAGGGTACATTCTCAAATGCATTTTATATAAACTAATGAATAAATAAATGCTCAACAAACAGGTAGTAGCAAAGTCTCTCAATAAATAATGAATAATCATTAATGTTTACCATATTTAAATGCACACTTAGATACATACACTCCTTAAAATCGTAAGGATTTTTAGAATTTAGTAATTCGAGTACAGTCCATCAGGTTTGTGAAGACATGATGTCCACCAATCTGAAGGACTACTATTTGCCATATTTAAAGCTAACTGCCAACATAGGAGTGATTGCCTTACTTTGATGTTAACTGCTGTTCTGTCAAGGTATTAAGGGGCATATTTATACTCCGTTTGCGCCGGAATTGCGTCGTTTTTTTTGACGCAATTCCGACCCAAAACAAACTCCATATTTAGACTTTGGCGTTAGACGCGTCTAGCGCCAAAGTCCATGGAGTTTGCGTCATTTTTTAGCGTGGACACCTACTTTGCGTTAATGATATGCAAGGTAGGCGTTCACGTCTAAAAAATTGACTCCGAGGCATGTGCGCCGTATTTACATTCCCGGGCAAAATTCACGCCCGGGAGTGGGCGGGTAAAAAAAAATGACGTACGGCCGCTTTTGCGCCGTTTTTTTGCGCCTGGAAAAGGCAGGCGTTAAGGGACCTGTGGGCTCTGAAGGAGCCCAGAGGTGCCCTCCCATGCCCCCAGGGACACCCCCTGTCACCCTTGCCCACCCCAGGAGGACACCCAAGGCTGGAGGGACCCATCCCAGGGACATTAAGGTAAGTTCAGGTAAGTCATTTTTTTTTTTTTTTTGTGGCATAGGGGGGCCTGATTTGTGCCCCCCTACATGCCACTATGCCCAATGACCATGCCCAGGGGACAGAAGTCCCCTGGGCATGGCCATTGGGCAAGGGGGCATGACTCCTGTCTTTGCTAAGACAGGAGTCATTTCTATGGGGGTTGGGAGTCGGAAAAAATGGCGCAAATCGGGTTGAGGCGAAAAATTTGCCTCAACCTGACTTGCCCCATTTTTTGACGCCCAAGCCCCATATCCCCCTACGCCGGCGCTGCCTGGTGTACGTCGTTTTTTTCCACGCACACCAGGCTAACGCTGGCTAACGTCATTGATTAAATACGGCGCCCGCATGGCGCTTCAGAATGGCGTTAGCCGGCGCTAATGTTTTTGACGCAAAACTGCGTTAGCGCAGTTTTGCGTCAATAAGTATAAATATGGCCCAAAATGCCTAATTGATGGCCACCGTCAGTTTTGATGGTCCTCCACAAACCTTTACAGAAACAACTTTGCAAATCATATTTCCCTGTGTGTGGGGGTATTACTATTTTTTCAGTCCTGCACGGAAAAAAGGACATCGCACAGTCCACTCTAAATAAGGCAGATGGTGTAATGCTCTTCCTTCAATGTCTCCTACTCCATCACGATGTCGGATGGAGCATTCCACCAATGAAGGCAATGGGCGCATCACTGATGGTCTGTCTGATTTTAAATGAGGCAGATGGATCGTCGGTTTAGTGGACAGGGTACACCATTGCATTTCTGAAAGAGTACTCTGTCTGTCAAACTCTAAATCTGGCCCTTTGTCATAAAAATCATCACATTTCATATTTCTTCAGCTTGTCCAATATTAAAAAATATTTTTTCTCAGTTTATTGGTAGATGAGACAACACCTAAAGGCCAGATGTAGGCATTAGCATTCTGTATTTGAAACTGTTTGTTTACGTGACACAATGTGGTATCTGTTGTCACTTTACTGAACTTTAACCTTTTAAGTGTGAGTGGCATCTAATGGCTGACACCTACACTACCTCCCCACTACCTCCCCGACACCAGGGAGGTAAATAAAGGCCCCTATAGGGCACTGCACCAGAGGGTGTCCTTTATGTTCTTTTAACATTAAGCTGCTGTAATGACACAGGGCTCGTTGATGTCATTGCCGGAAAACTGAAAGTAAAACAAGCTGAATCAGTGCTCATGGGGATATCTCAGCCCTCATTAGAAAGGGGAGAACATCCCCTTTCCACTTGTACCTCTGCCCAGTGGCAACTGCAAAAGAGGGATGGGGGCAGTGGCATCTTGGGCGAGGGCATGTGTTCCCCCTTGATTTTATATGTCTTTCTGACTCCCCAGGGGCAAATGGGGGCAATAACCCCGAATCTGTCCCCCGAGGGCAGTGGGGCAGAAAGCCCACTAAACACCATGGAGTATTACTTTTATAGGTTTTTAGGGGTGAGGGCTACCAAGTGTGGGCATGACCATGTCCCCACCACAAATAAAAGGAGAAACAGTCTTTGGGGGCAAATTGGGGTAACCACCCAGATCTGTCCCTGTCCGGAGGACAGGAAGCCCACTAGAAGCCAGTTTTTTTTTTTAATATAGTGGTGGGGACTGCCCAGCATGGCTATGGCTATGCCCCCACCCCAAGTCAATGAGGAAAGGCTTTCTGTTCCCAGGAGGCAGATGGGGTGATTACCCCTCATCTCCCTCCCCCCAGGGCAAAAAGCCCAGTAAACGTCAATGTTTTAATAAATATATATATATATCAATAGAAGTGAGGGCTGCCCACGAAGGGCATGGCCATGCCCTCATTCCAAATAAATGGGGCAACAGCCTTTCCACCCCCCAGGGGAAAGATTGGGGTAATTATCCCAAAGCTGTCTCCTGGGGGCAGAAAGCCCACTAGAACCCAGGGAATGTTTAAAAAAAGAAATACAAGGTGGGGGCTGCTAAGCATAGGAATGGTTATGCCCCACCCCAAGTGAATGGGCAAAGTCTTTCTGCCCCCCCTGGGAGCCAGATGGGGTACTTACCCCAATCTGGCCACGGGGGGCAAAAAGCTTGCTAGACAGCAAGGAATTTAAAATACATATGTATATATATATCTAACTCCACCAGGTCCAAAGAAAAGGCGCGCTCAAACTGTTGGTGCCGGCATCAAGGAGTTATCACAAACTAACTTCCCACTCTTCGTCCTGATGATGACACTGTGCAAATAACTTCAGAGGGTCAAAACGTTTACACAAGAATAGTGTACTCTGTTGATGTGATTTAAAAACCTGTAACTCTATGTCAGAGTGTACATCAAAAATCTGTGTATCCTCTACAGTCACTATGTATATACTGTATAACACTAGCGCACTTTTTAATCACTTACCTCACCTTCACTGTGCCACTGAGTCGTTTGGAAACACCACTTCAATTTCAAATGTGCAAAGTTATTGAACTTAATGAGTTCTTCTTTTTATGATTCTAAATGTTGAACAATTGAATAAAAATTTACTTTTTCTAGTAAAACCAGCCCACCGATGATAATTCATTAGTTATCGAGGAAGTTGAGGTTCAAATTTCCCTCTTCAGGGACCATTATTTCCTTTATCACTGTATTACTTGGGTCCCAGGTTACTGGATTGCCCCTTGTTTTATGAATATCCCTGCAGACTAAACCATACCATATGGGTCAGAAGAGTTTGGCTAACTCCCACTATCATCCCACTTGCAATGGTGAACTGCAGCACTTTTGGGTTTGGTTAGGCTGTCACCTGAAAAAATCTACCGGACCCAGACAGTTCTGAAAACTATACATCTGGGGGTGTCCAGGGTGTCGTGCTTTGCATGCATACCATACCATTTTCCTACCCACAATGCCCTGCAAACCTCACATTTTGACTAAAAACACACATTGTCCTCACATTACTGTGAGGAAAACTTCTGGAATCTGTGGGGAGTCACAGATTGCCTACCACACAGCATTGCCCCCAGTGCCCAGATAAAAAAGGTACCTTACTTGTGTGGGTAGGCCAAAAGACCTTGACACAAAAAGTCCTAAAGTGCTATGTGGAGAGATCAGCAATAAGAGTAGCTACAGGATTTGGGACCATGCTCGGCCGCCACTCATCAAAACCTATGAATCAGAGGCCTTTTTGAAAAGTAGACAACTGGTGGATTCCAGGGTGGTGTGCCTTGTGTGAATCCCATGAGGTGTTCCTACCAACAATGCCATGCAAACCTCAAACTATGCCTGAAATCGCACATTTTCCTTAGATTTCTGTGATGGACACTTCGTGAATCAGCAGGAATCCACAAAATTCCTACCACTCAGCATTGTCCCACTTTTGCCGAAAGAAACGCTGTGCCACTTTCGTGGCTGGGCTTAATGCCAGTGACAGGAACTGATCAAACCAAGGTCAATAGGTGTCCCTATGCAAGGGCTACCATTGATCTTGGTTTCTCTAGGTGCCAGCTGAGCGAGGGCCCAAAATCCACAGCTACCCTCGTTGCAAAAAAGTGGTCAGTTTTGAGTGGAACAATGCAATGTATCCATGTTGCATTTTGTTCTATTTCCTGTTGCGGGCACTAGGATACCCATACAAGTGAAGTGCTATTTTTATCAGAAGACTTAGGGGAATGCTGAGTGGAAGGAAGTTTGTGGCTCCCTGCAGATTACAGAACATTCCATCACAAAAATGTAAGAAAAATATGTTTTTCAATCAAAGTTTGAGTTTTGCAAGCGATTTTGGATAAAACAACCTCATGAGAGCCATGCTTGTCACCCCATCCTGGATTCCCCTAAGTGTCTAGTTTCTAAAAATGTACAGGTTGCTAGGTTTCCCTAGGCGCTAGCTGAGCCAGGCACATAATCTACAGCTACATACTTTGTGGAAAACAGGTCAGTTTTCAGTGGAAAAGTGTGATGTATCCATTTTTAGTTTTGGGCAGTTTCCTGTTGCAGGCACCAGGCCTACCCACACAAGTGAGGTACCATTTTTACCAAAAGACCTACAGAAATGCTGGGTGGAAGGAAGTTTGTGGCTCCCTGCAGATTCTAGAACTTTCCATCACAGGAAAATGTTATTTTTTAGTCAAAGTTCGAGGTTTGCAAGGGATTCTGGCAATAACAACCTGATGAGAGCCATGCAAGTCACCCCATCCTGGATTCTCCTAAGTGTCTAGTTTGTACAAATGTACAGGTTTGCTAGGTTTCCCTATGTGCCGGCTGAGCTAGGGCCCAAAATCCACAGCTACGTACTTTGCAAAAAAACAGGTCCTGTTTTCAGTGGACAAATGTTATATATACATGTCGCATTCTGGGCCAGTTCCTGTTGCACACAAGCGAGGTACCAGTTTTATCAGACGTCATATGGGAGCACTGAATAGTAGGATATTTGTTATTACCAACTGAATTTTGCTGCTTTTGTGTCTTCCAAATGAAAGACAGTGTGTACGAAAGCAAGCTTTTTGTTATAAAATACCCTCTAAATCATACTCTACTATTGGTATCCACAAATCAAAAGATGCACAAATAACCACTGCTCCTAAATTCCATATCTTGTGCCTATTTCAGAAATATATAGATTACCCTGATACCTATTTTTTACCATATGAATTGGTCTATACTCAGTACACAATGAAAAAACAATGTACGGTGCATCTCAGTTGTTGGCTCTGGGTACCTTGGGTTCTAGGAGAAACTACAAACCCTATATATCACCACTACCAAATGGGTCTAGTGAATATAATGGTACATTGCTTTTGTAGATCGGCTATTGTGACAAAAAGTGATATATGAAAACATTGCCACAAATGGCTGTTTTGTTCTACTCAATTTCAATATTTCTTTATTTCAACACTTTGGGCCTCATTAGGAGTTTGGTGGTCCCACCACAGGACCGTCAAACTCGTGGGGAGGATGTCGCCACCATGGCAGTGATGTCCCTGCCCTATTACAAGGTTTCTGCGGGACTGACTGGCGGAAACACTGAAATAGAGCGTTCCCGCCAGTCAGACCGGCAGGAACAGTGCTACGAGATAGCACTCAGCTCCCTTAAAGGAGCCAAGTGCTATATCTTAGCACAAATGGGGCCAACCAGCACCCTCGGAATGCTCACTGTCTGCAAAGCAGATGGTGAACATTCTGACTGTGCTGGCCAGAGGGAACCCTGCACTACTGTTAGGACTCGCACTCACACACACATGCTTCTTGCTGCTACCTCACAAAATAAATCAGCATGTATGAAAAAAGATGAAACATGTCATGAATGTGTTTACAGCACAGCACTTCCCTCTAACTTGTGAGGAAAATGATCTTCCGTCTGAAGACTGATTATTTCATTGCATGTTTGTTTATATTGACAAAAGCAAGTGTTGTCCCATTTGTGAACTGTGTGCCAGGCGGTTTATGGAGACATCGAATTCCTTCATATAAATCATCAGAAGTGTTTCATGACTCATCACCAGCATGTGTCTATAAACTCATCACCAGCACAGCATCCACACCCCTCATGATTGATGACTCATCACCAACACACCAGTCTATAAATAGAGCTGCAAAGGTGTTTCCTGTGCTTGGCTTTGAGTCTTCCTTCGTCCGCAGGTGTTCCCGGTTCAGCTGGAGTTCTGTAATTTTTTCAGGAGTCATCTTTTCAGTGTGAGGCTTCATCGGAGCTTCCCTCTCTGGAGCGGATTACTTTTGCAGCGGCTGGAGAATTTACGAGCAGTATTCCATCTTCCTCAAATAATGAAAACTTTCCAGGAGAAGTCAGTTCATGAGTAATTCCCCTCCTGTCTCTCTGTTTTCAGCCTTCCTGAGGTTAGTGACCTTTTGGTGCATTATGAAAGACATTCGTCGATGCTGAGAAACGCGTGATACAAGACAATTTTCCAAAGACAGAGTGAGAAGTATTTTTAAAAGCAGCATTGAAGTTAAGTGTTGTGAACTCCTGAAAGCATTGCTCGATATCTATGCAAACTTAAACGTTTATTCTGATTGCTTTGGAGTGAGTCTATTGTGTGAAAACAAATAATAAAAGACAAATTCATAAGCTTGATTTTATAACAATTTTGTTGTGAGTTACAAAAGTGTGCTTAATAGTTGAGCAATGGAGCGCTAAAAATTATTGTGACTTTGCTGAAAGACCCAGTGATTACCCAATCGAATTATAATATTTATTGTTATTTTGCTGAAGCACTGTGATATTTGTAGTTCTTTTGTTTTTTATTTGTTATTGGTCTTAGAATTCCTGCACCAAGCCCTCAGGCAACTTTCTTAGAACAACAGTGGCACTCCTTTGTGAACCAGTGTTTTGTTTCTCTTCCCTTCCCAAATCTCTGTTCCCTATCCCTTTCCCCCAGAGGCAATTTGCTCATTCCCTGTGCATGTCAGATACAAGAGAATAGTGTTTAGGGGTGAGGGTTTTATTCTCTTCGCTCCAGGGGAACCTGGAATTCAGGTGAGTGGACATGGTCTTGTCAACTGCCTATGTCATCTCATTCTCCACAGTGAAATATTATAATGCATTAATTGTAGATTTTCTTTTCTAATACTACTTTTCTTACAGTGTCTGCTGCAGCATGAAAATGCAGACCCAATGTTCATAGACAGGCAGCCATAAATTCTGTGTTGAGTTTGATCTTTAGGACATTCACATAAGATCTGCATTTAAATCAATTAGAACTGGAATCTTTGAAATACTCAGTGTTCACCTTGCTATCTAGGATAGGCTCTGGCATTCTGGGACGACTGTTAGGCGCCCCTTGCTGTGCCTTGTAGAGGAGGAGCCGACAATAAAAAGGAACTTCTTGAAAGGACAGGATAGTACAGCAACTCCTAACATCATATTTCCAATTCAAATACAGAAAGTTTATTTTGCCATAAGCCCCTTTTAGGTTAATGTTATTTATGTATTTATAACATATATTCATATAGCAGTGACCTAGCCACATGGGCAATGGAGCACTTCATAAGTAACTAAATAATACAATAAAGATATGGAGAAATAGAGTACCATTACATACAATAACAGTCAGAGAGGGGTACAGAGTGATATTGAGAGTCCCACTGGAGACTTCAGTCTTTCAGAAAGGTTCTGAATAGATGTAACTTCAGATTTTCCTGAAATGTGGTAGGCTGTTGTTCAGTCTGATATCCTCAGGTAGAACATGAGACTGATTTGAGAATCCTTGGTTTAGTATTTTGGTATTTTTTACTTTGGGGATTTCAAATATGATCTGTAATTTGCTTCTGGTGCTTCTATTACATCCAATGTTATTAAGTATGACATTAGCTGTATGGTTTTGTACGTAATGCAGGCCATTTTAAAATTGATGCAGGCAATTTGAGGGAGCCTTCAGAGCTCTATGTGATGGAAATAACATGGTCTGATTTCTTGCCTCCTTTCCCAAGGTGAACAGTGACGTATAAGATGGCTCTTAGATGGTTTAGCACTCTTTCGTTTAGGCCTGCAAGTATAACACTACAGGTACAATCCCTCAACGCACAATCCCTTATCATAGAGGTATGATAAGGGATTGAGGAATGTTACTGGAACATTCAAGATGGTGGGCATACATTGAGATGGCTTCCATCCCGGAGGCCCTGAATCCTGCAATCATCCAGCAATGACTTGCCATCCACCGTCATCCAGAACCCTCTGACTGCGTGATAAGGATGGATGCAGTCAAGCCTTTTGGGCGCTGACAGCCCTGTTTTTCCGACGTGGGGCCAATGCTGCATGGTGGTTGGCCTGGCAGGAACCAACTGGTTACTAACATGGGTGCGTGGGACTGCTTGGTGGTGGAGCTGCGTGCTGTTCCTGTGCTGCCAGTAGCCAGCAGAACATAGTACGGATTGTGGCTTTAAGCTAGTCAGAGAATGTTGGCCTGCCCTGGGATTTCCCAGTCATCTGCTGTGAGGGCACTTGGCCCACACCTGATCTGCAGCCTTGGTCTGCTTCTCTTCAGGGTGCTCATTCTGTTGCTGCTGTGCTCTACCCTCCCTTTGGGCTGCTGCTGAAGATTCAGAGCATGCTGAGCCCTGGGGCCCTCAACTACGGCAGCCCCACAAGAGTAGAGGGCGCTTGTGGAGAGGACTTTGTGACGCACCCTCTGGACACCACACTGCACAGGCCCAGAGGGGGTTCCTGAATGATGCCTTACCACGGAATGGAAACAGGCACCCATGTTTGCAGTTCCCGGCTTCTCCCAACTTTGGACTACATAGTCTCACCTGTAGGGGGCTCCACTATTGGCCTGAAGTTGATTTGGCCCTGCCAGTTCTGCTGGAGGTAGGACAGTTACTGTGGCATTTGCAGGGAGCACCACCCATCAGCCGTGTCACACTGCTACTCAGCTTATCAGCGATTCAATTTTCTCACAGTGAACTCTGACCTCATGGGACAACACGGAAAGCCATCCCCTGTAACCCTCGACTTTTCAGCCATGCTGTTCGTCCTGCTATCAATACTAGACCCCCTCATACTCAGGGTATCCTAGAACAAACAAGGCCATAAGATGTTTCTCTGGATCTATGTTCTGCAGGAACCAACTGTACCTCTCACTTTAGCCTCACACTCAAGATACAGGAGGTGGGGCCCTATTTACTGGCATAATCTGAATTAACAGCTGTCCTCCATCAGCATGGAAGGCCTAAGAGCACAAAACCCTCACCTCAATCTCCAGTGGCTAGGGAGGGGAAGAAGTGTCATAATCCCCTGCTCACCCTGCTATGGAACAGATCCTTCGAAAAGCTAGATGCGATCCTCCAGGCAACAGAAACATATAGAGTGCCTTTAAAGTCTAAGCGATTGCATTGACATTGGATTCTTGTGTGAGGATCACAGAATACTTGCCAGCAGAATGTCACACTCTGTGCAAACCTCTTCAGGATCTTCAACCGCAAATCATACAATTACATCAGCAAGTAATTGACCTCAGTGGTAGTATTGGATTCCTAGAAGAAAGAGCTGAAGATGAGCAACATAAGGGTGTGGGGCTGCTGGAAAGGGGCAGATGGTCAAAATATGATGGATTTTCTTGAACACTGGCTTAAGAGTTTTGTGCTTGAACAAATCCTGTCCACTTTTTTCACACTTGAAAGAGTGCATAATGTCCCATCCAGAAGGCTGCCACCAGGATCATCTCCAATTTGAGAGCTGCAACACTATCCTATATGTGGTCGGATAGGCAGCCCCTTGAATTGGAGAATCAGAAATTATCTGTATTTCCAGACTACACCCTGGCAGTGCAGTATCAGCAAACCTCTTTCAAAAGAATCAACCGCTGGTTCCAGAAGATGAGGCTTCATTACTCCTTGCTATTCCCCATATATTCCAACATTACATGTGACTAGAAATCTTCTTTTCACATACCCTGCCCAAGCTTGTGACTGGCCAGAACAGCTAATGCAATTAGAAAGACTGATGAGGTGCCCTCGCTGCCCTCGCTCCCCGAGCAAATCTGAGGTTCGTACAAGCCATATGTTGACATCATCCCAAACACAGGCTCAAGATAAGCACCAAGTGGGTTTGGCTGCTGCAATGACCTTTAGAGAAACCGAGCATGCATCGGATGCGGAGCAAATAGATTCCACAAATGATTACGATGTCCCCTCTCCTTAGGATTTCTACAGGGATCCAAGGTGTTTCGACTTGTGACTCCACAAACTGCTGATGAGCTCCTTTGATTAACTCTCAGTTCCCCTTTGATATTTAGTTCACTGCCTGTCACATGTTAATGGTTACTGTTTAGGCCTGGTTATCCTCCAATCTCACCACTAATATTTTCGCAGCCAGTAATCCTAAACAGACATTTTACCGTGCGGTAAATGATGGCACTGTGCCTTACACAAACAGTTGCACTATAGAGGGAATAGAAGCAATGAGGCTGCCCTGCTCCTCCACAGTGGGCCTCCAAGCTAGCTCAGAGGGACAGGACTGATACTGAGTAAAACAAGAATGGTCACTTGGCTTTATTCTAATGATCTGGGATTTGGAGCTTGGACATAGGGCCCTTGTATGGCCCAACCTGGGTTAAGCCATGGCACACCTATGAGCCTGTCTGCAAACCAGGCATGGTTTGGGCAGGAACCCAGTTGCTTCATGTCCTCAGTATTGAATGATGATGAGTTTATTCATAGATACCTACCTGAAAGAATGGGAGCAACACTACACTTACAGTTTATGAATTGACAGTATATGGTTGCAGAGTGGGATACTGCTTTGAAGGGTGGTATAACACCCCATGGACATGACAGACTCACCAGCATCCACTTGCTATGACCCACAATAACAACAACACCTTTCTCACTTGATGCGTGCATGGAACATACACTGCATGCCACAGATATACAACACGTTCTTAAATCAAAAGACAGGGTGCACATCACCTTCCTTCAGGAGACTCATTTGGTTCCATCGAAAGCTCTAAAGGGAAAGCGTGGTCAAATCTCCTCCACAAATTATTCTATATATGTCAGTGGAGCACTGATATGGGTGTGAGCAGGAGTTCCTTTCCAACCAGGTGCTACAAGAATACATAGAGATCAGAGATATGCTCTGCTGAAGGGTCAGCTAGGTGGTGGAAAGGTTCTACTGGGGAATATCTATGCCCCCAATACTGACCAAGTGGGTTTCATAATGGGCCTTTCTGAGCATTTAGTGCAGTGTGATGGTAGACCTTGGGTCCTGGGTAGAGATTTTACAAGTGTTTCAGAAATAAACCGGGATACGTCAAATCCTCCCTTCCACAGGTCCCTACTAGACACAATGCCTGCACTCTAGCCAAGTGGATGGTTTATTGATCACTGCTTGATATCTGGAGGCATCAACACCCTGATACAAAAATGTACTCTCTTTATTCGGCCCCTCACAACCTCTATTTTCGATTAGACAGGATGATGTCCTCGGATTCACTTTCCCTGTTAGTTACATGTACTGAATAACTAAGCAGACTCGTATCAGACCATAATCCTCTAATAGGTGAGTACAAAAGAGGTAAGCCTAAATCACCAATTCTGACTTGGCATCTTCAACCCAATTCGTTAGAGGATGCAGTTTTCCAGGCAACGCTTATTGAACATATCCCTGATTATTTTGAGCAGAATTATGGTACAGTCTCCTCTCTTGTGGAATGGAAAGCAATTAATGTGTTAACCAGTGGGAACTGCAAACAGAACATGACTGGTGCATGCAAACCAATAGAGGCTGAACTACATGAGGTTGAAGAAGGGTTGTTCCAACTTGAAAGAGAACATGTAAAAGATCCCATCGAAGGGGTGGCTCTCAGTGATGAAGCATGTGGCGCTGATTGTGACACATGCAGCGGGAGATAGATCAGGCAAAATGCTAGCATGGTTAACCATTCAGGAGAACATGGAGATGCCAATAATTTTGATCAAACCACAACAGGGTCCCATATGTAACTCACAACAACAAGTACTAGATACCTTCTACCTTTATTATCCTCACTCTACGAGGTAAGGTATCAAGTTGCTGATAATGAGGTTGAGCCCTTTCTCTCAGAAATCTCACTGTCCCAAATTACCAGGGAACTGTGGGAAGACAAGTTGCCCCCACAATTATGCATGAAACCAGTGGGGTGATTCAGAGTCTAGCAGCCAGTAAGACTCCTGGTTCAGTTAGTATCTTGCTAGAATGTTATCAGATACTCACAGACCAACTGGTAATATACTTTGTGGACCTTTATGATGCATCCGCTGAGAACACTGTCCTGCCATCCTTCCACAGGGAGGCTTTACAGGTCTCTCTCCCTATGCCAAATCCAACAATCCTATCTACCTACATGCCCCTGGCAATACTTAATACAGATTACAAAATCTTGAGTAGAGTTTTCAGAACAGGCATTTGCAAGTGCTCCTCGACTGGTCCACCAGGACCAAAAAAGCTTTGTACCAGTGATAAATACCTCATTTAACATTTGTAGGCTTTACCAGTTGCCCCTCCAGTGTATAGCCACACTCAGTCTGTCATGTGCTGAACCTGAAGAAGACGTTCAACAGGTAAAGCTGGAAGAACTTTTTGGAATGTTTAGTAAAGTGGGTTTTGGCAGGAGACTGCTCAGACTTATCCGGCTGTCATATGCTGCCCCAAGTCCTGAGTTAAAGTAAGCCAACTTATGTTAGGTTTGTTTAAAATTTGCAACGGGGCAAGACAAGGATGCCTGCTCTCCTCTAATTTTTACACTTGCTCTGGAGCCATTAACTGCTTTGATGCATTAAAGATGGGATGTGTTGGGGAATTCCACTGTAGGATGGGTCACATGCTGTCTCGTTCTACACAGATGACATGTGGCTTACCTAAAAGACGCTGTTTCTGGCCACAACAACATAGGCTCTACTCTGCCTAGATGTGATAAGAAGACAGGTTGGCAGGTCAACTGGTCAAAATCATGCATTTTTGCCTCTTAGGCCTGGAACCCATGCCATCAGCATAACCTTAAGAGGTGGTCCAGTTCCCTGGGAGGAAGCATCCTTCTAGCACCTCAAGGTCAGTATTTACCACTCAGAGCAAGACATAGATGAGGGCAACCTTGTCAGGGAAATGATGATGTTGCAGTCTAACATTGGTTTCCACCAGCTGGTGGTTACAGGACGGATCGCCTTATCTAAAATGATTATGCACCACCATCTATTGTATTACTTCTCCAATGTACATATCTACTCCCACCCAGAAAGTTTTCTGGGGACTTGGATGGCAAGCTAGATGATCTAATACGTGGCAATGGCCAGTGTCGGGTTGCACTAACCAAGCTACAATGTCCGCCGAAAGTGAAGGCCTTGGAGCTCCTGTTTTGAGCAGTATTTCTTAATGGCCAGGATTCAATGGGTATCTTACTAGTTAGCAGGCAAACTGCTCAACAATACCTGTTCTATACAAGGACCTCTGTCATCTACTGCCTATCATCTGTGGTTTGTCCTACCAAGGACTAAAATGGTCAGCGACATGCCATGCCTAGTAAAGGTATGCGAAAATTGCCTCCACCAAAGTTTACACTTATATCCCAGCTATTCAGCAACTAGGATTTCCTTAGGATGATGGTTTTATCACCACACACGAGTTGCCTCACTGGAGTGAAGTGGGTTTACATACTCTAGATCACCTCTTCCATGAAGGACCTGTAAGGAAATGCCTCCTTGGAATGGTTGCCCCCTGACTTTTTGCCTTTGCTGATGCTATGTTTACAATTGAAAGTGTGCTGAGGCCTGCTAACCAGGCCCCAGCACCAGTGTTCTTTCCCTAACCTGTACTTTTGTATCCACAATTGGCAGACCCTGGCATCCAGATAAGTCCCTTGTAACTGGTACTTCTTGTACCAAGGGCCCTGATGCCAAGGAAGGTCTCTAAGGGCTGCAGCATGTCTTATGCCACCCTGGAGACCTCTCACTCAGCCCAGACACACTGCTTGCCAGCTTGTGTATGCTAGTGAGGACAAAACGAGTAAGTCGACATGGCACTCCCCTCAGGGTGCCATGCCAGCCTCTCACTGCCTATGCAGTATAGGTAAGACACCCCTCTAGCAGGCCTTACAGCCCTAAGGCAGGGTGCACTATACCATAGGTGAGGGTACCAGTGCATGAGCATGGTACCCCTACAGTGTCTAAACAAAACCTTAGACATTGTAAGTGCAGGGTAGCCATAAGAGTATATGGTCTGGGAGTCTGTCAAACACGAACTCCACAGCACCATAATGGCTACACTGAAAACTGGGAAGTTTGGTATCAAACTTCTCAGCACAATAAATGCACACTGATGCCAGTGTACATTTTATTGCAAAATACACCCCAGAGGGCACCTTAGAGGTGCCCCCTGAAACTTAACCGACTGTCTGTGTAGGCTGACTAGTTCCAGCAGCCTGCCACACTAGAGACATGTTGCTGGCCCCATGGGGAGAGTGCCTTAGTCACTCTGAGGCCAGTAACAAAGCCTGCACTGGGTGGAGATGCTAACACCTCCCCCAGGCAGGAGCTGTAACACCTGGCGGTGAGCCTCAAAGGCTCACCCCTTTGTCACAGCCCAGCAGGGCACTCCAGCTTAGTGGAGTTGCCCGCCCCCTCCGGCCACGGCCCCCACTTTTGGCGGCAAGGCTGGAGGGAACAAAGAAAGCAACAAGGAGGAGTCACTGGCCAGTCAGGACAGCCCCTAAGGTGTCCTGAGCTGAGGTGACTCTAACTTTTAGAAATCCTCCATCTTGCAGATGGAGGATTCCCCCAATAGGGTTAGGATTGTGACCCCCTCCCCTTGGGAGGAGGCACAAAGAGGGTGTACCCACCCTCAGGGCTAGTAGCCATTGGCTACTAACCCCCCAGACCTAAACACGCCCTTAAATTTAGTATTTAAGGGCTACCCTGAACCCTAGAAAATTAGATTCCTGCAACAACAAGAAGAAGGACTGCCTAGCTGAAACCCCTGCAGAGGAAGACCAGAAGACAACAACTGCCTTGGCTCCAGAAACTCACCGGCCTGTCTCCTGCCTTCCAAGGAACTCTGCTCCAGCGACGCCTTCCAAAGGGACCAGCGACCTCTGAATCCTCTGAGGACTGCCCTGCTTCGACGACAAGAAACTCCCGAGGACAGCGGACCTGCTCCAAAAAGACTGCAACTTTATCCAAAGGAGCAGCTTTAAAGAACCCTGCAATCTCCCCGCAAGAAGCGTGAGACTTGCAACACTGCACCCGGCGACCCCGACTCGGCTGGTGGAGAACCAACACCTCAGGGAGGACCCCCGGACTACTCTACGACTGTGAGTACCAAAACCTGTCCCCCCTGAGCCCCCACAGCGCCGCCTGCAGAGGGAATCCCGAGGCTACCCCTGACCGCGACTCTCTGAAACCTATGTCCCGACGCCTGGAAAAGACCCTGCACCCGCAGCCCCCAGGACCTGAAGGACCGGACTTTCACTGCAGAAGTGACCCCCAGGAGTCCCTCTCCCTTGCCCAAGTGGAGGTTTCCCCGAGGAAGCCCCCCCCTTGCCTGCCTGCAGCGCTGAAGAGATCCCTTGATCTCTCATTGACTTCCATTGCGAACCCGACGCTTGTTCTAACACTGCACCCGGCCGCCCCCGCGCCGCTGAGGGTGAAATTTCTGTGTGGGCTTGTGTCCCCCCGGTGCCCTACAAAACCCCCCTGGTCTGCCCTCCGAAGACGCGGGTACTTACCTGCTGGCAGACTGGAACCGGGGCACCCCCTTCTCTCCATCGCAGCCTATGCGTTTTGGGCACCACTTTGAACTCTGCACCTGACCGGCCCTGAGCTGCTGGTGTGGTAACTTTGGGGTTGCTCTGAACCCCCAACGGTGGGCTACCTTGGACCAAGAACTGAACCCTGTAAGTGTCTTACTTACCTGGTAAAACTAACAAAAACTTACCTCCCCCAGGAACTGTGAAAATTGCACTGTGTCCACTTTTAAAGTAGCTATTTGTGAATAACTTGAAAAGTATACATGCAATTGAAATGATTCAAAGTTCCTAATGTACTTACCTGCAATACCTTTCAAACAAGATATTACATGTTAAATTTGAACCTGTGGTTCTTAAAATAAACTAAGAAAAGATATTTTTCTATAACAAAACCTATTGGCTGGATTTGTCTCTGAGTGTGTGTACCTCATTTATTGTCTATGTGTATGTACAACAAATGCTTAACACTACTCCTTGGATAAGCCTACTGCTCGACCACACTACCACAAAATAGAGCATTAGTATTATCTCTTTTTACCACTATTTTACCTCTAAGGGGAACCCTTGGACTCTGTGCATGCTATTCCTTACTTTGAAATAGCACATACTGAGCCAACTTCCTACATTGGTGGATCAGCGGTGGGGTACAAGACTTTGCATTTGCTGGACTACTCAGCCAATACCTGATCACACGACAAATTCCAAAATTGTCATTAGAAATTGATTTTTGCAATTTGAAATGTTTTCTAAATTCTTAAAAGACCTGCTAGGGCCTTGTGTTAGATCCTGTTTAGCATTTCTTTTAGAGTTTAAAAGTTTGTAAAAGTTTGAATTAGAACCTAGAACTAGTTGTAGATTCTTAAAAAGTATTCCAACTTTTAGAAGCAAAATGTCTAGCACAGATGTGACTGTGGTGGAACTCGACACCACACCTTACCTCCATCTTAAGATGAGGGAGCTAAGGTCACTCTGTAAAATAAAGAAAATAACAATGGGCCCCAAACCTACCAAAATACAGCTCCAGGAGCTTTTGGCAGAGTTTGAAAAGGCCAACCCCTCTGAGGGTGGCAACTCAGAGGAAGAGGATAGTGACTTGGAGGAAAATTCCCCCCTACCAGTCCTATCTAGGGAGAACAGGGTCTCTCAAACCCTGACTCCAAAAATAATAGTCAGAGATGCTGGTTCCCTCACAGGAGAGACCAACACCTCTGAAATCACTGAGGATAACTCCAGTGAAGAGGACATCCAGTTAGCCAGGATGGCCAAAAGATTGGCTTTGGAAAGACAGATCCTAGCCATAGAAAGGGAAAGACAAGAGATGGGCCTAGGACCCATCAATGGTGGCAGCAACATAAATAGGGTCAGAGATTCTCCTGACATGTTGAAAATCCCTAAAGGGATTGTAACTAAATATGAAGATGGTGATGACATCACCAAGTGGTTCACAGCTTTTGAGAGGGCTTGTGTAACCAGAAAAGTGAACAGATCTCACTGGGGTGCTCTCCTTTGGGAAATGTTCACAGGAAAGTGTAGGGATAGACTCCTCACACTCTCTGGACAAGATGCAGAATCTTATGACCTCATGAAGGGTACCCTGATTGAGGGCTTTGGATTCTCCACTGAGGAGTATAGGATTAGATTCAGGGGGGCTCAAAAATCCTCGAGCCAGACCTGGGTTGACTTTGTAGACTACTCAGTAAAAACACTAGATGGTTGGATTCAAGGCAGTGGTGTAAGTAATTATGATGGGCTGTACAATTTATTTGTGAAAGAACACCTGTTAAGTAATTGTTTCAATGATAAACTGCATCAGCATCTGGTAGACCTAGGACCAATTTCTCCCCAAGAATTGGGAAAGAAGGCGGACCATTGGGTCAAGACTAGGGTGTCCAAAACTTCCACAGGGGGTGACCAAAAGAAAGGGGTCACAAAACCTCCCCAGGGGAAGGGTGGTGAGACAGCCAAAAATAAAAATAGTCAAGAGTCTTCTAAAGGCCCCCAAAAACCTGCACAGGAGGGTGGGCCCAGAGCCTCTTCACAAAACAATCCTGGGTACAAGGGTAAAAACTTTGATCCCAAAAAGGCCTGGTGTCGAAACTGTAGTCAGTCTGGACACCAAACTGGAGACAAGGCCTGTCCCAAGAAAAGTTCCACTCCAAACTCCAATCCAGGTAACACTGGAATGGCTAGTCTCCAAGTGGGATCAACAGTGTGCCCAGAGCAAATCAGGGTCCACACTGAAGCTACTCTAGTCTCTGAGGGTGGGGTGGATTTAGCCACACTAGCTGCCTGGCCTCCTAACATGCAAAAATACAGGCAGCAGCTCTTTATTAATGGGACAAGTGTAGAGGGCCTGAGGGATACAGGTGCCAGTGTCACCATGGTGACAGAGAAACTGGTTTCCCCTGGCCAATACCTGACTGGAAAAACTTATACAGTCACCAATGCTGACAATCAAACTAAAGCACATCCCATGGCAATGGTAACTTTAGAATGGGGAGGGGTCAATGGCCTGAAACAGGTGGTGGTCTCCTCAAACATCCCAGTAGACTGTCTGCTTGGAAATGACCTGGAGTCCTCAGCATGGGCTGAGGTAGAGCTAAAAACCCATGCAGCCATGCTGGGTATCCCTGAACTGGTGTGTGTAAAAACAAGAGCACAATGCAAGGCACAGGGTGAAAAAGTAGAGCTGGAGTCTGGAAAAATGGCCCAGCCTACCAAGAGAAAAGGAAAGTCAGTTGGGAAACCAACTGCAACACAGTCAGAAAAAGAGAACCTCTCTTCTCAGGAAGAAGTTCTGCCCTCTGAGGGAACTGAGCCTTTGGAGCTTGAACCTTATCAGGTTGAGCTCTTAGGCCCAGGGGGACCCTCAAGGGAGGAGCTGTGTAAGGGACAAGAAACCTGTCCCTCTCTTGAAGGCCTTAGGCAGCAAGCTGCTGAAGAGTCCAAGGGCAAGAAAAATGGAACACATAGGGTCTATTGGGAAGATGGACTCCTGTACACTGAGGCCAGAGACCCCAAACCTGGTGCCACTAGGAGAGTGGTAGTGCCTCAGTCGTTCAGAGAGTTTATTCTGACCTTAGCCCATGATATTCCCCTTGCTGGGCATTTGGGACAAACCAAGACGTGGGAGAGGTTAGTCAACCACTTCTACTGGCCCAATATGTCCCAGAAGGTTAAGGAGTTTTGCCTCTCCTGCCCCACCTGTCAATCCAGTGGTAAGACAGGTGGGCACCCAAAGGCCCCCCTCATTCCACTTCCAGTGGTGGGGGTCCCCTTTGAAAGAGTGGGTGTGGACATAGTTGGTCCACTGGAACCTCCCACAGCCTCAGGAAATATGTACATCCTAGTAGTAGTGGATCATGCTACTAGGTATCCTGAAGCTATTCCCCTTAGGTCGACTACTGCCCCTGCAGTAGCCAAGGCCCTCATTGGTATCTTTACCAGAGTGGGTTTCCCTAAGGAGGTGGTGTCTGACAGAGGTACCAACTTCATGTCAGCATACCTAAAACACATATGGAATGAGTGTGGAGTGACTTACAAATTCACTACACCATACCATCCACAAACTAATGGCTTAGTTGAGAGATTCAACAAGACATTAAAAGGCATGATCATGGGGCTCCCAGAAAAACTCAAAAGGAGATGGGATGTCCTCTTGCCATGTCTGCTTTTTGCTTACAGAGAGGTGCCACAGAAGGGAGTAGGATTCTCACCCTTTGAACTTCTGTTTGGTCACCCTGTAAGGGGACCACTTGCTCTTGTTAAAGAAGGCTGGGAGAGACCTCTTCATGAGCCTAAACAAGACATAGTGGACTATGTACTTGGCCTTCGCTCTAGAATGGCAGAGTACATGGAAAAGGCAACCAAAAACCTTGAGGCCAGCCAACAGCTCCAGAAGTTTTGGTATGACCAAAAGGCTGCACTGGTTGAGTTCCAACCAGGGCAGAAAGTCTGGGTTCTGGAGCCTGTGGCTCCCAGGGCACTCCAGGACAAATGGAGTGGCCCTTACCCAGTGCTAGAAAGGAAGAGTCAGGTCACCTACCTGGTGGACCTGGGCACAAGCAGGAGCCCCAAGAGGGTGATCCATGTGAACCGCCTTAAGCTCTTCCATGACAGGGCTGATGTAAATCTGTTGATGGTAACAGATGAGGATCAGGAGGCAGAGAGTGAACCTCTCCCTGATCTTCTGTCATCAGACCCAAAAGATGGCTCAGTAGATGGAGTGATCTACTCAGACACCCTCTCTGGCCAACAGCAAGCTGATTGTAGGAGAGTCCTACAACAGTTTCCTGAACTCTTCTCCTTAACCCCTGGTCAGACACACCTGTGTACCCATGATGTGGACACAGGAGACAGCATGCCTGTCAAAAACAAAATCTTTAGACAGTCTGACCCTGTTAAGGAAAGCATCAAGGTGGAAGTCCACAAGATGCTGGAATTGGGAGTAATTGAGCGCTCTGACAGCCCCTGGGCTAGCCCAGTGGTCTTAGTCCCCAAACCTCACACCAAAGATGGAAAGAAAGAGATGAGGTTTTGTGTGGACTACAGAGGGCTCAATTCTGTCACCAAGACAGATGCTCATCCAATTCCTAGAGCTGATGAACTCATAGATAAATTAGGTGCTGCCAAATTCTTAAGTACCTTTGACTTGACAGCAGGGTACTGGCAAATAAAAATGGCACCTGGAGCAAAAGAGAAAACAGCATTCTCCACACCTGATGGGCATTATCAGTTTACTGTTATGCCCTTTGGTTTAAAGAATGCCCCTGCCACCTTCCAAAGGTTGGTGAATCAAGTCCTTGCTGGCTTGGAGTCCTTTAGCACAGCTTATCTTGATGATATTGCTGTCTTTAGCTCCACCTGGCAGGATCACCTGGTCCACCTGAAGAAGGTTTTGAAGGCTCTGCAATCTGCAGGCCTCTCTATCAAAGCATCCAAATGCCAGATAGGGCAGGGAACTGTGGTTTACTTGGGCCACCTTGTAGGTGGAGGCCAAGTTCAGCCACTCCAACCCAAGATCCAGACTATTCTGGACTGGGTAGCTCCAAAAACCCAGACTCAAGTCAGGGCATTCCTTGGCTTGACTGGGTATTACAGGAGGTTTGTGAAGGGATATGGATCCATTGTGACAGCCCTCACTGAACTCACCTCCAAGAAAATGCCCAAGAAAGTGATCTGGACTGTGGAATGCCAACAGGCCTTTGACACCCTGAAACAAGCAATGTGCTCAGCACCAGTTCTAAAAGCTCCAGATTATTCTAAGCAGTTCATTGTGCAGACAGATGCCTCTGAACATGGGATAGGGGCAGTTTTGTCCCAAACAAATGATGATGGCCTTGACCAGCCTGTTGCTTTCATTAGCAGGAGGTTACTCCCCAGGGAGCAGCGTTGGAGTGCCATTGAGAGGGAGGCCTTTGCTGTGGTTTGGTCCCTGAAGAAGCTGAGACCATACCTCTTTGGGACTCACTTCCTAGTTCAAACTGACCACAGACCTCTCAAATGGCTGATGCAAATGAAAGGTGAAAATCCTAAACTGTTGAGGTGGTCCATCTCCCTACAGGGAATGGACTTTATAGTGGAACACAGACCTGGGACTGCCCATGCCAATGCAGATGGCCTTTCCAGGTTCTTCCACTTAGAAAATGAAGACTCTCTTGGGAAAGGTTAGTCTCATCCTCTTTCGTTTGGGGGGGGGTTGTGTAAGGAAATGCCTCCTTGGCATGGTTGCCCCCTGACTTTTTGCCTTTGCTGATGCTATGTTTACAATTGAAAGTGTGCTGAGGCCTGCTAACCAGGCCCCAGCACCAGTGTTCTTTCCCTAACCTGTACTTTTGTATCCACAATTGGCAGACCCTGGCATCCAGATAAGTCCCTTGTAACTGGTACTTCTTGTACCAAGGGCCCTGATGCCAAGGAAGGTCTCTAAGGGCTGCAGCATGTCTTATGGCACCCTGGAGACCTCTCACTCAGCCCAGACACACTGCTTGCCAGCTTGTGTATGCTAGTGAGGACAAAACGAGTAAGTCGACATGGCACTCCCCTCAGGGTGCCATGCCAGCCTCTCACTGCCTATGCAGTATAGGTAAGACACCCCTCTAGCAGGCCTTACAGCCCTAAGGCAGGGTGCACTATACCATAGGTGAGGGTACCAGTGCATGAGCATGGTACCCCTACAGTGTCTAAACAAAACCTTAGACATTGTAAGTGCAGGGTAGCCATAAGAGTATATGGTCTGGGAGTCTGTCAAACACGAACTCCACAGCACCATAATGGCTACACTGAAAACTGGGAAGTTTGGTATCAAACTTCTCAGCACAATAAATGCACACTGATGCCAGTGTACATTTTATTGCAAAATACACCCCAGAGGGCACCTTAGAGGTGCCCCCTGAAACTTAACCGACTGTCTGTGTAGGCTGACTAGTTCCAGCAGCCTGCCACACTAGAGACATGTTGCTGGCCCCATGGGGAGAGTGCCTTTGTCACTCTGAGGCCAGTAACAAAGCCTGCACTGGGTGGAGATGCTAACACCTCCCCCAGGCAGGAGCTGTAACACCTGGCGGTGAGCCTCAAAGGCTCACCCCTTTGTCACAGCCCAGCAGGGCACTCCAGCTTAGTGGAGTTGCCCGCCCCCTCCGGCCACGGCCCCCACTTTTGGCGGCAAGGCTGGAGGGAACAAAGAAAGCAACAAGGAGGAGTCACTGGCCAGTCAGGACAGCCCCTAAGGTGTCCTGAGCTGAGGTGACTCTAACTTTTAGAAATCCTCCATCTTGCAGATGGAGGATTCCCCCAATAGGGTTAGGATTGTGACCCCCTCCCCTTGGGAGGAGGCACAAAGAGGGTGTACTCACCCTCAGGGCTAGTAGCCATTGGCTACTAACCCCCCAGACCTAAACATGCCCTTAAATTTAGTATTTAAGGGCTACCCTGAACCCAAGAAAATTAGATTCCTGCAACAACAAGAAGAAGGACTGCCTAGCTGAAACCCCTGCAGAGGAAGACCAGAAGACAACAACTGCCTTGGCTCCAGAAACTCACCGGCCTGTCTCCTGCCTTCCAAGGAACTCTGCTCCAGCGACGCCTTCCAAAGGGACCAGCGACCTCTGAATCCTCTGAGGACTGCCCTGCTTCGACGACAAGAAACTCCCGAGGACAGCGGACCTGCTCCAAAAAGACTGCAACTTTATCCAAAGGAGCAGCTTTAAAGAACCCTGCAATCTCCCCGCAAGAAGCGTGAGACTTGCAACACTGCACCCGGCGACCCCGACTCGGCTGGTGGAGAACAAACACCTCAGGGAGGACCCCCGGACTACTCTACGACTGTGAGTACCAAAACCTGTCCCCCCTGAGCCCCCACAGCGCCGCCTGCAGAGGGAATCCCGAGGCTACCCCTGACCGCGACTCTCTGAAACCTAAGTCCCGACGCCTGGAAAAGACCCTGCACCCGCAGCCCCCAGGACCTGAAGGACCGGACTTTCACTGCAGAAGTGACCCCCAGGAGTCCCTCTCCCTTGCCCAAGTGGAGGTTTCCCCGAGGAAGCCCCCCCCTTGCCTGCCTGCAGCGCTGAAGAGATCCCTTGATCTCTCATTGACTTCCATTGCGAACCCGACGCTTGTTCTAACACTGCACCCGGCCGCCCCCGCGCCGCTGAGGGTGAAATTTCTGTGTGGGCTTGTGTCCCCCCCGGTGCCCTACAAAACCCCCCCGGTCTGCCCTCCGAAGACGCGGGTACTTACCTGCTGGCAGACTGGAACCGGGGCACCCCCTTCTCTCCATTGCAGCCTATGCGTTTTGGGCACCACTTTGAACTCTGCACCTGACCGGCCCTGAGCTGCTGGTGTGGTAACTTTGGGGTTGCTCTGAACCCCCAACGGTGGGCTACCTTGGACCAAGAACTGAACCCTGTAAGTGTCTTACTTACCTGGTAAAACTAACAAAAACTTACCTCCCCCAGGAACTGTGAAAATTGCACTGTGTCCACTTTTAAAGTAGCTATTTGTGAATAACTTGAAAGGTATACATGCAATTGAAATGATTCAAAGTTCCTAATGTACTTACCTGCAATACCTTTCAAACAAGATATTACATGTTAAATTTGAACCTGTGGTTCTTAAAATAAACTAAGAAAAGATATTTTTCTATAACAAAACCTATTGGCTGGATTTGTCTCTGAGTGTGTGTACCTCATTTATTGTCTATGTGTATGTACAACAAATGCTTAACACTACTCCTTGGATAAGCCTACTGCTCGACCACACTACCACAAAATAGAGCATTAGTATTATCTCTTTTTACCACTATTTTACCTCTAAGGGGAACCCTTGGACTCTGTGCATGCTATTCCTTACTTTGAAATAGCACATACAGAGCCAACTTCGTACAGGACCCCTTCTGGCTATTGAGAACTAGTAGTTCAACATAATATACACAAGGGCAGTTCCCAACTTACAAATGCATTTTAATGGCATGTCACACAATGGTCTATGGTATTAGAAGAGCCAGATAATCATGCTCTAACACAGGCCCTCCACCCTATGGGCTCCCACCAACACCTTATCACTTGGCTTTACCAGGCAGTGAGAGAACACATGCAGGTATCTCTACACAAACTTCAGGAGACTGGGGAGGCTGATATTGAAACAGCATTACATACCTATGAATGGGATAAAGTCATTGCACACCCACATGCACTGACTCACAATGCTCATTTCAAAAGCATCCCATTCTTAATTTTACATCAGCCTACCTCACCCCTGACAAGCTCAACCATTTATTTCCAGATGGCCACCTACTAGGCCCTTGATGCAACTCCTCCCAAGAAGTCCTCCAGCACATGAAGTGGAGCTGTTCTACCCTGTTACAGTATTGGCACTGTGGCCTCTTTTACTGATTTGGTATTATTAATATCTAATGGCACCCTTACTGTAAAATGGAGAGCAATTGCGCCCCCTCATGGGTTTCATGGCAACAGTCACTAATTCCCAGGGCTGAAGCTGAGAGCAAGGCGCTGAAAGGTGAAAAGGCAAAAGTCCTCCACAAACATCATATCTCCATGGAGTGGGACACTGTTAAGAGTGTAAAACCTGTCTGTGCCGTTACACCTCTTAAAACCTGAAATGAAAGGGTGGCTGTTTGTCTGCTGGACATGAGAAATGTTTTCATTTAAACAAGGTGCACAGTGAAATATGTGAGCAAAGTGAAATTTTTTGTGAATGCTATATTTTATCATTGTTTTCAAAGAATGTATATGTTACAGTGCTTTAGAAATACTGTTCTTTATATTCTTTATATATTTGGCATAAGAGACGTATTGAATTTATTTACCATGAAAGTGTATTTATGCTTATTTAGTTTGGCCACAATGAAGGCCCATATATATATTTTTCTGTGTTCTACCTTCAAAGTGAAGTTTGCTTTTTGAGTGTTTTTCTAAAGCTGCAGGATCCGAGAACAAGTTAATAGCGAGCTCATTGTTGGAGATGATAACAAAAGCCCAGTGGGATGCTCATCGAGGGCGTGAAGAGTGTCCTGGGCTGGCAGCTGTAACTCTTGTGAAATTCCATAGCGCAAGGGTGTACCACAGTCGACGCAGAAATCTACGGAAGCTAAAGTGGCAATTTGGGACTATGGGGGTCATTACGACCTCGGCGGTCTTTTCAAAAGACCGCCGAGGCCGCGGGAGACAGAATACCGCCATTGCCGGCGGTATTTCTGTCTCACTATTATGACATTTCCGCTGGCCCAGCGGAAATGTCACATCAACATTGCAGCCGGCTCGTAATAGAGCCGGCGGCAATGCTGATGTGCAGCGGGTGCAGTAGCACCCGTCGCGCATTTCACTGCCCGAAATTCGGGCAGTGAAATAAGCGACGGGCTATGCCTGGGGGCCCCTGCACTGCCCATGCCAAGTGCATGGGCAGTGCAGGGGCCCCCAGGGGCACCCCAAGTCCCCTTACCGCCGGCCTTTCCATGGCGGTGTGTACCGCCATGGACAGGCCGGCGGTCGGGGACTCATAATCCCCAGGGCAGCGGTGCTTGCACCGCTGCCCTGGGGATTATGACCACAAGGCGGAATCCTGGCGGTAAAGTGGAGGGGCCGGCGGTATGGCCATGGCTTTTCCGCCACGGTCATAATAGCTGGCGGAACACCGCCAGCCTGTTGGCGGTGTTACCGCCAACATACCCCCGGCCGCCAGGGTCGTAATGACCCCCTATGTTTTTTAACTGGGAAAGGTATTTGCATATGAGATCATCCTTGGCAGAATCAAGATTTAAGAGTGATTTAGTTAGCAGTGAGATTCAGATTCCCTCTGCCCTTCGCTGAGAGCGGACTTTACTTAGATACCTCTCTTGAACTCTAATTTTTATGTGGCTTCATGCCACCATACCTCTCTTGATGAAAACTTCTCCACAAGTTCTTTCATGCTAACTACTTTCCTGAACCCATAGAATATTAGCTAGGATTTTAGATCAAATGGTTAGGCAGGAAAACCTGGATTTGAGCTCAATTGCTTTTCTAAATTTTCTGCATTATCGCTATTGAATTAGTGGTCTTTTACATGATAGTTAAGTTTCATATTGTGTGATGTTTTGATTCACCATTGATTATTCTGTACATTTATGCTATGATTTTAAAACTCATATATGTAAGTTTGACTTTGAGTCTAAATAAAGCCCTTTGAACTATAAGTTGGTATCTACAAATGAATGTGTGACCATAGAGTTACACTGTAATTAATTTGAATAATTTTATGCACCCCTCGGAACAGAGAAGAAAACTTTATCAGACCCCGGAAAATTAGAAATAGGGCCCAGTGCTGGAATCTCATGTTTCCACTCCAGGGGGCTGTCACGGAATACTTGCAGCTGTCCCCGAACACTCAAAAGCATGCATAATTTTGAATCCCAGATATTAACTCTCGACTCTTATTGCACTGTCTGCTCTATGCTCAGTCTGTATCCTCCCTTAACAACACATCATACAATTAGGCTGACTACTCATCTCACCTCCACCACCACACTGCTGCATAGCTTGAAACACTGCACTTTTGTTCATAAAGTCACAAGAGCTGTCCTCCAAAGGGAGTTTTGTTGTTGACAGTTTGAAATGAAGTAACCTGGCTGAGGCAAAGTGTGGTGTTTCATACAGTACAATGCTGTACTTCAAGCAATGTACTGCCCCAGCAAAGTATCTATGCTAAATTGTTAGCATAGTCTTGAAAAAGCAGTTTTGGTAAAATTACTATCTTAGTGAACAACACAGAGATACGGGTGTAGTTATACTGAGGTAAAAAATGGGACTATGGCGGTCATTCTCACCGCGGCGGTCGGCGGTCGCCGCCCGCCAAGCGGTTCCCGCCGAAAGACCGCACCGCGGTCAAAAGACCGCGGCGGTCATTCCGGCTTTCCCGCTGGGCCGGCGGGCGACCGCCAGAAGACCGCCGGCCGGGCCAGCGGGACAGCCCCTTCAACAATGAAGCCGGCTCAGAAAGGAGCCTGCGGAGTTGAAGGGGTGCGACGGGTGCAGTGGCACCCGTCGCGATTTTCACTGTCTGCTAAGCAGACAGTGAAAATCTTTGTGGTGCCCTGTTAGGGGGCCCCTGCACTGCCCATGCCAGTGGCATGGGCAGTGCAGGGGCCCCCAGGGCCCCACGGCACCCGTTCCCGCCATCCTGGTTCCGGCGGTGGACACCGCCAGAAACAGGCTGGCGGTAAGGGGGTCGGAATCCCCATGGCGGTGCTGCAAGCAGCGCCGCCATGGCGGGTTCCTTGGCCCAGCGGGAAACCGGCGGGAAACCGCCGGCTCCCCTTTTCCGACCGCGGCTTTACCGCCGCGGTCAGAATCGCCCAGGAAGCACCGCCAGCCTGTTGGCGGTGCTTCCGCTGCACTCCGCCATGGCGGTCATGGACCCCCAAGGTCAGAATGACCCCCTATGTGTTTTAAATAAAAGTAATTGCAAAATAAAATGACCAGGTCTTGCAAACTAGTTCAAAGGTCTTCAGAAGGGATGGAAGATTTATGGTTCCTGAGAAGAAAGAGTTAGAATGAAGCTATTGTGGCTAATCTGGAAATGTGTGTTATTAGAAAGAAGTTTTAGTCTATTGTGAATGCAAGATATTTAGCTATGGGGCCAAATGTGGGATACTGAGGTTGGACAGAGTTGCCAGCCTTATGAACTGGTGGGCTGAGCGTAAAGGAAGACAAATTTGGTTTTTGAGGGGGTATGTGTCAGAGTAAATCCATTTGGAGACATTTTCAATGGATATTTTTTGGCTAGAAGTGTCTATTTTGATGTAAAGGGCGATGTCATCAACCTTACGATTTAATGTTATTGCTTTTCTGTGAAGCACAGAACAAAAAGGCTTTCTATAAAGGTAGGATAAAAGAGGGACGAAGACAGAACCTTGAGGTCTGGTGCAATTGAGACAACAGGGGAGTCATCTAAAATAGATAATTATCACTAATTCAGACCTTGAGGTGGTGAAGGATTGAAACCTTTTAAAAATTAGGCCATAAATTCAAAATTTGTTTGATAGGACAGTAAGTAGCATTTTTTAGTCTGTGGTGTGAAAAGCTGCTGTACATCTAGTAGCCGCAGAAGTCAGACATCTCCTCCATCCAGAATGAGGATGAGTTCTCCTTGTAGTTGAAGGTGGGGGTACACACCCTCAGTTTAGGCGAAGGCACCACTGGTGGCAGTAATTTAATATGGTGGGAGCTTAAGGGGCCAGGAAACTATGTCCAGGATGAATAAGATCAACTGATGAAAGTGTGTTGGTCTGTACAAGATTTTATTTGTTTAATTATTTTGACTTTTGTCACAATAACAATGTGCGCTACTTTTTGGTTACCATAGAGTGCTCATCATTCTAGCTTGTTGAGCTGTTTGGTGTTTCTCCCAGTTCATTGCATAGTGATTCCTTTGGGCAAGTTCTAACTTAGTTGGAGTTATTTCCGGTTGCTTGTGGTCTCCTATACTAGGATTCTGTAGAGGGCTAGCCAGTGGGATTTTACAGCTGTGTGATAGCATTCTAATCTGTGAAGAATGTGGCTGCATGGTATTTTAGCTACTTGTACTGGAGTGCATATGGATTACTTTCTTTGACGTGGCTCTAAAAGTTAAAGAGGCACGTGCAGATATTATCTGACAGGTAAAATCTCCCAATTGCTGCTCTGCACCCAACCATGTAATCATTTTCTGTGCACAGACAGAGCACTCCTGTGTTATATCTTCTTCTACTTTGGATATGACCACCTTCTGAGTCCCTGCCCCACACGTATATCTGGGAAATGAACTTGGAATGAATCCCCGTCCCTGTCCTGCCAATCAAGCTTTCCCTCTATTACATACCAAAACCCAACATTCCCTAGCAACCATGGAAACTTGGCTGCGGCTGGTGGACTTTGAAACTGTGTTACATTTTAACTGTTTCTAAAAATCCTTACCTTAGTGTCTTTCTTGAAATGCTAGGGGAAAAGGGGCATAAACTCAAGGTTGATTTCTTTCTGATTGGTGAAATGGTGTTAACTTGGAAAGAGGCTTGGTCTTTGGTTGGCACTAGCCTCCTACCAGGGATCCCAATATGAGAGTAATATGGTGTATCTGAGCCTAGAATATTGTATAAGTCTGGGTTTTGAGAGGTGATTTTGAATCCAACAACAAAGATAGACATTGCCCCAGGGACAGAACCCTGTCCTTCCATATGTTCTGTGAACAAACTCCTTACACCAAACTCCATTTCCAAGTGCTTACCTGTGTAACCAGTGTGTGCTTTAGTTCTCTTGTTGCCCTTCCAACTAAAAGACGACCACAACTAGCTGTTTGGAGACAAAGTTTCTTAAAGTGTGGGACCTTAGGGTCTCAACATTAGCACTACTCCAGTACCTGTATCACAATTTAAACAGTCAAAGGCAAGGTAAGTAATCTCTCAGCCATCCCAGAATTGTGTCTTAGTGGACACTCACTGCAAGACATGTTGGAGTGGTGTGTTTTGGGGTTTCTGGATTTCTTGACATTTTTTTGATGCAGGCAATACCAGACATCTAAAACTAAGGACCATATGTATAAAAGGATTTTTGTTGTCAGAAACTGAAAATTTGAAATTTGCAGAATCAGGCATTTGCCGACCACAAAAATGCTTTTTTCAAATGTACAAAAAACAAATTGTGATTCAGTATAATGTTACCGAATTGCAGTGCTATATATGAACGTTTTGCGAACGAATTATGGTCGCAAAACATTTATTTTTTACAGACACCTCAAGGGTGGTGTTAACCATTCACAAATGTCATTTTTGTGACTGTTGAAATAAATATATTTTTAAAGAACACTGCCTACTCTTACAAAATGAACGTTAAACGTTTCATTTGATTTTTTGAAATGCGTCCCATTTTCCTTTAAGGAAAAACAGGCTGCATTTTTAAAAAAAGATTGCCTAATTTAAAAAAACAGTCTCAGACATCTGATCTTTCGACCCCACCAGGCCACCATCCCTGTGATGAATACAATCCTAATGGGCCAGACACTGCAATGTACCACATTAATAATCAGGAGGTAGGTCTATTTGCGACCTCATTAGGACTCGCTATCTGAAGTTTGTACGTTTTCTTACATTAGGAATTGCGATTTCCTAACTATGATTCAGTAAATATGGCAACCAGGCAAACTCAATTCCTTTTTCCTGTATATATGTCCCTATGTGAGGTGTCCAGCCTTGTATTCTGAGAAGTCAGACAGAAATCAGTCCAGATTAAAAAATGTAAAATTCAGATGGCTACATTGCAGCTCCCTGTCTGACACCTATGTCTTAATATGTGAGACTTTGCAAACAGCTCATAGAAATACAAATGTGCCATACTTTAAGCCACCAACCGCTCAATTTAACCAAACTAACTGGACTGTTCAACTACTGGAAATCATTGCCAATAGGCAGGGCCACTGTAATTATCCATTGTGCCGCCGCAGTGATTTTCCCATAATTGTCGAGCTGCCGCATTTTCCACATAATCCATCACCTGTCACATAATCTACAGATTTTAACAAAAAAAGTAGTTTCTAGCTTAAATGTTTCAAAAGTTACTAAGGACCTTTGCAAAGCTGGACTGGTCGCCTTTCTGTTGCTTATTGCTATTTTTGGATTTTAAATTGGTACTAATGTAATGGCTGCACCTCAGGTTCTGACCCACTGCTGCCTACTGGACAGTGACTGTTCTTCTTTACCCCATCAGGAAAGTCAAGAGCCCAAAGGGATGATCTTGGTTATTCATTTGAGGTGCAACAGTATTGGTGACTCAGGGCCAATAATACTAGTGGTGCAGGGGCATCAGTAGTGGTGGCCCACGGTCACCATTGTTCAATCGCAGTATCCACTAAAGATAATCTTCATTCACCACTCCATAACTATAAGAGCAGGCCTCTACGGACTGTGCCACTCTAGCAAAGGAGAATGCACGGAATTTACTACTGATGCTCACCAAGGCAAAGTTAGGAAAGAAAACATTTTAAATGCCTCATCATATTGTATTGGCTTCCGGTGGTGAAGAGGTCTTTATTTATTTATATATATATGTGCCCTTCGAAAAAACGGCCCTCTGTTTATTCAGCAGTGTCTAAGCTATACACCCCATAGATTTATTGGCTCGACCACAACTCTTCTTATACAGGTCTGCATCATCAGAAAAACACATACAGGTGGTCGTTCTATTGCTACTCATCCACTAAATGTTAGATTTGTTTCACCTTTGTCACTTGGGCTATACCCTATCTCTGCTATCCAAAGAAGCTTGAAACGAGGCTGCTCAATTAATCTCCTACTCACCATGTATAGGGTAGCAGTTTACACTTTATTAACTATTCTTCATTCATTGATTCAGTCAACTGAAAAAGAGAAATGGTTCTAGTAGAGTTAAAAATGACTAGTCAATTGCAGGATTAAGATTGAAACCCAGCTTTCCACCAATGAACACAGCAGAAGAATGCAGCAGCCGGTGGTGTAGATCTTGTTATCAATCATGCCTCAAAATTATTGGGCTTTGTAACCATGAATGGCCTGTACTGAAAGGTGGTACTAGGACCTAGCAACTAATCAAAATCAAAGGCAAAGCTGTGTCGTTAGCACAGTTTAAAAAATGAAATTACAATATCATCTAACATGTACTAACTGATGAAGGCTAAAAAGGGGAGAGGCAATTGCCGGCATAGTTAGAATAGGTAAACAATGGTGTGAGGAATACTTTAGCTAAATTTGACAGCTTTCTTCCTTAAGAGATGCTAACATTAGACTAACGGGGTCAAATGATTCCTTTTGTCAAGATCTAAGACTACTATCAATATAAAGAACAGCAAGTGAAAGGAAACAGCAAGAAGAAAAGTCATAGAGCATTGACAAAAGTGATTGTCAAACAAAACAGTGACAAGGGACAAGAAATGAGTGACAGTAGGGAAATGGAGAAATAAACACAAAATGGCAAAAAGGTCCAAGAGAATGGGGACAACGGATAGAAACCACTATTTGCGGTCTACCTTAGGTATTGAAAAACTTCTGGAAAAGACACCTCACCCACTAATATTGGCATGCTTCATCATCGGTGCCTATCCACACCCTGGTAGGATGATACCACTAGGGTGGAACTCAACCAAAACTGGGAGTTCTTATATAAAGTACCTTACTGGATAGAAGCAAAGATTGAGAAAAGGCAATGAAAGATTGTTAGAAATATCCCCTGGTATACCCAAAGGAGGTTCCTTTTATTCTAAAACTCCAAAGTGCATTTTTTCAGGGAGTTAGCATCCCCAAAAATGTTTTAATATACCAACATGTTTCAGCTCTCGTCAAGAGCCCATCTGGAGCCTTCGTCAGGGCTGTCAAACTACTGCAGTCAAACGTTCGTCAACGTACTGGTCGCTGCCTCTCACACCTAAAGAGCCTTCTGCAGACCACCGAGGATGGCACCCCCTGGCAGACACACAAGTCCCAGACCACCCAAACATAGGATACTTCCAGATGAGAAGTTACTTCAAGAGCTGGTGAGAGCACTAGGCCTCAAAACTATGCAAGGAGCACATCTGTAGATAGGCAGGGATAGTTTGACAGCCCTGACAAAGGCCCCAGACACGGATGGGCTCTAGGCAAGGGCTAAAACATGTGGGTGTTTTAAAATGTTTTTTGGGACACTAACTCCCTCAATGAAACACACTTTGGGTTTTTATTCATGTCATTAGTAGCAATCTGTTACACATGTACGTATTATGAACACTAACAATGCATATTGGAATGCCTTGGATTTTTAATCTTTACAGCGTTCTATGCATCAAACAACTCCAGCAGATACTCATGCAGGAAGACTGCCTATGGCCCTTGTAAGGAAATGCCTCCTTGGCATGGTTACCCCCTGACTTTTTGCCTTTTCTGATGCTAAGTTTTGATTTGAAAGTGTGCTGAGGCCTGCTAACCAGGCCCCAGCACCAGTGTTCTTTCCCTAACCTGTACTTTTGTTTCCACAATTGGCACACCCTGGCATCCAGGTAAGTCCCTTGTAACTGGTACCCCTGGTACCAAGGGCCCTGATGCCAGGGAAGGTCTCTAAGGGCTGCAGCATATCTTATGCCACCCTGGGGACCCCTCACTCAGCACAAACACACTGCTTGCCAGCTTGTGTGTGCTGGTGAGGACAAAACGAGTAAGTCGACATGGCACTCCCCTCAGGGTGCCATGCCAACGTCACACTGCCTATGCAGTACAGATAAGTCACCCCTCTAGCAGGCCTTACAGCCCTAAGGCAGGGTGCACTATACCATAGGTGAGGGCACCAGAGCATGAGCACTGTGCCCCTACAGTGTCTAAGCAAAACCTTAGACATTGTAAGTGCAGGGTAGCCATAAGAGTATATGGTCTGGGAGTCTGTCAAACACGAACTCCACAGCACCATAATGGCTACACTGAAAACTGGGAAGTTTGGTATCAAACTTCTCAGCACAATAAAGGCACACTGATGCCAGTGTACATTTTATTGTGACATACACCCCAGAGGGCACCTTAGAGGTGCCCCCTGAAACCTTAACCAACTACCCGTGTAGGCTGACTGGTCTTAGCAGCCTACCACACTCGAAACATGTTGCTGGCCACCTGGGGAGAGTGCCTTTGTCACTCTGTGGCTAGTAACAAAGCCTGTACTGGGTGGAGATGCTTATCACCTCCCCCTTGCAGGACTGTAACACCTGGCGGTGAGCCTCAAAGGCTCACCCCCTTTGTTACAGCGCCCCAGGGCATTCCAGCTAGTGGAGTTGCCCGCCCCCTCCGGCTACGGCTCCACTTTTGGCAGCAAGGCTGGAGGAGAAAATGAGAAAAACAAGGAGGAGCCACTGGCCAGTCAGGACAGCCCCTAAGGCAACCTGAGCTGAAGTGACTCTGACTTTTAGGAATCCTCCATCTTGCAGATGGAGGATCCCCCCAATAGGGATAGGAATGTGACCCCCTCCCCTTGGGAGGAGGCACAAAGAGGGTGTAGCCACCCTCAGGGCTAGTAGCCATTGGCTACTAACCCCCCAGACCTAATCACGCCCCTAAATTCTGTATTTAGGGGCTCCCCTGAACCTAGGAACTCAGATTCCTGCAACCTAAGAAGAAGAGGACTGCTAAGCTGAAAAACCCTGCAGAGAAGACGGAAACACCAACTGCTTTGGCCCCAGCTCTACCGGCCTGTCTCCCCACTTCTAAAGAAACTGCTCCAGCGACGCTCTCCCCAGGGACCAGTGACCTCTGAATCCTCAGAGGACTGCCCTGCTCTAGAAGGACCAAGAAACTCCAGAGGACAGCGGCTCTGTTCACCCAAGACTGTAACTTTGTTTCAAAGGAGCAACTTTAAAACAACTGTGTTTCCCGCCGGAAGCGTGAAACTTGCTACTCTGCACCCGACGCCCCCAGCTCGACTTGTGGAGAAACAACACTTCAGGGAGGACTCCCCGGCGACTACGAGACTGTGAGTAGCCAGAGTTGCCCCCCCTGAGCCCCCACAGCGACGCCTGCAGAGGGAATCCCGAGGCTCCCCCTGACCGCGACTGCCTGCTTCCCAGATCCCGACGCCTGGTAAAGACTCTGCACCCGCAGCCCCCAGGACCTAAAAGATCGGAACTCCAGTGCAGGAGTGACCCCCAGGAGGCCCTCTCCCTTGCCCAGGTGGTGGCTACCCCGAGGAGCCCCCCCCCCTTGCCTGCCTGCATCGCTGAAGAGACCCCTTGGTCTCCCATTGATTTACATTGGAAACCCGACGTGTGTTTGCACACTGCACCCGGCCGCCCCGTGCTGCTGAGGGTGTACTTTCTGTGCTAACTTGTGTCCCCCCCGGTGCCCTACAAAACCCCCCTGGTCTGCCCTCCGAAGACGCGGGTACTTACCTGCTGGCAGACTGGAACCGGGGCACCCCCTTCTCCATTGAAGCCTATGAGTTTTGGGCACCTCTTTGACCTCTGCACCTGACCGGCCCTGAGCTGCTGGTGTGGTAACTTTGGGGTTGCTCTGAACCCCCAACGGTGGGCTACCTTGGACCCAAACTTGAACTCCATAGGTGGTTTACTTACCTTCAAAAACTAACTCTTACTCCCCCCAGGAACTGTTGAAAATTGCACTGTGTCTAGTTTTAAAATAGCTATATGTGATTTATTTGAAAACTGTGTATGCTATTTTGATTATTCAAAGTTCCTAAAGTACCTACCTGCAATACCTTTCATTTGAAGTATTACATGTAAAATTTGAACCTGTGGTTCTTTAAATAAACTGAGAAAATATATTTTTCTATAACAAAAACCTATTGGCCTGGAATTGTCTCTGAGTATGTGTTCCTCATTTATTGCCTGTGTGTGTACAACAAATGCTTAACACTACTCCTTTGATAAGCCTACTGCTCGACCACACTACCACAAAATAGAGCATTAGTATTATCTCTTTTTGCCACTATCTTACCTCTAAGGGGAACCCTTGGACTCTGTGCATACTATTCCTTACTTTGAAATAGTGCATACAGAGCCAACTTCCTACACCCCTGCACTAATGCTAAGAGTAAACTAAGACAAAGTGGGCCCATTCCAAAAAGAAATGGTGCTGCAGATCTAAGGAATGGATAGACTGGAGAATGCCTTGCTGCACTGGCCCCTCACCAGGAAACATCACTTGCAACGCGGCAAATGCAACGAGATGCATTTACCACAATGCCTTCACCATGCTTACCGGAATAAATACTCCCTTTTTCTCTGCCTTAACCACGCATGTGCTGAACAACGCACATGCGTGGTTAAGGCAGAGAAAAAGGGAGTCAGCATCAGGAGAGGATGCGGTCAGGTAAGTGGAGCTAGAGGGTAGTTTTTAGGGTAGTTTTTTTTTTAGTTCGGGGTAATTTTTTTTAGGGGTGGGTGTGGGGGGTCGGGGTAATTTTGTTTTTAGGGCGGGTGGGTTTTTAGAGGCAGTGTGGGGCGGGTCGGGTAATTTTGTATTTAGGGCGGGTGGGGGGTCGGGTTTTTAGAGGCGGGGTGCGGGTCTGGGTAATTTTGTTTTTTGGGGGCCGGGTGGAGGGTCAGGGTAGGACACTGTCAGGTAAGTGGGGCTGGGAGAGGATTGGGGGTAGTTTTTAGGGGTGGGGTTGTTGAGTTATTTTTTTTTAAGGGGTGGGTGGGGGGTCGGGTAGTTTGTTTTTAGTGTGAGGTGGAGAGGTCGGGTACAATGGTTTTTAGGGCAGGTGGGGGGTTGGGGTAATTTTGTTTTTCGGGCGGGGGGTCAGGGTAATTTTGTATTTAGGGCTGTTGGGGGCAGGTTTTTAGGGGCAGGGGTCAGGGTAATTTTGTGTTTAGGGTGGGTGGGGGTGTCGAGTTTTTAGGGGCGGGCCGGGGGGGTCAGGTAATTTTGTTTTTAGTGGCGGGGTAGTTTTATTTTGGGGGGTAGGGGTTGGGGTCGGTTGTTTTTAGGGCAGGTGAGAGGGTTGGGGTAGGTTTTAGGGCTCAGGGTGGGTGGGAGGACGGGGGTAGTTTTTAGGGCGGGTGGTGGAGTCGGGTAGTTTTATTTTGGGGGCAGGTGTGGGGTAAGGGTAGTTTTATTTTGTGGGTGGGGGGGTTGGGGTAGTTGTGTTTATAGGGCGAGTGGGGGTGGCATTTTGCATGCATACCGTTCCACACATGCCTTTACTAGCCATCCCAAACAACAAAAAATCGTTATAAAGGCACGCTTGGTAAAGGCATTCGTGAAAACAACGCGGTCGTTGTTCCGACCACATTGTTCAGGCATGCGTGGCTGGTGCATGCATTGTTCCATCACACATCCCCTCTCACCGAAAAAGCAGGTGGTCTGCAGCAAGCTTCCCTTACAGCAGATATAGACATGCCGATTTTGTCAGAAATCTCATTTTTTACATGCTTTGTGCGTAGATAACATTGTGCTGACATGAGTCAATAAATACAGTTATATTCTGTTTTTCTTGCAAACCCAACATCAGCTTCGGACACACTGCTCAGATATCTGACAATATTGCGACTGCTGAGAGCAGTTAATGCATTCAGAAATAAAAAGAAATGGTCCTGTCAAGCCGCAATCGTAAGAGCACCAGAGAAGCAAATGGCTGTAAACGTTATGTAAATTCGAGGGGTCCTTGTTTCACATATGCCAAGTGCCAGTTAGACCTCCGGGTCATCCTATGAATGGACGAGAATCTAAGGCGCTATCTGCCAAGTGCGTTCCTCGATGTCAAGGCAGACTCCAGAAAGACCGAGACGAAGGATTATCCTTCCCCAGAGACTTGCCACTCATTGCATTATTAATACTCATTCTGTTTATAGATACATGTCATTAGTAATTAAGTCACACCACACTGGGATTTAACGATGTGCTTGTTCGCATTAGTTGCAAATGGCCGTCGAACCCACATGCCCGGCGAACGCAGTTCCTTGAAAGCTGGCAACTTCAAATCCCAGAGGTGGGATTTCATCTCCTGCTAAACAGCAAATAAAAGCAGGCAACAGGAAAAAGATTCGAAAAGTCAAAGGTTGTGTTTTCTTGAACACGGGGCGTAAATATTAACCCTTTGAAGATAGGAATCAATTTCTGTCAGTGCTCATTCTCCCAGATCAGGCGGAAAATTTGAGATCCTGCTCGGAAAACACAAACTACAAGACATGAGAAACGACACATAGTGGGAGCTACATAATGTTCAAATGCACAACATATGACACAACCTCCGGGGGGAAATGGATGCTTCAACGTTAAGGAGTTTTTCAGGCCCCACTCACTTGCAAATGATTAATTCTCAAAATTATTTGCTCATCTAAGTGAAAAGTAAGTGTGTTGCAACCATTTGCGAGAGTGAAGTTCCATTACTGATTCACTGAATGAGGAGTGTTATTGTGTTGTCCTTCGTAGTCGGATTTAGTCACATGGAAATTCCGCAACCGTGGTGGACTGTCCGTCTGAACAAGACTGATATTACAGGTAGGTTTGTGGATGCACCAGATGCACTCTACCTGTGAAAGTTTATGGACCTACACAGACTCACAGGTGTGTGGGTAGTTTTCCTCCTGAAAACAGATGAAAATGTATGCCTGCAAAGGGCAGGAGTAAATCTATCTTTGGGGTCTGAACAGGCAAGGAACAACCCCAAATTGTTGAGACCGTAAGAGAAGTTAGAAAGTGAATGTTCTTTTATGTTGCGTTTCTGCACGCTGTACTGACGAGAAATACTGCAGTCCTGCTTCCAGACTAGACACAGAGTCGAAGAGGAAAGCCCAATCGACCTGAAAAGTAGATTTATTCTTATCACCTTTAAATAAGAAGTAAATAGGCATTTTTGTGACATAACTCATCTCTGGGAGCAGAGAAAAACATAAGCCGGCCTGGCTCGTGCTAACTCTGGAACCACATTTCAGATTGGGAGAGTGATCAACAAAACGTTACTAGAGTTTAGGGCTCAAGACTGTGCTCATCATTACCTGGAAGCTAACAGAGGCCCAAGTTGTTCCGCCGGATCTACCGCACATCTTTTTGGAGGTGAGGCTTCTTTGACAGCAAACCGACATTTGTGGCACACTTCTCCACGCAAGCGAGGCAAGGGGGCCGTGGCGAGCACCAAAACATGACAGGCAAGATGATGGTTCGCAGATGCTCTTGGTTGCCAACTTGTGCAGTGTGTTCCTCAAAAACTTCACAGGATATTCCAGTGAGGAGTAGTTGTTTTCGCTTTATGTGTGGATTCCACCGTGTGTTGCACTGTGCGCACACAGTAACCACGTGCGTATATTCAGAAAGACATCATCGCTAGGTTAGAATCCTGCTCCATTAAACATCCTTTATGTCTACTGGTTTTCTTATTCAGGGACTGCCAGTAAGAGGGCTGTATCACAGGTGCATTGAAATCCGCCTTAAGTAAGCTCGGGTGAAAAGGAACCTTGAAAAGCGGATTTACAAAGAACAAAATGCAAAGCTCGGCCCGCGACTTGTAACCGAATCTTTTGTGGCTTTTGAACACACACGGTGCTGTCTGCAGAGAAGCCCAGCTTGTTGGCACTCGTCTCCAGGTGGAATGTTTCTCTGTGTAACACGAAGCGGGCTTTATAGAATGCTGCTTCCGTCCTGCGCCCCATGGACGCTGCAGCAGCTTGTCAAAGAGATCCCCTAGCTCCTATCTCAGATTCAATCTCATTTTGATTGATTCTATTGGTAGACTACAGAAAATAAGGCAACAAAAATCAATATCTGATAATATTGCCGTCAACTAAATTCGATCATTTTACATAGCTATTATTGGAACAAAAATATTAGGTAAGGGGACATGATTAATGATTGCTTTTCTGTCGAAAATTCCTACCTCGGCCATGAGCAACACTGCAAAAATGTGTATTTCATAACAAAAATTCTGTTTCTCGTAATTTCATACGGGTGTGTGCCACCTCGCACCTGGTTTCGCATTTTAAATCTTTACTCTATTATTAGGCGTACTGTTGATGCGCTGGCCCTTTTCATTTTCAGTTACCTGAATAATTTGAAGCCGTCTGGTCCACAGTGGGCATGGTGGCAGGGTTCCTTAACACCGGCGCGTAGGCAACCGTGTCATGCTTCGGCTCGGACTCCGGTAGTCTAGTCTTGCTGCTGCCCATATCTGATGTAGACCTGTGCACAACAACAAACAGTAAATCACGGACAATAAGAAATCGCTCTCTAACTCAGGGGATCAGTCGTCATGGCTCTCCGTCACTAGGTGGCAGTCGTTCCTAACTGAACGTCTCAAGGCTAATTCTTGCTGTGGCTTCAATAGAGGACTTCAATAGAGGACCGTCTAGCGGGACACAGGATTACAATACACCGTTTTATTACTGCAGCAATCCAGATCTACAGCGCACCCTCCCCCAGGATTCTCCTGGACACACCGATATGTTGCAGCCCACCCTTCCTTGCACGCTGCTCTCATTGTAGGCATCCACAGAGCGACGTCTCACACAGTGCGCATCATACATCGCAGGGCTGACCAAGGTGTTGGTGTCACAAATTCCGCTGTGCAAAGAAGGCCAGGATGAAACGGGGGGCTTAATAATATGTAATCATGCCACAGACCACCCGCATTTCTGCCCGGACAGTCTGGTAAAAGCACAGGTTGTGTGGGTGGCTGGAAGTGAACATGATAAAACTATCTAATATTTCGATCTCAGATTGTGGCACTTGGCAAGAAGATGGCACTCACAGTGGTCCACTGGCGTGCCTTGCGTATTGATGCGCGTGATAGCCGGTTAGCGGCATTTTAACACCAGCGCCCGCTGCTGCAGGAAGGAAGTGCACGCGCCAGAATTGCTTGTCAGGCTCTTTGCAGATGTATAGATTTACAGTTTATCGCTGGAAGGAGAGCGAGAATCAATTACCTCCTGAGAGAAGGGACAGCCACGGGACCAGTTCTTGGAGGAACGGGGGGAGGCGGAGACCCCATCACCATCTCAGGAAGCTGAGTAAATCTGTACGCCTGTGAAGGAAGCAAACACCATGTGATGCATGTATTCTCAAAGATGCAATTGCTTAGTAAGAGCCCTCCGCCAAAACCTTCGAACTTGGAATTCGCTTCCTCCAAAACTTCGACCCATCACCTTTTTCTAGATCTTCAAAATGGACCTTAAAACTCTTCCCTTTCAAGAGCATGTTTCTCACTAACACTCATCCCTAATATCCCCATCAGGCACACACCTCCACATTTAAAGGCCTGAATTTTACATGACACTCTTGAGAGCTACAACAACCTTGTAATATGTAGTATGCTAATGTAACCTTAATAGCTGTAACTTTTCTAAATATGTAACCTGTAATTTGTAACTCTAACCCTGAGTAACTGCAGCAGCTATAAGTATTGTCATCTACTACCTGGTAACTCTGAATTTCTCAAGTAATGTTCCTGAGCTCTATTGTAAAGCACTCTGACACTTCTGAGTAATGTCCGTGCTACATAAAAATGCATCAATAAATAAACCTGCTAGCAGGGCTTCTAGATCTGAGGGTTGAAGAGACAAGCCTGGGTAAATGAAGGCGTGACTGTGTGGAGAAAGATCTCTGAAGTTTAGTTTAGTTTCGAGGACTTGTAGAGCGCATGGCTACCCGAAGGCCTCACAGCACTGAGGAAGATCACTAGGTATGAGGGACAGACCTAAACAGGGAACAATACAGTTTTCAATTTTCTACGAAAAGAAGATTCTGACATGTCATGACGAAGTTCCATGGGGAGGGAGATCCAGATCTTAGCTGTTCTACAGGTGAAGGATCTACCTCCCCCATCTAACTTTCTTAGCACGAAAGGAGTTAATTAAAAAAGCTGAAGAAGATCTGAGTATCTCTGGGGGGTATAGGGAGTGATCATTTGTCTGAGGAAGACTGGACCCTTGTTTCGAAGGGCTCGTTGAATAACACACATAGCTTTGAAAATAATGCGTTGCTCAATCTGAAGCCAATGGAGGGAAGCCAAGGCTGGAGTGGCAGATGAATGTCTGGGGGGTGTCTGTGAGTAGGCAAGCAGCAGCGTTCTGCACCACGTGAAGCCTCTTTAGAACATGCGAGAGAGAGCTCAGGAGCAGTACGTTCCCATAATCAAGACGTGAAACTATCAGAGCCTGAGTAAGAAGTCTTTTGGCTGAAAATGGAAGTAATTTAAAGATTTTCCTAAGGGTTCTTGGAAAACTGAAACAGGTAGATGCCAGTTTCTTAGAATGACATTCCATTGTAAGGTGCAGTTCTAGCCAAAAGCCCAAGCTTTTTATGGAATGTTTAGGCGGAGGTAGATCCTTAGGCAAGTTCACTGCTAAGGATGTGGACCTAAGTAAGGAAGTATTCCTGATGATCAAAACTTCTGTTTTTCCATCGTTCAGCTTAAGCGCGCACTCTATCATTAATCTGGCGATATATGAGAGACAGGAACATAAGGTAGCCTGTTCTTGGGTATTTTTAGCCTAGAAGGAGTAGACCAACTGAGTATCATCCGCATAAGATACTAGAGGTAGTCCATATAGCTCAATAATTCTTGCCAGGGGGGACATATAAATGTTAAAAAAGAGTAGGGCTCAGAGAGGAGCTCTGCAGCACCCTACAACTGAGTGGCAGAGGTTTAGTAAAAAAGATTGATCTAGGACTTGAAAGGTCCTGTTCTTCAGGAAGTCAGAGAGCCACTCAAATGGGGTCCCGGAAAAGCCCATCCGAGAGATTCTCTGAAGGAGAATATTATGATATACAGTATCGAATGCAGCACTCAGATCCAAAAGGATAATTGCTGCATAGCCACCTGAATCAAGGCATTGACGGGTGTCCTCGGTAACCGCCAACAGGGCAGATTCCATGCTATGCAAAGGTCTGAAACCCATCTGAGTGTGATTTAGAAGATTGTAATCCTCCAGAAAGCCTGAAATTTATTTGTTAACATGTTTTTCGATAATTTTAGATTTTATCGGCAGAAGGGCAATAGGTCTATAATTGCTCAATGACCTAGGATCAAGCCTAGGCATTTTTAATAAAGGTTTGATGACAGCATGTTTCCAGTTTTGTGGAAGCTGACCAGAGGTGAGAGAATTATTGATAATACTAGTTAGAACAGGCACAATAACATCCGCGCCTAGAATTAATATAGACAATGGGGCCGAATCAAGGGGAGAACCTGATTTTATGGTGCATAGGAGATCGAGAACTAGGTTCTCGGTCAGAGGCTGAAATGCTGTGAAGGTGACATTTGAAGGGTCTTGAAATGCCTCAGTGGCTTCTTGTGCGGAGAGGTGGGAGAAGCCTTGTTGAATATCAAGAACTTTTCCATGAAAGAAAGCTGCCAAATTGTTACTGTGCTGGAAAGATGCTTGTATTGGGCTGCAAGGCGAAGGGTCTTGAGTTAATTCTTTAAAAATTGTAAAGATTTCTTTAGGAGAATTGGAGGGTTGTTCTATTCTGGCAGCATAGAACAGTCCTTGCGCGGTTTTAATTTCCGCATGATAGTCTCTAATTGCTGCCCTATATTTATGTTTAGAGTCATCGTCATAGGTGTAGGAAGTTGGCTCTGTATGTGCTATTTCAAAGTAAGGAATAGCATGCACAGAGTCCAAGGGTTCCCCTTAGAGGTAAAATAGTGGTAAAAAATAGATAATACTAATGCTCTATTTTGTGGTAGTGTGGTCGAGCAGTAGGCTTATCCAAGGAGTAGTGTTAAGCATTTGTTGTACATACACATAGACAATAAATGAGGTACACACACTCAGAGACAAGTCCAGCCAATAGGTTTTGTTATAGAAAAATATCTTTTCTTAGTTTATTTTAAGAACCACAGGTTCAAATTTAACATGTAATATCTTGTTTGAAAGGTATTGCAGGTAAGTACATTAGGAACTTTGAATCATTTCAATTGCATGTATACTTTTCAAGTTATTCACAAATAGCTACTTTAAAAGTGGACACAGTGCAATTTTCACAGTTCCTGGGGGAGGTAAGTTTTTGTTAGTTTTACCAGGTAAGTAAGATACTTACAGGGTTCAGTTCTTAGTCCAAGGTAGCCCACCGTTGGGGGTTCAGAGCAACCCCAAAGTTACCACACCAGCAGCTCAGGGCCGGTCAGGTGCAGAGTTCAAAGTGGTGCCCAAACCGCATAGGCTAGAATGGAGAGAAGGGGGTGCCCCGGTTCCGGTCTGCTTGCAGGTAAGTACCCGCGTCTTCGGAGGGCAGACCAGGGGGGTTTTGTAGGGCACCGGGGGGGACACAAGCCCACACAGAAATTTCACCCTCAGCAGCGCGGGGGCGGCCGGGTGCAGTGTAGAAACAAGCGTCGGGTTTTCAATGTTAGTCTGAGAGATCAAGGGATCTCTTCAGCGCTGCAGGCAGGCAAGGGGGGGCTTCCTCGGGGAAACCTCCACTTGGGCAAGGGAGAGGGACTCCTGGGGGTCACTTCTCCAGTGAAAGTCCGGTCCTTCAGGTCCTGGGGGCTGCGGGTGCAGGGTCTTTTCCAGGCGTCGGGACTTGGGTTTCAGAGAGTCGCGGTCAGGGGAAGCCTCGGGATTCCCTCTGCAGGCGGCGCTGTGGGGGCTCAGGGGGGACAGGTTTTGGTACTCACAGTCGTAGAGTAGTCCGGGGGTCCACCCTGAGGTGTTGGTTCTCCACCAGCCGAGTCAGGGTCGCCGGGTGCAGTGTTGCAAGTCTCACGCTTCTTGCGGGGAGTTGCAGGGTTCTTTAAAGCTGCTTCATGAGACAAAGTTGCAGTCTTTTTGGAGCCGGTCCGCTGTCCTCGGGAGTTTCTTGTCTTTTTCGAAGCAGGGCAGTCCTCAGAGGATTCAGAGGTCGCTGGTCCCTTTGGAAGGCGTCGCTGGAGCAGAGTTCTTTGGAAGGCAGGAGACAGGCCGGTGAGTTTCTGGAGCCAAGGCAGTTGTTGTCTTCTGGTCTTCCTCTGCAGGGGTTTTCAGCTAGGCAGTCCTTCTTCTTGTTGTTGCAGGAATCTAGTTTCTAGGTTCAGGGAGAGCCCTTAAATACTAAATTTAAGGGCGTGTTTAGGTCTGGGGGGTTAGTAGCCAATGGCTACTAGCCCTGAGGGTGGGTACACCCTCTTTGTGCCTCCTCCCAAGGGGAGGGGGTCACATCCCTAATCCTATTGGGGGAATCCTCCATCTGCAAGATGGAGGATTTCTAAAAGTTAGAGTAACCTCAGCTCAGGACACCTTAGGGGCTGTCCTGACTGGCCAGTGACTCCTCCTTGTTTTTCTCATTATCTCTCCTGGACTTGCCGCCAAAAGTGGGGGCTGGGTCCAGGAGGCGGGCATCTCCACTAGCTGGAGTGCCCTGGGGCATTGTAACACGAAGCTTGAGCCTTTGAAGCTCACTGCTAGGTGTTACAGTTCCTGCAGGGGGGAGGTGTGAAGCACCTCCACCCAGGGCAGGCTTTGTTTCTGTCCTCAGAGAGCACAAGGGCTCTCACCGCATGAGGTCAGACACTCGTCTCTCAGCAGCAGGCTGGCACAGACCAGTCAGTCCTGCACTGAACAATTGGGTGAAATACAGGGGGTATCTCTAAGATGCCCTCTGTGTGCATTTTTTAATAAATCCAACACTGGCATCAGTGTGGGTTTATTATTCTGAGAAGTTTGATACTAAACTTCCCAGTATTCAGTGTAGCCATTATGGAGCTGTGGAGTTCGTTTTTGACAGACTCCCAGCCCATATACTCTTATGGCTACCCTGCACTTACAATGTCTAAGGTTTTGCTTAGACACTGTAGGGGCATAGTGCTCATGCACATATGCCCTCACCTGTGGTATAGTGCACCCTGCCTTAGGGCTGTAAGGCCTACTAGAGGGGTGACTTACCTATGCCACAGGCAGTGGGAGGTTGGCATGGCACCCTGAGGGGAGTGCCATGTCGACTTAGTCATTTTCTCCCCATCAGCACACACAAGCTGGCAAGCAGTGTGTCTGTGCTGAGTGAGGGGTCCCTAGGGTGGCATAAGACATGCTGCAGCCCTTAGAGACCTTCCCTGGTATCAGGGCCCTTGGTACCAGGGGTACCAGTTACAAGGGACTTACCTAGGTGCCAGGGTTGTGCCAATTGTGGAAACAATGGTACATTTTAGGTGAAAGAACACTGGTGCTGGGGCCTGGTTAGCAGGGTCCCAGCACACTTCTCAGTCAAGTCAGCATCAGTATCAGGCAAAAAGTGGGGGGTAACTGCAACAGGGAGCCATTTCTTTACAATAGGTTTTTCTCCATTTCCTGAAGGGCATTAAAAAGTTACAAGATATCTGAGAGGTCCAGTGGCCAAGGGCATAATGAAACCAGGGACTATCGCCCTCAACACTCCCATCTCACAAAGATATACTTTTAGGGTGAATATAAAAGGAAACTCAGGGCCTCTGTCCAGGCCAACATCCCAGGGACCACCTCCCACTACTGAAAAGGAGATGACTTGCATTAATCCCTGTCAGTGGAAGGGTTCGTGTAAGACTTAACAACAAGGAAATAGAAAATACTTTTTTTCTGATAAGTGTCAGCAATCGTGGGGTGGGGGTGAAGAGGTGAGATTATTTTGGCATGGCTATACTGTTGCTTGCAAAACTTGGGAGTTAACTAAGATGGTTATTGGTATTTGTGTTTTAAACTTGGAAATTTCTTTGGATTTAGCATTTTTTGTAACTTGTTGAGCCTGTCATCAATCATTGTTTATTAATGCGTTGCATAGTCAGGTTTTAAAATATACAGTAATAATTCATCAGGGTGAAAAGTCATGTGATGTCACTTCCTGTGATATCATCTGGCTCAAGATGCATCCGATGGCATGAACGTCACACCTTTGATGGTGTTGCATTTATGCAGCTGATATACTGCGTCCATTTACAGCTATCAGCTTCCAAGAGATTATCTGCTCACTGTTGAAGCCATTAAGTTATTGCTTGTCTGTATCTCTGTTTATGACCTCCAGCATGGCCTTGTCATATACACTTGCAAAAATTCCCCACAAAGTTTGTATGAGAGTGACGTCAAGGTATGGGATATGTTTAGGACCCACATAAACTTCAAGTGAATTGTGTTACTAGAAATTTTAAATCTGATATATTTTATATTCTTAATTCATAGGTGTGATTTACAGTTTGTTCCATAACCTTGACCTTTAAAATTATGCTGCCGACACCCAACAGTATCTGCATTAACAGTGGAATATGTCTTCATATGAAGTACGTACACTCATTCAGTAGGCCCTAATTCCAAGCCTATGGGCCATAGGTGTCCAACATTAAAGTTGACAGAGTCGCATCATCACAATTCATGAACATATCATATTATCATATTATTAATTCTTTTACCTCAGTTAGGGTCAGATGTCCGAAATATTTATCGATGGGCCGTTTGCGACTAGAAGAATGCTTTTTTTCCATGTAGCAAAGCAAAATGCGACTCAGTGACTTGTTTACCAAATCTCATTTGGCTTTTGTGATTCAGTATTAGGAAAGGGCGTGTCTAGGGCATCCCTTCCTAATACCGAATCGCACTAGTATGTAGGAATGTTTGCTGACCGTGAATGCGGTTGCAACACATTCACAGTTACCACCAACTTCAAGCTGGTGGTAACCCATTCACAAACTAGAAGAGGTCCCCAAGTACCCCCTTTGTGAATAAAAGCGTAAATACCTTTTCAGAGCAGGTATTGGTCCCACAGACCACTGCCTACTCTGAAAAAATGTAAAAAAATGTTTTTTATGTTTTTGTTTGAAATGCATCCTATTTTCCTTTAAGGAAGGAAAATGGGTGGCATTTAAAAGAAAAACGGCTTTATTTAAAAGTAATCACAGACATGGTGGTTTGCTGTCCTCACCAGGCCACCATCCCTGTGAGTGCGGCCATTCCCAATGGGGTCGCACATTTTGACCTACCTCATGAATATTGATGAAGTAGGTCTTTGCGACCCCATTGGGAATCGCTAAATGTGTCTGAGAAACATTTGTACATTTCATTTTGCGAGTCTCTAATTGTGACTCGCAAAAAGTCGCAATTAGAGACTCGCAGAATGAAATAGACATACATCTGGCCCCATATCTCCAAGCTTGAGAAGCTATCACTCAACAGAATAAAAACTGAAGTACTATCAATATGTAACATCTACAAGTTATTCATCTCAGCCGTAGTGTGTAACAAGCAACATATCGTTAACTTACTGGTTTTGGTAAACTATACTGATATGTCTCAGGTCCGTAGGTAGGTACCCACTGTACTGCTCCTCTAGGTCGAGTCATGGTTCCCGGAGCGCTGGTCACTACCTCAGAATATGGCAACTGCTGTGCTGAAGTATAAGGCTCCTGTTGTCTTTTAGGTGCTGCATGACCAGCTGAAGCCAGACTAAACGCTTCCTCCAAAAGCATGTGCATTTGTTGTCTGACTTCATCAATTGACGGCTGGGAGCTCAGCGTTGATGTTTCTGAATGTCCTTTCATCTGGCGAGATTTTGCATAGCGTCTAGATTCCTTGACTCGGTCAACATTTGTTTCTTCTATGACTTCGGGTTCCGTCTAGGGAAAGCAATATCAATGCAATGGATAATTAATCAATCAGGTTACCTATAAAATGTATGTGAGAGCACACACTTTGATACCTAATCTAGGTGTTAGACTGCTTTAACAACACGGTGGATGGAAAATTAGCAAACTTATCTACAGCAGGTTGGAGTAGAAGGTCATCATTCCCCCATAGTAAATACCAGAGGAGACTGGAAAGAAGCCCTGCAACACCATCCTCTCAATGGCTAAGGGAAGAACATTTTGAGACAGTAGGGAATTATTAATAGAATTATTAAAAACCTTGTATGTGGAGTCCCTTTATACTAACATCTCACAAGAAGCCACACTAAGAGAAGTGGAGAAGATACTTGGGAATACAGACTGGCAATATGATACTCCAATATCATTTGTGATGGGCTTGACAGATAGCCTTTTCAAAAAACCTATTACAGTTCCAAGAGTCTTTTTATCATCAAGTAGACGGGACCTCGATGGGAACCAACTTTGCCACAACTGTAGCTTGCCTCTTTGTCCATGATTTCAGAATGAGACATGTCCATGAGATAGCCTTCCCATTTCACAACACAACTGGGTATATGAAAACTAGTAAAGGGTGATATTTTCATCATTTGGAAATGTGACAGCTAGGAAGCAAAGCAATTTGTGGACTGGCTAAAATAAAAAGACACACACTTAACATTTAAACGAGATATAGACATACACGTAATTCACCAAAATTGCAGGGGTAGCAGACATAACATCACCTGACCTTTGGCACTGCAGATGATGTCACAGGAAGTGTCATCACCAGACCTTTGAATTGTGACATCACAGGAAGTAACATTGTGTGACGTTCGCTACACACACCTCATGACATCACAGAAAGTGACATCACATATCCTTGGTCTGATGACATCAGAAGAAGTGACGCATTTTACAATTGGCTATTTACATCAACATGGTTGGAAAATATCTAGCAGAAACAGATGAGATACTCCATAAACCAACATATGTTATTCAAATATATTGAAAAAGCTCCCGCATACATTGTCAGTACCAGACAGGCTCTTCAGATGCAGGTCTGACATAATGCAGCATAAATTCAGAATCTTTTTAAGTATTGTACAAGGTAGTACACTAAATTGTACCAGTGCATTGAGTGGCTGTACTAGAATTGATGTTTGTGAACATGAACTTTGAAAGATTCATGCGTCTTTCTTCACTGCTGTGATGAAAATGCCATTAGTGAACCAAGAATCAAGTCAGTTGTCAGATGAACCCAGTATGTGTCCTAGGGTGTTATTGCAAATGCAGATGAGTTTCTGTACTATATATATTTGAACCTTTGTATTTCAAAGTGTTTTGAAATGTGATGATAAAGGAAAAGGAGGCATGGCGAAATCAGGTAATTGCCTAGAATCACAAAACTTGGCCAAGGTGAGAACTGAAATCTGTTCTTCTAGGTTCAAATTGTGCAGTTCAGTGCATTTAGTAAAAGCTGCTAAGCGATGGCAGCGCAAACTGCCAGGGCTGGGTGCAGAGGTCACAAATCACTGCAATTCCAGCGCTTTATCTCAAGGGTGTAGAGAGCAGTAGTACAGGAGGGGCACTGGCACTGGGACCAAGGGGCATGAGGAGGCCACTTTACCACAATGTTGGTTGCATATCCTAAATCTCCTTAAAACCATTTAGACCTGAAATCAGATCAACACAATATTAGTGTATATGTAGCCACCATGTATTTATTTAAAAGTGCACTTATTACAATGACTCACGTCAGAAGATGGAAAAGGGCCAACTTGGTCTCCAGCTATCAACTACTTTTGTCAGAACAACTTTCTCCCTCTGTGGCCTGCACTTGACACCTCTCCTTTACCACAGATGGCACTCAGTCTGGTTCTGTGGCTATTACACCTTTTCAATTTTTTTGATGTTTATACTCACCTCCGTGCAGCCTGAGCTGTAGAGAGACTTGTGTTTAAAGAACATACATCTAAGGCTACATTTTATGCCCCCAATTACAATCAAACCGAAAGTGTCTCATAATAATGAAACGTCCAATCTGTACACCGACCGATGGCTGGTGCTCCCTGGAGGAGAGGTGAGGCTGGGGCATTCATGGACGCCTGGTAGTGTGCAGGGACACTTGAGTGGAGTAGGGGTCTGGCATGCAGGGACAAGATCGGAATAATTTAAAAACATCTTTAAAGCCTCCCTGTCTGCTCGGGGCACTGAAGGCAAACATGCTCAGTGTATATACACGTGATCAGAGCCACTGCTTCTGATGCTAGAACAGAAAGCCATTCAGCGAAGCATATCACGCAGGATTTCAACATTTATGTTGCACTGGGCCTTCGTGTAGGGATTCTTTATTTCAACACATAGGGGGTCATTCTGTCCCTGACGGGCGGCGGAGGCCGCCCGCCAGAGTTCCCCCCTCCGAAATACCGCTCCGCGGTCGAAAGACCGCGGAGGGTATTCTAAGTTTTTCCCTGGGCTGGCGGGCGGTCGCCAAAAGAACGCCCGCCAGCCCAGGGAAAAACTCCCTTCCCACGAGGATGCCGGCTCGTAATCGAGCCGGCGGAGTGGGAAGGTGCGACGGGTGCTGTTGCACCCGGCGCGTATTTCACTGTCTGCCAAGCAGACAGTGAAATACTCGTAGGGGCCCTCTTACGGGGGCCCCTGCAGTGCCCATGCCAGTGGCATGGGCACTGCAGGGGCCCCCAGGGGCCCCGCGACCCCCCCTACCGCCATCCGGTTCCCGGCGGGCAGACCGCCGGGAACTGGATGGCGGTAGGGGGGGTCGGAATCCCCTCGGCGGCGCAGCTAGCTGCGCCGCCTTGGAGGATTCAAAAGGGCGGCGGTACACTGGCGGGAGACCGCCAGTGTTGCCGGTCTGACCGCGGCTTTACCGCCGCGGTCAGAATGCCCTGCGGGGCACCGCCGGCCTGTCGGCGGTGCTCCCGCCGACCCTGGCCCCGGCGGTCTAAGACCGCCGGGGTCAGAATGACCCCCTTAGTGTAGCAACTGAGCTCATGTGTGGAGGCCTATCGTTTCAACACTGTGCTCTGGTGTGGGGACTCATCATTTCAACATTGATTCCTAAGACGTGTAAACGTATGAAGCAGTATTTATATAAATAATGGCGCAGTACGGTTACAGTGTTTTCTTTATTCTTCTTTAATTATCTTTAATACCCACCTGGCCCGGCCCTACCAGTAACCAATTATCCCAGACCCACAGCCTTCCTTCGCATTACCTAAGAGATGCAGTGTGGGCTGCTGGGGCTGGGTGTAAACACGGCAGAAAGGATGCACGTCACCTTGAATCCAGCACCCCACAGGCTGGCACTGATAAAGTCTCCTATTATATTTTTGCCGCATGGTGGGCCTACGCAAACCAGCATAGCAGTCTCTAGCTGGCAGCATGTAAATGTGCACCGAGGTGCAGTTTCCTGCAGAAGCAAACTTTTCCTGCACAGCCCTCAAAGCTCATACATGTGCACCAGAGGCTCCAGCTAGATCACATGTATTGCATAGTGCAGCCCTCCCACTGCCCGGTAGAATGCCGTTTTGAGGAGAAATCAATTTGTTAAAAACTTACCTGAATCTGCTGTGTTGTATCCTATCAAATGGGACTGGGAGCCATGACCAGGCCAGGGGTCCTAAACAAAATGGCTGAGGTCGCCTGGCAGTTGCAATTGCGACCCCTGGCAACCGCCAATTGACGTCCATGCATATAGATAACCATAAATTCCTTTTCTATACCGTCTAATCAAGGCAAGTGATATTAGGCTTATTGGTTCAATCAACCACAAACCTACTGAAAAGAAAACATTGTTTCTGCTTGACAGTCATCACTCACGATTCTTAAAAAAAAAACTGACCTTTGGCTAATTCTTATGGATCAGCAGAAACTGCCCAAATATAGAGACTTTTGAAAAGCAATCAAAGAACCTTTCAAATAAATCATATGCCAGGAATTATCCAAATAATAATACAGACGTGCAGAAAAAGGGCAAAGAATAACAAATGGAATGCTCTACGTCAGACACAAAAGATGCATCTGTTACACTGGCCTTCATGACCATCTACTACCCTGTTCCAATGGGTTAAAAGAGATCATACATATACATTGGAAAATCCTGAATGTGGTGGGATTTGCACTTGAAAACTCAAACCCATTGTTGTCATGTGGAAGGGTGAATGGATATGTGATCGTCTCGTCCATATTAGACCAAAGCAAACCAAAAAAACAAGCAACCAACTGATCTTGTGGTCATTAACTACAGTACTGGAACCCCACCCATGTAGGGAGTGTGATGTCTGTAGATTTACCACATATAGTACTGAATTGGATTTGGGACTCAAAAACCCAAAGAAACAGAACTCACACACCAATTGTCTGTGTTGTTTATATGACCACTGTTTCATGTTCACTTACACATATTAGGATGACAGTTAAAGTTAAGACGTGTATTATTGAACACCAAAGCAATATTTCCCGAGGTAAACTTACCATAAAACTGATCAGACTCTATAACAAAAGCCTGCACAATGAGTGTGCTCTCCAGCTGACAACAATAGTGTCCAAAGTGAAGACCCGAGAACTGTTCTGCGTTATGAACAATGATGTGACTTCAAAATAATGATTGTGGTGAAATTAGAAAATGCGTAATCTGGGGCTCGTGGATTTTACATACTCCAGGATCTGGAACAACATCAGGACCAGCCCAACTCGCTCTAATTTAAGAAAGAGTTGAAGACTCACCTCTTTTACAAACACTACATTTCAGTGCATTAACCAGTGCTTAATTTGTGCTTCTTGTTTCTGGAGAGGTGCACCAGCACTTATTTTTGAGGGCCGGCACTTTTTTTTCTGCCTCTAGCATTTACTGTGAGCAAAAGACACGTATGGGAAAGATGCAAGAAGAGAAAAACGAAAAAGCAAAGGGAGAAAGCAGAATGCTGCAAGAGTGAGCTGAAGGGGCAGGAAGTGGCTTTAAATGGTTTGAATAGGCCCGATATGGCTTCAGGATTATGCTGCCTCAGTATTCCGTGTTCGCACATTGAACTGCAGCAACCGCGTGTTTAAGAGGAGGACTTGGGGCACCAACACTTTTTTATTTACAAATGAAGCACTGGCATTAACTGTCCACAACACAGAATTCTCTCATATTGTTCGTTGTTAGGTCCTTATACACATCACCATTAAGAAAGCATACTTTTTTTGCCCTCTTAAAGAGCCCACCTTGTGTAATCTACAGGTAACCATGGTGAGGAGAGACCCGATGAGGAAGCTTGTCCTTGGGTGAAGGAAGGTCTTAGTGCTTATTAAGGAAAGCCCTTAATTCAGTATCTTCTTCGCATTCAACTTTACACTTTGCAATTGACTACCATGGGGACAGTATATCCAGATGGTACCTTCATTGAATCAGAAAAGGTCCTTCAGGGCCCTACGAATTTCCTGTTGAACAGTCTAACTTTTCATTAGCTGTGGGCTTCACTGTGCGCACACCATTGCTCCTTCTCTCAAGCTCCCGAAACACTACAAGCGTGAGTTGGCATTCACTGAGCCCGCCTCACTGCATCTCATCACAAAATTATATGCTACGATGCAGGACACAGCGCCTGTGTAGACACCTCGTTCTCAGACGCACTGGTCGGATGACCTAGGCTCCCCAATTACATATGCCCAATGGAAGTACTGCTGCACTCAATCAAGGGCCCTTTACCCTAACTATAGCCTGCTTCACTTTAATTTTTTACACAGACTATACTACTCCTCCGAGCCGTTACACAATCTGGGCCTGCACAAGGAAGCCCATTGCATGCAGTGTGTGGCAGCACACACAGATTTTCTTCACCTTGCCTGGTGCTGCCCCATCATACAGGCATATTTGGGGGGAGGTTTTTGCTATTATTGCAGCTATAACGGCTTATGATACTGAATGTACCCCTTTGATTGCTTTACTGGGTTATGTCAAAAGTGTGCCGGCTGATGGACACAAATTGGTGGCAATGCTTCTTCTGGCTAAACGGCGCGTGGCCATGTGCTGGGGAAGACGCCAACTACCACTCAAAGCAGACTGGGGTCACGCCACAGCATACTGTCAAGAACAACTACAAGCATACTGGGACTTTATGCCTGCGCCCTCTTGCCCACAGGATATCTGGTCACCACTTTCCACCTATCTGCATTTCGCAGCTGAGAATTCAATTTCACCCTCATCCCCTCCCCGCAATAGTTGGGCTACCCAAGTGATTTTTGGCACTGGACATGTAATGCTGGAATTTATCTACTGAAGGAGCTTGAGCTCTGTAAACCTGTATAGTGGATACTGTACTACAACAACAGAGTGTTCCCATGTCCCACCCTCTCCCCCCCTTTTTTATCCCTCCCTTGTCGAGTCCCATGCTTATTCCATCCCCTGTCTATTCCCCTCCTTCTCTCCTCCTCTTTGTCCCACATCACCCTCATTGTAGTTGCCTGGTTTATATTGTTATACAATGATACGGTTACTCTATTTCTACTGCTGTATGGGCCAGATGTACGAAAATGCAATTTTGCCTTTCTTAAATAGCGACTTCATAGAAATCACTTTTTTAAGAAATGCAAAATGCAATGTACAAAAATATTGATTTCTTAATAGCAATTCATGCTATGTAGGACTCACTATTAGGAAATCACTATTAAGAAGTCCCATTAAATTTGAGTCAATGAGCTATTTTTGCATTTCCCAAATAGCGATTTCTTATTAGGCTATCGCTATTTAGCAAATGCAGAACCAAGGATGGCAATGGGCAAAAGGCCCCCCTCAGTGCACCCCAAAAATAGGGGTGCATCTGTAGAGTACACATATGCCTAAGGGGCATGTGTGTGCTCTATTGCAATAAAAAAAAAGCAGTTTGGGGTGCTTTTTAGGTCGAGCATGCAAGCGCTTTGACCTGTTGTGGGCTTTCTTAACCACACCCAGCACTTTCACTCATTCCTGGGCTTGCCTTTCAAAAATCCTTTGCTATCATTGGTAAGTGCTTCATGTTTGTCCCTCCGTGGGGTGGTTTTGTTGCCGCCTTGCAGACTGCCCCCGTTTCATGGATAATTGCACAATTGCTGACACCTCTGACTGCGAGCAAACTTCTTGTTCTTTTTGTGTCTCTCCTCGTGCTCATGCTCATGGTGGCCATGGCATTTTGAATAGGCTGGCTTATGTCAACTGTTTTACTTTTCATTTTCAATTTAAGTGGCAAGAAAAGTCCACTTAGAAATTTACAACGCTAATAGCTCTAACTCAAGCAAATGTGAGACCCATTGCATTGAAAATGCTTGTTTTAAATTGCACCTGAGAGCCATTAACCTCAATTCAATGGTAATTACATATCCTAAATGCCCAAGTTGCATTTAGGAAATGCATGGTACTCCAGAATAGGAATCAAAAATAGGAAATCTCTATTTGCGATTTCCTATTCTGGGAATCTCAAATTGCGATTACTACTGGGTAGAAATCGTAATTTGTGATTTCTTAAAGGGGATTGTACATAAGAAAAGCCGATTTTGCATTTCTTACCGGCTCGAAATCAAGAATCAGACCATCAAGAAATGCAAACTGGCTTTGTACATCTGGCTCCATATGTCTAAAGGTGATTGCTTCCCCGCCTCTTCTTACTTCTTTTGTCTGTTGGTTTTGATGCAGAGCTGAGTACGTAAAAAAATATTTTTAAAATGAGTATCTTCCCCCAGAAATGATTTTCTAACAAAAGGGTTGCCAGTACCCTTTTTTGTGCCGGGAACTGTTTTGTTACGCAAAAACAAAACTGTAATGAAACAATCTTCCAAGAAACTTCTTTTCCTACTAATCCTGTGGTGCTGTGTGAAAAATATATTGTCTTTGCCTATTAAGCTTTACATTTTAAAACAATGGTTTCTGCATAGTAATTATAGGGTATGCATTAACATATGAGCAGAGACTCGATTTCTATTACACTGCCCCTTTCATTCAAGTACACTTTTTGCTAAATATTTTTGTTTGTTGTGACTATATGACAATAGAAGAATTTCAACCATGTTGTATCCTTCAATTTGGCAAACAAAATGTTCAAATCATATTCAGAATTACATTTGACTCATAAATGGTACCTGTTTGTAGTTAAGGAGCTTTAGAAACAAAGGTCACAGCCTTGAATAATAGAGATGTGAAGCTGGAATTTTGTTAATTATTGAGTTGAGAAGACCCAGACACTCTAACCAACTTCCGACCAGTATCCTGCATACTTATTGTGTCCGCTGCCATTGAGATGCTTGTCATTAAACAGCTCTCTTCTTAGGAGTAGTCCCAGAGCCTGTCCAATCGGGCTTTTACCCATGGCACCGGAAGAAATTACTTTAATTAATAATAAGAAAAGTACTACTTGTTCCCAAGATTCAAGAACATATTTGCACCCTCCAACTATTTGATCTATCTGTGACCTATGACACCATGGTTGAGTCAGATTAGATACAGAGCGCAGAACTGGATCATCAAGTCAGGCTCCACTCCACTCCACTCCACTCCACCCTAAAACAACCTCCATCCCACAGGGTTCAGCAATTCCTATGCCATTTTGTTAAACATTTCCACGCTACCTATTTCTATGTTCATTGAATGTAGTAACAAGGAATTTCAAATATATAGTGGTGAAAGAAAGTTGCAACTGGAGAAATGCTCCTGTGCCCTAAGTCTAATTTGTCCTACATGGTGATGATCCAGGGTTTAAAACACTAAAATAAGCTTAATGTCACAATATAATGTAGTGATCAACAATGACTTCAACCATCTACACTTCTTTCAGGGAATTCTACAAATCCAGACTGGAGTTTTCCACTGTCATCATCAGTGAGTAACTGGAGAAAACCATTGGTAAATTACAAAGTCCTAGTAATTTTGTTATGTGCACCATCCCTATTCTGTGTCGTTTCAATCAAATCACCCCACTGCTGGAGGCTCTGCTTTGCCAACTAATAAAAGGACAAACCAGTCGATCTGCTATGCACTGTGCAGAAGACATTGGCCACAGCTGACGTAGACAAAACACTCCTTGAAGTGTAAGGTTGGCATGTCTACGTCTGCTTGTCTTACAACCAAACGACATAAGTAGTTTTTGTGGTGGTCACCCCATACTTTAGCCAAAAAACACACATTCCCTCTACTTAAGAGCTAAGGCTTCCTATGACTTGGCGAAGGATCTATGACCAGGCTGCCTGCAGCCTTTGCACACTCTGAGTCGAAAGTAATACATGCTCCCACTCCTAGAACATATGTGATTAGGATCATGAGAACAAGGAAAATTGCTGTCTTTTCATCGACCTGTGTGAAATGGCTTTAATGCAGAATGAGCACTACACAAATGCCACAAAATAATAAAACATTATGTTATTACATATAGTCAGAGGTGGCTTCCCCATAAGGGCGGAGGAGCGTTGTCGCCCCGCCAGCAGCGGCAGCTGCAAAACCTTTCAAAGAAAAGGATAATAAACTGTGTTTATTATCCTTTTCTTTGAAAGGTGCGGGTCCATGGGGGTGACGTGCACTGAGGTGGAGTGCACAGTACTCGCCCTCACTGCGCATGTATGTTTGGCCGGCCGACTCAGCCCGGCTAAACCCACATGCGCACAGGGCTCTCTCCAGCCCGCAACACAATTGCTAGGCTGGAGAGAGCCTTCACAGGCTCCTAGTCTGCATGGGAGAACCCAGCCAGGGCGTTCCCAGCCAATCCTGATGCTGCTTTGGGCAGCATCAGGATTGACAGCAGGGCAGGCTGGGAGCCTGTGCCTGCAGCATCCGGACGAAGGAGAGGGGCGGCACAGGAGCAGAGGTACGTTTTTTCTTTATTTTCTTTTGTTATTAATTCCCCCGTGCCTCCCCCGCGCGCTGCCCTGCCCCGCCCCCAGAAATCCTCGCGATCCACAACTGCATATAGTTCTACAGTGCAGTGTCTCAACTATGTTGGAAAGACTTCACGCAGAATGCCCATTTCGCTTGCCTTCAAACGTAAAACACTCCGTCCTCAAAGTAGTGCTGTCATTGTTGAATTGGCAATTAGAAAATAATTGGAACTGCCTTATTTGTTATTGGCATTTGCCGAATACGATCCAGCCCTCAACATATAAATCATAAATCGCTTTTTAGTGTATGAAAAGGTCTGTTTGAATAAATATACACACTGAGCCAATGCAGATTCACATGTCATTTTGGCTGTTAGGATATGCAGGTAGGACAACAAAGCACCTCTCTTTAAATATGCAGATTTCCACACTATCAGAACAATCAGGATAAAGTAGGATGACTGGGTCATATCCTCAACAGACCGATGGGGCCACCACTAATGATGAGAATCTAGGACCAGATGTACAAAGGCCTTTTTATTTCTTAACGGGCCAAATCACAATTCGGCCCATTAAGAAATGCAAAACAGCTTTTTCCTATGTACAAGGGCCTTTAGGGAATAGCAAAATAGAATTTTCGTCCTTGTAGAAATCACATTCTGCGATTCCCTAAATAGGAAATCGCAAATAGGGATTTCCTATTTGCCATTTCTTGGCACATGTACAAAGCATTTTCTAAATGCAAAATGAGCATTTAGGAAATGCAATTACCATCGGCTTCAAGTCAATGGTAACCATATACAATAAAAAAAAGCACCAGAAAATCCTTTTTTTAAAGTGCAATAAAGCGAACACATGGCCCTAGGGCTTGTGTGCGCTTTACATGTGTACCACTTTTTTCAGGGTGCAGCATGGGGGGGGGCTTAGGCTGAGTGTCACCCTTGCTTTAGCATTTAAGCTAGGAAATGCTAAACCATTCGTACCTAGTAATGAATAGTTTGGTATTACCTAAATAGTGATTTCCTAATAGCGATACCTACACTGTAGGAATCGCTATTAGGGAATATTCTATTACTTACCGGTAATCTTCATTACTCCTGGTCCTGTTGTCCTTGTTCCATTCATTACTAAGTGGAGGAGATAACTATCTCTGTGACAGAAAAAAAGAACATGAGGAATACTGGGATATCCCCTCCCCCTCCCTCTGGTAATACATAAGCTGTACTTACCCAGCATTCCGCCTACACTGCCAAGCTCCTAACAGAAGCCTGGAGGCACAGGAGGGTGGGAGAGGCATGATGAATGCGACAAGGATAACAGGACCAAGAGTAATGAAGATTACAGGTAAGTAATAGAACATTACCCCCAGGTCCCTCTAGTCCACGTCCCATTCATCACTGAGTGGAGAATACCCAAGCAGTCAAAAAGCCGGCCTTCTGAGAACCGGAAACACTCAACACAAAACCACACGAAGGGATACAAAACAATCTACACAGTACCCCAAACAAGGAGACAAGAAGAAAAAACATGAACAGACCATACACCGAAGACCTAGGCCAAATCAGAAGCAGAGTGCAAACCACATAGGAACCGTCAGTGCCAGACTACAGGAGCAGAGGAAGCCCCGCCAGCAGCATGGCAAAGCACAAGAAGTGGAAAAAACAATCCCAGAAGAAGGCACAACAAAAGCCAGTGCAACAGACAGCTTGAGAGACAGACCCAAAAGGAACACCAATCAACGAAACTCTCCCTGGGCATGGTCCAACCACAACTGCATAAGACCTAGGCACAGCCTTAAAGGAAGAGGCAGACCCAAGACATCCGTACCCTGAGAACACAAAGCAGGAAAAACACTGCACCAGCAATGGAACCAAAAGGGCACCACAGGAACAAGAAAGAGCTGAAACACAAAAGCCACCCCATAGGCTGAAAAAGACAAGAAAGGCACCCCAGCCCTACAGGCATTCAGTACCATGAAACACCCAACTGAAGTGAGGGCCAACCAAGAGACCACCGAAAAGGAGAAAAGTGGAACAGCAGCCACCTCCAGAGACACATAGGAGCCGAAACCAAACGCTTGCACACCAAAACACCGCACAGACACCACCAGAAACTGGGGAAGCCCCATCACAGTAGCCCATGTGGTACAAAGACCAGACAGAGGGCTGCCACAGAACCAGAGCAGAAAGGAAGGGGAAGCAACCAAGGGAGCACCAGAGGCAACCCCTTGGGAATGCGGAACCACAACCACTGGAGCGAACCAGGAACAAGCAAGCACCAACCGAAGCTCCTTCCGGAAGCAAGGCAGAAACAGGGCCACAACACCACCGTAGGCAAGAAGCACAACAGACACCAGGGCCAGGACACAGACAGGGCCCCCACTCCCCATGAATCCCCCTGGACAACAGGCACAAGAGGGGAAGCAGACCCTGGAGACAGGAAGCAAGTAGAGCTAAGAAAGGAAAACCACAGCATCCACACAATAACCAGAGCATGGCTGCCTAGACTGAAAAAAAAAATACCTGGAAGAAGGAAACCCCTGACAGAGGGCAACCTCCCGTCAACTCCTCAGAACTGAATCGCCAAAAGAGAGAAACACAACAACCTCCCCCCCTCTGACAACCAACAGTGGGAAACAACAGGCGAGAGGGACCAGGAAGTGAACCATCCCCAAATAACCAAAAAAGCACCTACACCTGGTAGACAGAGCGTACCACCAAGGCTGCACCACCGGAGGCAACCCACCATAGCGGGGCAAAACGTGCCTGAAAGCACGAGCAGCGACACCAACTGCATCCCAGAGAAGGCCCAGCCGACAGGACCAGTGGGCCTGATAGGAAAAAGCCCTGAAGACGGCCTCCCAAGACCGGGAACAGGCAATCATAGCTAAAAACAAGGTCATGGCCGGAAACAAGGAAACCCTTGCAACAGAAAAGCCCAGACAGGCACAACAAGACCCACAAAGTCACCAAGGCAAAAGGCCCTAGGTGAAGACAACAGAAGAACCCACAAGGGGTGAGGATGAAACTTGCCAACAGCCAAAAAAAGCATTGGTGGGAAAAGGACCCTGGCCAACAATCCCCCAAGCCAGAGCCTGAAAATGAAGCACCAACTCTGTGTGGGAAACCATGCGACAGCCGGCCCCCAACTAAAGACAGAACCACAAACAGGGAGCAACAGGCATAAGGCCTAGGAGCCAAACACAAACCAAAGGGGCCGCCGAAGGACCACCCAAGACAGGCCAGTAAGGAGCCAAGCGACCAAAGAAGGATACAAAAGAAACTCTGGAAAAGAAAGAGCACCACCAGAGGATTTACCACCCCTATGAAAATATGTGGCGTAGACCAGAGATCGATACCGGGATACTCAATGATATGTATCCTGCCAATTAGCCACACCTGTAAGAGCCCTACAGCACCCAGGGAAGGAACATGTGTAAGAGGCTCACCCTGAAAGGGACACAGCTGACAAACAAGCTCAGAGCAGCCAAACTGCACACCAGGTAAAACAACACAGAACAGTCAACATGCCTGGAGAATTACATACAAAAGCGGGCAACACCCAACCGGCTGGAATCCACTGAAGAGAAGAACACCAAGCGGAGCCACCATCACATGACCCCTGAAGGACGAGCAAGGAGCATGAAGCACCCCAGACGCAGCAGAAGGCAACATGACTCCTACATGCAAAAGAGACCGTAGCCAGGCCAAGGAACAACCCAGGACAACACCGCCCCGCATGCGCCTCAACATAGGGGCAGGACCCCACACCGGGGCAGGCACCCAAGTGACAGCACACCACCCCTGAGAACAAGACACAGATCCAGAGCACACAGCAAGCGTCACCTGAGAAGCATACAGAGAGGCGAGACACCAAATAAAACAGGCCACACCCACTAGAGGACCCAGAATTATGCCCCACCAGACTGGCCACAACATGGCAGGCCAGAAAATGAAACTCTAAGTGGAAGCACACTAGTCCCACAGAGCACAACCCACCAGGAGAAGGGATGGGCATAAGAAGGAGACGGGGTACCATCCTAAAGACAGACAAATGCCCAAAGACACACCTCCCCCCCTCCCGGCTTGAGAGGCAGAGATCATGACCACTAGGTAACACCCTGAAAAGAACTTGCACCACATCGTGCGAGTAACAGAGATTAAGGGCATTACGCCACAGTCAATCTCCGAAGCCCCCAGGAAAGAAAGAAAGCAAAAATAGGAGCAGACACGGGCTGAACAGAACTCCCACTCTGCACCTTGAGAGACTGAGAACCAGAACAGATCAAGAAGTCACACTGCAGACCACAACATGAAGAAAACAACACAGGTTGCTGGAGAAACAGGAAGTGTCATAGGTGTCCATAAGGGAAAGGCAGCGGCCTGCGAAGCAAGGGAGGGGATTGGCTACATACAAATGTGGAACAGAACCCACATGCCTCCGTGTGAGGGCCTGAGACCATGACCACCCGTAGGTCACCACCAAAAATGCAAGAAAATCCAAACCCTGACCCACCATCATCCGTCAACAGGGAGCAGAAAGGAATAAGGAGGGGAGAGACTAAAGAAACGAATGGAGAGAAGCCACACCAGTCATGTGGGATGTGAATAAAATAAGAAGAGAAATTAACTGTGGGGCACCAGGACAGCCACACCTTCCATAAACAAAGTTACCTTGACCAGAAACCTCGCCCCTAAGTAGAAGGAATGGTGATTACGACCACCAAAAGGAGGGGGTCGACCACAGTTTCTGTGGATGGAATGACAGGCACGAGCACCTGCAAAGCAGACCAGAGTGACCACTCCCCCAGTAGCAAAAAGCTCCTGGACTGCTATTCACATGGTGGATGGCGAAACCCTGTGTGTCACAGTGTGACCCCGCAAAAAATGAAAGGAGGGGCACCACAACAGCCACACCCCACAGAGAAGCTGTGCCTTCTAACCCGAAGGCCTGTGACCTGAATCGCCTGCCACGGAGAAGGCAGCCCAAAGGATTCCCCATTAGACAAGGGAAAAAACAGAAACACCCCAGGAGCAGAACCCTCAACCATTCGCATGAGAGAATGGTACCATTCGATATGCAAAGGAGGTAAACAGCTTCAGACACACCTGGAAGAGACCCTGATGTTGCAGGGCAAGGGTCTGTGATCATGACCAATACGCCACTGTGGACTTTGTCGTAGAAACAAGCCAAGCCCCTCACTCGATGGCACCGGACACCAGGTCGTGACTGCCACCCAAATTGCAGCATGGTTCCCGGGAAGGAAAACAGAGAAACCGCCAAGTGGTATTTACCCCAGTAACAGCCAGCCGCCAACCCGGAAAGCGTACATCCCGTACATGCTTGGCAACAACAGCGTCTCAACGAGGAAGTCAGGCACGCTCCTTGCTTCCTGCTTCCTCCGCACGGCTCCCAGTTGCCCAGCTGGCCAGGAGACGTGGAAACCAGACCACCACCGGTGACAGCTGCGGACGCTGCTGAAACAGAACCTTCAGCTCTAATGGGAGGACCTATGACCATGACACCGCCGGCAACTTCCTCCCTGTAAAGGAGCCACATGACACAGCGTGATGACCTGTCACCGCACCAGGGAGCCACAGGGAACCATCATACCTGCAAACAAAGGCCTGCCCAGCGGCCACTGGGAGGCAAACAGCGGCGCTACCCCAGTAAGCCCAGCAGACTGGAGGTAAGTGCACCTGGAACAACAGTCGTCCAAGCCCAGCAGGGACGACATCCTTGCGCCTCGTCCTGTCAAAGACAGGAAAAAGAACAGGCCGAATGCTCAGAGATGAATGGGACAAGGACTAGAGGGACCTGGGGGTAAAGTTATATTATTTACTGGTAATCTTCATTACTCCTGGTCCTGTTGTCCTCGTACCATTCATCACGCCTCTCCCACCCTCCCGTGCCTCCGGCCTTCTTTTAGGAGCTTGGTAGTGCAGGCGGAATGCTGGGTAAGTACGGCTTATGTACTACCAGAGGGAGGGGGCGGGGAGGGGATATCCCAGAATTCCACATGTTCTTTTTTTCTGTCGTGGAGATAGTTATCTCCTCCACTTAGTGATGAATGGGACGACAACTAGAGGTATGTGGGGTAATCTCTATTTTTGTACATACTATTTTGCATTTCCTGAATAGCGATCCTAAGAAGTTGCTATTTAGGAAATACAAAATAAGTATTTCATACATCTGGCCCCTAGTCCTGAATCTTGGATTTCTAGTCACCCTACTTTTGCACATTTCCAGTATTTCGTCTACTTGCCCCCTCCTGAAACTGTGAAGCAACAACGGTTGTTCCAAATATGTACAAAGCAGCCTGATTGTTTTACTGCGCAAGTCTAACGCTCCCAGCTCTGCAGTGCTCCTGCTTAAGATTAATAGTTCTGCCTGTGACCTATTTCTTCTGGCCATAAACGTGCCAAAGCCTGGAATCCCCGAGGAGATCTGTGCACAGCAAATACCATAATAAATCAGTAGTGAATGCATAATGGGCCAACGCCATTCGGAGGCTTAGAACACCAAGGGGCCTTTTCCAGGCAGCCTCAAGTGGCGACATCCTAGTGGTTTGTGCTGCAAAATCATCAAATATCATTAGGACAACACATAATGTTGAAAAGGACGCTTTTACTGCAGGAAGCGTCCAGAATCAAAGTACAGACAGGAAATCCCGTTTCAATATTAAGATTTGCAGATCCTTTTGCTGCACTAAGAAAGACTGACTTATGGCATGGCATTAATGTTCCCATGCTGGGCAAATAGCCCTTGAATGGCTGAATAGTGAAATAAAATCCAGTTTTCTTTTCCCGGCCCTTTCATAAATAATCACAAATTAGTTTTATTGCAGAACTTCCCGTTGTTTTGTGATGTTTGGCATGTGAGACCTATCGCGTATCATTGCTTAATCGATGCCCCCTGTAGGGACGACAGCTACTCATCTCATTCAAACGTCAGTTTCTATGACTGACGGGCACAGCCATTAGTGCTCATGTTTAGCCTTATTTCTCTTATTACCCGAACTTCTGCTATAACGTCACTTCTGATTATTATGTGCCATTGACGGTAAAAATGTATCACAAATGCACGGGGACGGTGCTATTGTTCTTTACAATGGTTTTAGCACAAAAAGCATCCTTACGTCCATATTGAACACGGGGAAGCATTGCACACTAAAATGCTGCAGCAAATGCCAGTTTCGCATTTCACTAATTCCACGTAAGTTTTTCAAAAATGTTGTATAATTATGCGAATGTTAATGGTATCAAAATCACATGCATCTATTTAATAATATAATTACACATTGCTGTATTTCATCTTGCCAGCATTTTTTCTGTGGGCATCAGCCCTCTTTAGAAATTGGATGAAAGGAAGAAAAAATAGAAGGTAAGTAAGAAAGTAAATTGGCGTGGTGAGACATGCGTTGGGGGTTTTAGAGGCTGATAAACATAGCTCAGACCAAATGCATGCGCAACTTCATGAGCGCCAATTGGGTTGCCAGGGGTAGAAGTTGTGAAACCGTGGCTCGTCTTTTGGTATATCTGGCCCTTGCTATCCATTGCCTCATGGGTCATGAGATCAGCTGCAGAAACACAGAACAAACAGGGCCCTGGGAGTTCTGCTCGCTTCCTGTACCAAGCTATAGTTTTCTCTTCCAACCTTCCCACTTCAGCAGCAAATAAGAGGATGTGAAAGGGCTAAGGAAGGAGTGGGAGGTTCACCCTGGGACGTCATCGATAGGCAAAGGATTGTGAAGTCACTTTCACTAACTCAGGCATTTTGGTGAATCGACGACCATGTTCAGCTTTTAGTCTCCTGTCAACGTTTATCACGGTTTTTATGACAGTATATAACATCTCTATAGGCATCTATAGGTATGGCATCACTGACCTTCGTCAACATGAAATTATACAACAAATTAAAGGCAAAGTAGTCCAAGCACACCACTTTGATGCTGATTGTCCAAAAAGTATGCAGTTTGCACTGACAAATGTGAAAGGAAAATGGCACTATATTGCCTTGCGGTATGTTTCATTTCTCCCCTGGACAGCAACTGTGGTATGAGCATGTGGAATATTGGCCATGCCACAAGTGGAATACTGACATTTGACAGGAGAAGAATACGAAGTGGAGCAGAAATGATGCTGTTCTTGGTGGGTCACAATAGACTCTACCCTTGATAAAGTCCCAGGGCCAGATTTATGCTGGCTTTGCGAAGTTCCAACGCCACATTAGCATCATTTTTTTTAATGGCAATGTGGCGTTGGAAGGGGAAAAACGCCACGCCATATTTACAAAGGGGCGCAATGCTTGCATTGCGCCACTTTGTAACCCCTTGAGCCACATTATGCCTGTGCCAGGCATAATGTATGCAAGGGGGAGTATGTGGCTGGGATTTGAGGAACTGCTGTGCTACATGCTAATTGCACCTTCAACTTAAAAAAGCCATGGCAGTTAACTAAAATTTTATGTCAATGATGTTAAAGACCCCTTGCTAATCTCCTCTTTCCATGTTTTAAAATCTATCCAATTATTTTTTTTCCTAATCTCGACAAATTAGTAGTGCATTCAAACATGAATAAACTTACATCATATCCACTGTTACGGATTCCTCTTCTCGGCCTCTCGCGGGTAACAAGAAGATCCATCTCAGTTTCACCTGGACTTGGACTGTTAAGAGATTGTCTACTTCTGTATACTACGCTCTTTGTGGGAGGTTGCCTGAAAATAAATCACCAGAAAAATATAGTTTGAAAAGAACTTGTAATACAAAACACTGGGTATGTCATGGACTCATTGATAGTATTTTCCTACACTAAAAGGTAAATCCTTAAAAATATTTGTAGAGATGTAAAAAATATTACAATGCAACTTTGTTTAATCCAGTCAGCATATAACTCGGTTACTACATATGGGTGATTAACCAACAACGTACAAAGGAAAGTATGATATGTGATACATGTATATTCCACGACACCAAGGGTACTGAGAGAGCATGAATTTTAACTGGGCGTGATCAAGGTATGAACTTCCACAAAGTTAGAAAGCCAGTACCTTCTTAGATAATTACAGTTTCAGTGAGAAAACTACTCACAGTTAGGGCACAAAACAACAAGCTATTCTTCAGAGAAGATGCAAGCAAAGTATTTAAGCAGCACCACAACAACATTAAATAAAGGAACCAATCAGAAAAAATCCTAAACTCATTTAGTAAAGAAGAACAAATTAATAAGTAAGACAAAACAAAGGCAAATTAAAAAAGATACAAGAATCATGAGATATGAATTCTTAAAGGAAATGTCAAAAACATGGTAACAAGGATATAAAAGACTTTCTTACCCTATCAATTGATGATCCCTAATCAGGGCAAAACCACTTTTGAGCTGCTTGTGTTCTGGTTCAGGGAGGACCTGGCCTGTCGGTTTGCACTGAACTGTTCCTATTGGAGCAGGGTGAAGACTGATGTGCTTATAGCTGGCTCCAAACTGAGGTGGCATAGTGGACATAAAATGAAGGTCTGGGATGCAGCCCAAGCGACTACCACTGGCTGAAATGAATTCAAGCATTCCATCCATCACCTTGTTATTGTTGGAATTGATGCCCTAAGTGTGATGGTTATGCTCTGAAGTGGGTCCCATGAACACTGTCAATCAATCAATCAATCAGGATTTATAAAGTGCAGCTAATCACCTGATAGTGTATCCAGGCTCTTGCAGGCCCCGGAGGCTTATTTGAACAGCCAGGTCTTGAGGGCTATTTGGAATTCCAGAAGTGAGGTGATGGTCCAGAGGTGTGTGGGGAAGCTGTTCCAGGTTTTTGCTGCAATGTGAGAGAAGTAGCATCCTCCACTTCTGCTTTGGTAGTTGCAGGGAATATGGGTAAGTGAAAGGGATGCACAGCGTAGTCTTCTTGACAGTTGGTGGAAGTTCAGGTGGTGGTTACTGTACCCAGGTCCTTGGTTGTGTTGAGCTCTGTGTGCGTGGGACAGTAGCTTGAATTGCCATCTGTTCTGTATGGGGAGCCAGTGGAGTTGCCTGAGGTGGGATGTGATGTGGGTTTGTCAAGGAAGGCCAAGGATGAATCTGGCTGCAGTATTCTGTACCGTCTGAAGTATCTAGGAGGGGTTCAGCGATTCCTACGTAAAGGGCATTGCCAGTCAGCTGGTGATAAGGGCCTATGTCACAGTGCATCTCGTGTGGAGAGGTATCCCCTTGAAGATCTTACATAGCATGTGCAAATTGAAGAAGCAGGCTGAGGAGACAGCGTTGATCTGTGATTTCATGATGAACTTGTTCTCAATAACGATTCTGAGGTTTCTGGCATGGTTGGAGGGAGTGGGTGCGGTCTTAGGTCTGATGGCCACCAGGAGTCATTCCATGTGTTGCTGCTATTGTCAAAGGTCAGTACTTCTGTCTTGTCTGTGTTCAGCTGTAGGCAGTTGTTCTTCATAAAATCAGCGACGCTTGTCATGCATCTGTGGAAGTTGGTTCTGGTGACAGAGGGGTCATCGGTGAGTGAGAGGATGAATTGCATGTCATCTGCGTAGAAAATTATGTTGGGACTGTGGGATCTGACGATGTTGGCCAGCGAGGTCATATAGGCGTTGAAAAGCGTAGGGCTGAAGAGTGAGCCCTGGGGACACCGCAGGTGACCTCCCTGGGTTCAGAGGTGAAAGGTGGGAGGTGGATCCTCTGGGTTCTTCCAGTGAGGAAGGAGGTGACCCATCTGGTCGTGTCCCCTTGGTTGCCTATGTGGTAAAGCCTTTCGATCAGCATGTGGTGGAATACGCTGTCAAATGCTGCCGAGAGGTCGAGGAGGATCAAAGATGCTGTTTCTCCTAAGTCAAGGGGGGGTTCAAATGTTATTTTTGGCTGCGATCAGGGCAGTTTCGGGCAGTTTCTGTGCTACTGGAACCAAGCTATATGCAACAGATTAGCCATAATCAGGGTGATAACGGTCTTGGGTTTCTTGTGCTCTGGTTCAGAAAGGACCTGGCCTTGCAGGTAGGGCTAGCCTGTTCTTAATGAGGCAGGGTCAAAACTGATTTGCTTATGGCTAGGTCCAAACTCAGGTGGCATAGTGGGTGTAAAACAATGGACTGGGATGTGGCCAGAGCAATCGCCAGTTGGTGAGATTAATTCAAGCATTCCACCCATCACCTTGTTGTTGTTGCAGTTGATGGCTTAAATGCAGCAAGTATCACCAGGCATGGGACCTATGCTCACTGTGCCACTGGAACCAAGCTAAACCGGAATGATGAGCCCTAATCAGGGCAAAATGTGTCTTGGGTTGCTTGCGTTAGGGTTCAGGGAGGACCTGGCTTGGCAGTTTGGGTTGAACTGTTCCTATTGTAGCGGGTTCAAGAATGATTTGCTCAGGGCTGGTTCCAAACATAGATGGCATGGTGGGTGAAACACGATTACTGGGATGTGGCCACAAGTGATTGCCAGCGGCTGAGATTAATTCAAGCATTATATCCATCACCTTGTTGTTGTAACTGTTAAACTATGTGCCATCAAACAGCCATTATTTCATTAAAAATGATTAAAAAAATGTAACAGGAAACTATGTTACCTCATGCAAGCCGAGATGGTGTGGGGCACAGCGAGTTACCCTATAGGCTGGTTCATTCACATACTCACCAACTCCCCAGGTTGCTAAACATCTTCCTCCTGGTCTGATCACTCTTACAGTTCCTGAATGCCAAAGCATCCCTTCCTGGATTTCAATGCATAGCACTGGGACCAATGGTTTTAACCACTTTTTTCAACCAGGGCTCAAGTAGAGGTTCACGTTCCACTGGCCTGCAGGTTCTTCTGCAAAGGTGTCTATCTTGTCCTTTAGGGCTCCATGATAACAGGAGAGCACTCAGTCTGGCCCTTGAGAACCATTTCCACATCTTGGGCACAAGAGGAAGCAGAACAATCCTTGGTACTCTCTATAGGCAGATGCAAGAAGAAGTGCCTTCTCTTCTGTTCTTCTCTAAGTCTAGTTGTTTTCAAAACCTGTGGAGGGCTTTACTATTGTAGTCTTTTGCTAGTGATCGGTGATAAAACTTCAACTTATCACAAGAATGTTCCCACACTTCAGTTCATCCCTCCTATGCAGAACTTCCTCTAACTTTATCACAAACAATCTGGAGTAAATGGGGCAAATCTAGCTATGATAAAAGCTAACTTCAAAGGCTGGCTTACAACACAGCCCTGTTTTCTACAAACCTAGTTCCTGTCTCTTGACTTGCATTTCCGGATAACTATGACAAGTTGTTCCTGTAAATATCTTACCCCTCCCTTCCTGCTAGAGTTAGGCATGCAGGCCATCTGCTCCCACCGAGCAGTCCGTTCTTTCCAAGGGTCATTTTACATCGGTTTATTGAGGAAAATGGGAAAACACCATGATGTGATTAGATACCCAACTTAGGCAAAGAAAAAATCCAAATAATTATATTGAATGAGTGAACAATTTCTATTAGCTACTTCTGTGATAGGAACCAAGCTGCAGACAGGGTACAAGCAGGGATGTGCAACATTCATACAGTGTGCTTTTGTGCAATTATGCAAAATTTCAGAAACCTTACATCAAATTATGCATAATTATGGAAAACCGTAGTGGTTCACATTCTGGTCCTCTGCAATGCTTTCATGCGGTTGTGATAAATCTTGACCCACAACTGGCATATTTTTATGGAACGTTGCATAACAGCATAAATTCAGCAATTTTACATAACAAGCGTAATGCAAAGTTACACAAGATTATGCCCATTTACTAGAATTTTCATCCAGGCCTAGGCACAAGTGTGTTATTATTAAGGCCTATTTGTTTCAAAAATGTCAAAAAGATACAGGGGATAAAATGCAATGCAGTCTACAGGGAGGTCTAAACATATGGCTGAGTGCTGTTTTTGTGTTTCTTTTTTTCCTCTACAGGGTGGGAGAGCAACATGGAGAACGCATTGGGTGGTTTGGAAGTGAAGCAGCACACACACAAAGAGCAAGAAAACAATGTTTTCCATGGAATGCTGAAAGCAAATGAAACGAGCATTGACAAAGCCAAAAGGTCTGGCTTTGGCAAGCATTCTTTTTTTAATGTAAGCATATGTAGCAGAATCAAAATATTAAAAGTAAAAATAGGTATAAATGTCATTGTGTAAACATGGAAGACATCTGCTTGCAGAGGAAAATAAGTAAGAAATTAACCATTGCTATTAGCAGGCATCTTCCAATGGCATTGTGTGTACTTGGCACTTGTATGTTCATTCAGTGACACAAGATAAATTCTCCCCACAAAAACACAATTTCAATGAGAACTGTTGTGTATGTTACATTTGCCTTTGCCCTTTATTCATAGCCTTTTTGGATTCCAGATGATATCAGTAAAACCACATTGCTCAGTATCAAAAGACTATTCCAATTGGGAAGGGAAGCTATTTAGAGAATCCCATTATGCAATATGAAAATGTTGACTATTTACCGAAACGTGCTGTGAATAAGATAATTATTGACACGAGTATAAAAGGCCATAAAGGTTATGATTGTGATAAAAAAACTTCAAATGAGAGCAGCTGGAATACATTAGAAAATACACTCCTAGCACACGAAGTCTAGGGACAACTTATTTCAAAATGTCATTATTGCAAAATATAATCACGTGGTCAGTGAAAAAGACATCCATCTAAATGCCAACTCAGACCGTTTGCTATCCTGAATTTTTCGCAAGTAATATGCACATCAGTCCTTGTTCATCAAAGACATGGCTATCCAACCAGGGACGTGCTTTACCTTACAAAGCCATTAGGAGCAGACCAGAAGGAGGAGGAAAGGACACCCCACATCTACAAGTCTAGAATCTGTGTGACGCACACCTTGCTGCATGAATGGAAGAGATGGGCTGAAGCAGGACTATCAAGAGCAGCTCCTCTGAAGCCCTGCAGCTTACAATACTAGCTGATGCAACTGGGCATGCGCAGCACAACTCAAAGCAGAAAAGGACTACTGAAAGCCGTCACTGGCTGAAATCCCCTATAAGTAAGCAGATTTTGATATATGGCCTGATTTAGAGTTTGGTGGAGGGTTACTCCGTCCCAAAGGTGACGGATATTCCATCTGGCAAAATCTAAATCCCATATGATATATTGGGATTTGGATTTTGGCGGACGGACATCCGTCACTGTTGTGATGTAATAACTCATCCATCAATATCTAAATCAGGCCCATTATTTTAGTAAACACCAAAGGGTCTGACTAAAGTGAGACCTAAAAAGTAGTTCCCTAATCTAAGCTTTGGAAGAATACAAGCTATCCAATCAAAAGTATGTAAAGAAGCTATACTTCAGGGAATAGAGAAAACATAAGGAGATGAAGAAAAGCCATTGAATAAGGAGCAAGCAAAGGAGGTTGGCAAGAAAGCCGTAACAAGGTAAGCTGGCCTGGCCCAAAACCGACTGTTAGTGTTGGTATTGTACACAACAGGTGTTCAACAACAAACTGCTAAAAGCTTTCTGTATGCAAGGCCTGAAAACGGAGAGTCACCAGCTCAAAGGTTTCCAGTGACTTTCATCTTCACGCTTGGGTATCAGAGAAAAACAGCACATGGTTTGAATCCTAATTAAATAATCACACTTTTAAAGTCATTACGCCATCATGGAAGTTCCCATTGCCCTGGTATTCTTTGGTGTAGACTTTCACATACATGTGAGTGGTTTGCAAATATAGGCTCTGAGGAGACATAGTACAAGGTGCCATCAATGCGAATGGACTAATGTAATGGTTTCTTAGACTGTATTGCTCTGCTTGGACGTAGAATGGTGAATTTGTTTTTAGCTGAACTGTATATTGGATCTCTTGGCTGTCGAATACCCTATATAACTGTAAGTCCTTTGCAAATGTATATTCAAGGGAATGATGACATTGGTCTTCAAACTTTACAGTATAAACCCGTTCACGTGCTGACTAACGAGTGTGCATCTTTAATGCAGAAATCACTGTATGGAAAAAATGAAAATGTCTGAAAAAAGAAAGTTTCTTGGTACTGCTCCTGAGAGACAGCTGTGTCTGTCTAAGAAATTGGCTGTGTCCTCTAAATTAACGATTTACTTTTGTCCATTATTGTCAAATAGTCATCCACTGGAAATGCTGGAAGATCACTTAAAAACATGGCTGTCAAAACAGCATACAACTGTCATGTGTATGACCAGTTATGCCACTTCAGCTTAAAGGTAGACTAATATGTTAGAATAGGTATAAAACCCTAACTTCTGGAGTGCGGCATTATATAGAAAGTGACCCAAAGAACTCACTTGTTTTCCTGACAATCCTTTCAGTGTATGGTGCATGGCCTTTTTCCCTCTCAAATATTCTCTAGATTGTGTGGTGAATAGGTCATCGCGTGGCCTCTTTAGAAATTAAAACCACAAATCAGCGCTGTACAAGGAATCTGTCAACAAGAGGGGTGCAAAGAGGTCATTAACTGGCCTCCTACATGGCAAACCTTCAATATTGTGGAATGTCTTTTAAGTGGCATGAGTGACTGACTGAATCAACGAGCGAGCGAATCAATGAATGAGTGAAATCATTTAGATCGTGCATTTTACAACCTCTAGGTATGCATAAGCATACTAACAGAACCTGCACAGCGCACATTCCACTTTTCCACATCCATCCATATAACTTGACACAAATGTTTTAAATTTAAAATTCTATTAATCTTACTGCTCTGGGCATTGCTGCTATTAAATAAAAATTGTTTTTAATATTTTGTCTTTTTTCTAGGACATATTTACTCTCTATTGAATTTTTTTCTATGAATGAACTGCCTGGGTTCAACTATATTTGAATGGTTTTAATTAACTATCAAATAAAAGATTTAAGCATATAAGGACAGATATGTTTCCACTGTCCTGTCATGCTCAGCAAGAGCAGCAGAAAACAGTGTTTGCTTTTATTTTTTTGATAAATGCTGCCATCTTAATTTTTAATTCCGAATTAACCTTCTTTTCTTTATCGTTTTCAGATCCCCGTTTAGCGAATTTAAAACAGTGTCGGGGGAGCCTTCTCAAAGTGTTAAGGGAAAACTTTGGTGAATGTTTACCCCATAGATAGGAACTGAACCTCTCAGAGATGGGTAGCATCCGATTAAAAGTCATTTTTTGCCATGTGTTCATAAATGATCGGCTTTATTCCACTGCATGCTCAGACAGTAGAGCGCAGCATGAAAAGCAGGTCATGGTTACTCGATTATATACTAAGAAACTGCGTCCTTTTGCTAGCGAAGTGGGCCGTTTGAAAGAACTAAATGAATAATCCTTTATTACAGAAGTATTCAGCTTCACCCAGTCTACTCTGCCAGAATTGTAAGGCATACAAAGCAACAAGGCAACTCAAGCCGCGTTGAGGCGGTCAGCGAATGGGAAATGATGATAACTGAGGTTATCTGAACTGTTGGCTGTCCCGGGAACAGAGGGGATGCCGTCCTGTTGATCCAGCATGCGGCACAAAGCAGAACCCCAATTCATTACATTTCAACACAGTGCGTTTCGTTTCGTAACACTAAGCTTCTTGGGGCATTCCTGGCGCCCTGAGATGAAGACCACATTGAAATATTCTATTTCACAAAAAATGTCAGCATGGTTATTGCTGGGATTGTTACTCTTTCAGAGCGTTGATTTTGTACTTTTGTACGTGAGTGGAGCCCCCGTCTGTTTTGGGTGGAGGGATCCAGCTTGTCCTTACATCAAAGCCTTCAATGAATGAAGTGAAAGATTCGAGCTAACCAAAGGACCCAAGGTTTGCCAAGGTGTACACTTACCTGTTCAATGCCCTAAAATATTATTATTGAAAGTCGGGGCTGTACTAGGTGGATAAAGCGCATGACACCAAAGGGCAACTGGACATGGAAACATGAACCAGTGGGTAGTAATGTACCTCTGCTTTGTTTTGTGTCAAAATGTACTAAACTGATTACATTTTAAAAGGCATTATTATGGGATTGCCTTTGAATTAATTAAGTACATATGTGGAGGACTAAAACCTCAATCTGGAGCGGGATGATTGGCTAATATGCGTATTCCAACTAAGTACATCAGAGTGACATTTCTAAAAGAATATATAAATACAATTTAAAAATAAATAAAAAGGTCGGCATATCCATGGCTCTCCACATTCCATCACACTTATGTAGATGAGGGTGTTACTATTACTCAATTTCCCAGACAGAATAATATATTCTACTTAAATGTGGGGATGTATAATTGCCTGCCCGCAAATGAAAAATAAATGGCACTGGGTGCACTCAGCATCCATATAGTGCTGCATCTGCAGCCAACAAGCCTGTTTCACTAAAGAAATGAAAATGTTATATTTTCATAAGAAAGTTATATCCTCCAATGTAAATGGATTGTTCGTTTATGAAGAACTTTGGTGTGCGCTCAATGGATTATATCAAGAGAAATGGCTTAGTCTACAGAATTGGGCTGAATCCATAGTCAGCAGGAGGCAAGCAGTTCTTCTGAGACTTCAACATCTCGTCGCCTAGGTTATCACCGTCTCCCCTAGAATACTGCTGTTTGCAGTTTGGTTTGCAGTTTGGTTAGCTGAAAAAAGAAGACTGAAGAAGATAAAGAAGAAAGTGTCTGACACAATCCTCATTATTCAAGCCTGCAGTTGAGCAGAGGCAACATGTGAAAAGAGAAAAGGGCAATTATGCTTTAGGTATAATATGAATGACAATGGAATGGTAACCCATCAGTGCCACTGACTGGGTAACTTTCTGTGCCCTTAGGAAGTGCAAAGGGTGAACTCCTGCAGATTCCCAGGTTCGTCTAGATTTACATAGGGCTGATTGGGGGTTCAGTAGTTCTGTTCTTTAAGCCCACCCTTGCACAGCAGCAGAACACAAGGGTTCTTCGGGAGAATGGCATGAGAAGCTTCAGCCTCAATAATCTGCATGTAATAATTTGAAGAAAAAGCAATAGCCCGGTAAAGCCTTATTCAGAGAATGAATGTGTGATGCAAACATTCACCGGCACATGCACAACAGAGCTTGTGCGCATGCAGATGGTCCACGTGTAATACTGAGGCATGGGAGACCCAGGTCCAACCCGCATTCACGACTGATACCTCTTCAGTGTGCTATTATTGTTTGTTTTTGAATTTGTGTTATTGTCATGGGTTTTTGATGTATGAAATGTTTGTGTAGTGTCAATTCTCTACACGATGTAATTGCTCATTTCTGTTTTTTTCTTTATGTGTGCAACAAATATTTTTCAAATAATATTAAAATTGTTTTTCTCGATAAATGTTAGGAATTGATGTAAATGAGAGGTAGTTGGTTTTGCCTTCTCATTGTGAATGATAATTCTTTTCAAGTACTTACAGTGTTGGCTTTTGTTTCTTTTGAGTAGAAAGGAAGCAGCATAAGGTTGCTGCCTAAGCTTGCCCTTTTATGTTCCATGCATGTGTTGTGGAAGCCTGATCCTGAGAAACGATTCTAGAAATTCTCCCTTGTATAACTACACAAGTCTTGATTTCATTTGTTGCACATGCAGTGGAGCCCCAGCTCTTAAAATACTACACTGATAGAAGGATTCTATCTTGTACATTGTACAGAGACAGCTCACATGCTTGCCGTGGCTCGTACCAAGCAGACGGCCCACAAGTGAACAATAGGGAAAGCACCACACAAAAAAGCTGGCTACCAGGGCTGACAGCCCAAGTGGCAGCGGAGATGAAAATATACAACCTTGCTCTGCTTGGCATCAGCAAGACCAGCTGAACACAGTCCAGACAGAAAAGACTGCCTCCAGGGGGAATGCTGCTGCATTCTGGACACAAGGAAGCAAATGTCCAACATACTCAGGGAGTAGCACTGATGGTAATGCCAGCAGCCAACAGAGCTCTGATTGGATGGGAAGCCCACAGTCCTAGAATCATCACAGCGACCTTTCACACAAAGGAAAAAAGGATCAACATGAATGTTATCCAGTGCTATGCATCTACAATTGACAGCAAAGAAGAGGAAATAGAACAATTTTACAACAGTCACCAGTCCATCCTTGAGAGATGCCTTGAGATAGACATAACCATGCTGGGGGGACCTCAATGACAATATTGAAAGTGCAACACTCTATATGAAGAAGTCATGGGCAACCATGGCCTTGGTGACATGAAAAAGAATGGTGAAAGGCTTGCAGATCTCTGTCCCCTGAACCGTCTGGTGATAGGAGGTTTGTTTTCCCACACAAAAGAATACACAAGATAATGTGGGTCTCACCAAGCCATTTAGCAGAGAATCAGCTGGGTCATCTATGCATTGCCAAGAAGTGCCAAAGATCCCTGCGGGATGTGAGAATGGCAGGAGGAGCAGATTTGTATCCTCCCATCACCTTGTTGTGGCCAGACTAAAGCTGAAGCTGAAGAAAGCATGGATGGAACTGATAAACCAGCACCAGTGATATTATACCATCGTCCTCAAAGATGCGCAAAAATTGAGTGAATACTCAGTCACCCTCAGTAACAAGTTTCAAATCCTGCAGGAACTGGAGGACGACAGAGACCCAGCAGAAAGTCAGTGGGAGAAAATCAAAGAAACAGTGAGATCAACCTGCCAGGATGTACAGGGTTCCAAGAAACACCAGGATAAAGAATAGATCTCCATCAAGACTCTCTGCAAAACCCAAGAAAGAAAGGAAAACAAAGTTGCAGTCAACATCAGCCGAACAAGAGCAGAAAAAGCAAAAGCTCAAGGTGAATACACCAAAACCAATAAGGAAGCAAAGAGAGACTTATTTAGAACAGACAAGCGACGATTCATTGATGATCTTGCCGCAGAAGCCCAGGAAGCAGCAAGCCATGGAAACTTCAAAGGCTCTACAGAATAACAAGGAAACTCTCCGGCAGATATAGCAAGTCAGAAAGACCTGTTAAAGACAACACTGGGAAGACAATCATGGGTAACGAGGACCAACATCCAAGATGAGTGGAGCACTTTGATGAACTGCTGAATCAGCCTGTGCCACAGTCTCCACCAGACATACAGCAAGCTGGCAAGGAATTGCCAATCAACTGCAGCAGATCAACCAAGGAAGAAATATGGTAAGCCATCAAACATCTGAGAAATGGGAAGGCAGCAGGACCCAACAACATTCCTGCAGAGGCACTGAAGGCAGCCATTGAAAAATCAGTGGACATGCTCTATCCCATGTTTAGAAGGATACTGGAAGAGAAAAAGGTGCTGTTAGACTGGAAGGAGGGGTATCTCACCAAGATCTCCAAGAAAGGTGACCTGAGAGTGTTCAAACTACAGAGGGATAACGTTCTTATCAACCCCAGGCAACAGAGTCACCCTGAACAGAATGAACGAACAAGTTGATGCTCAATTGTGAGATCAGCAAGCTGGATTATGCAAAGATAGATCCTGTACAAACCAGACTGCAACACTGTGCATCACCATTGAGCAGTCAATGGAATGGAACTCCTCCCTGTATGTCAACTTTGTCAACTATGAGAAGGCATTTAACAGTGTGGACAGGGAGACCTTTTGGAAACTCCTCCACTACTATGGTGTGCCAGATAAACTCACAAGAATCATCAGGAATCCTTACGAAGTAATGACCTGCAAGATAGCCCCTGGAGGGAAACTAATGGAAGCCTTCTAAGTGAGAACTGTAGTTCACCTAGGTTGTTTGCTCTTTCCTTTTCTCTTCCTGATGGCAATAGACTAATTCATGAAAACATCCACAGCAAAGAGAAGAAATGGGATCCAGTGGAGACCTTGGATGCAGCTTGGCGACCTGGACTTTGCAGATGACCTGGCCCTATTCTCCCATATCCATCTGCAGATGCATGAGAAGACCAACAAGGTGGCAACTTGGCCTCAACATTCACAGGGGAAAATCAAGATTCTAAAAGCTAACATGGCCAGCACATCTGCAGTCACTATTCCAGGAGATCCACTGGAAGAGGTTGAGGCCTTCACCTACCTGGGCAGTGTCACAGACAAGCAGGGTAGCACAGAAGTTGGCGTCAAGGAAAGAATCTGCAAAGCAAAGGCTTCCTTCATTCAACTAAAGAAGATCTAGAGTTCCAAGGATTTAATGCTGCAAACCAAAATCAGGCTATTTAACACACAGTAAAATTGGTCCTTCTGTATGGAGCATAAATTTGGAGGACAACAGTGACCACCACCAATGAAGTCCAGATATTTATCAACACCGGCCTGAGGAAAATCCTCCAAATCCGCTGACGAACAACATCAGCAAAAACAACCTATGGCAGCAGACTGTCCAACTCCCTACTCAAGTAAAAATCATGCTGGGGTGCATAAGTCACACACTCTGCAAGCCTGCATCAAATATCATCAAGCAAGCCCTGACCTGGAACACTCAAGGGAAAAGGAAAAAGAGGAAGGCCAAGAAACATCAGGCACTAGGACTGCAAGGCTGACTGCAAGGAGACAGGTTACACCTGGAGTCAGACTGAAAGAAAAGCCAGGGACAGAGGTGGCTGGAGAGTCCTGGGAAATGGCCTATACCCTAGGAGGGGTAGTAGGTGTAAACAAGTAAATAGGTAAATCTGCCTTAGGAAACAACATGCAGAAAGGCCTAAGAACTGCTTTCAATAACAGCAATAGCCATGCATAAATATCAGCCAGGTATGTTCACGATGGCCAGTTGTTCTAAACTGTGATATTTTATTAAGAATCAACTCACAAGCAGAAAATATGTGTATGCAGCCTGCTTTTTAGTTCCTGATTACTCAGGTACAAAGATTAAAAAGTGTTACAACCTAAAGACAGTATCACATTTACTCAGCACTTAAGTGGTAAAGGAATAAGTGCCTGGGTCCAAAGCGCTGCTCAGAATCTCACTGCCGACTCTATTGAAGGTCGGAGTGTCAAATCCCAAAGCTGCGTAGTCTTCATGTCTCTTTAATCCACCACCAGATCCTCCCTGCCCCTTTATCTTACTCTTTGTTGCAGGTTCTATTTCGTCTCTGCTTTTTCCCTTTTCACAGTTTTTCATCTTTCTCCTCCTTATTCTTTGCGGCTGTTGTGTTTTTCTCTCTCTTGTTCTGGATCAACGTTTGTTAAGGAAAAATAAGAGCGAGCCCCCCTAAATGAGTGGCAGTCGATCCCATATGCAACCGCTAGCTCAAATTAAGCACTGCATTTACCGCTGCAAGTACACGTTGTGTCTTTCTGCAAACAGCTTTTGAGATATTTTCATGTTAACTGCGTTAACCAACATTTGTCATATCTGTTCGAAACTTACATATAATTGCAATGACCAGCTTTGACACCTTACCTGGGACACAAAGGAAAGATTGGAGAACAAGGGGCAGATTTATGACTTTTTGGCGCAGGGCAGCGCAGCAAGTCACCTTGCTGCACTGCCCGGCGTCAAAGGGAAGGGATAGGAATGTACTGTATCTATGCAATATGGTACACTCCTGTCATTTCCCACTGTGCTGGTGCTGTTATAGCTTCCTAGCACCAACGCAGGTACCCTTGTACCATGGTGTAAGGGTGTCTGCATTGTTAGCGAGATTGAGTTTGTGCAGGAAGGGGCACCATCCTGAACAAAAACAATCCTGGGAGGCTTTTTCCTTTTTCTATGTGTGCTGCATAATGCACAATGCAGCACACATAGAAAGAGGAAACAACAAGGAAACATAAAGATATTTCTCCTTGTTGCACCTCCCTTGGGATGGCGTAGGGTTTTGGAGCATCCCCAGGTCTATATGGTCTTGTAAATCTGGGGATGTGTCAAAATCCATTGTTGTTGCATGGGAACACTCGATGCAATACCCATAGAACGCCTCTCTAATGCAGAGAATTGCAAGGTCAGCAATTTGCGCTACCTTGCCCATATCTATGAGGCCATTTAAAGCCACGCAAAGTGGCTTTGCGTGGCCTCACAGAAGGTTTGTGCCGTACTTGCATCACTAAAAGTGGCGCAACAGACAAACAGCGGCGCTAGCCTCTCATAAATATCCCTCTTATCATATACAATGTTTTTCAAGAGCTCTTTGGACAATCGAAACTTGGGCCTGGTTCACACAGCCATTGGCATATGAGCGCATGATTTTTATTAGCAAGGTGGGGAGGGAAGAGGGCATCCCCAAAACCTTTGGTTGTAGGACATGTGGTCTCTCCATGTGGAATTCATGTTGTCTGTCACAAAAAAAGTGAAAAATAGTCATTCGACAAATGCAATGGCATTTCTTCATGTATGATCGCAGACTTACACAAGGAGAACTGTCTCTGCAGAGGTTCACTGATAGCTTTCTGCTCCAGGTCTCCAGGAGTAGTTCTATAAAGCATACTGAATATCTGCGAGTCGTAAATCCGCCGCTAAGTGCGGAATAAATATGTGGGTACAGAATTACAACTATTTTTAAGAAACAAAGCCTGGGTGTCTAGGGCGCAACTTGTTGAGCTGATGATCTGCGCTCTTGGAAATGGTGCAAGTAAGTGGTAAGGTACTTGGGTGCAATAGTGACTTCCACAAATCAGTGCCCTCTCGCAGAACCCAAAAGCAACTAGCAATTCAATTGAAGAAACATAACAGTAATTTAAAAAATAACTGTTTTCACTAATTACACAAACAGGGATTAAACCGTGTGGGAATGTATTCTAGACCATTAAATATATATAGAAGGAAATGAGTCTTCCCTGATGGCACTGGGCATGCTCTCTTCAATGGAGAAGGCGTTCATTTTCTAACTCACAGGAGTGATGGGAATTAGCAGGTCGCGGAACTCAAGCAGGGCCTTCTACATGTCTGTAAAATAAATTGTAACTGACTGTGACTAAACACCGCCTATGCTCAAAAACAAATACACTTTTCCTCTCAAAGGGATAACACGTTTCTGCCGGCTTTGAAGTCAATACCAATTTTTCAGAGCAATACGCACATGTAATGTATGCAAATTAGCAGCCAAGCACTTTTTGCAGTACACAAAGAAATTGCCAATTAGCTCATTTGGGCAAAACTCGCTAATGGCTCTAACAGAGAAGAAGGCTTTGACTGCACAGCTTGATGCTGAAGCCGGCCCACGCCTGCCGGGGAAGTGGCAAAGGTACATTTCACATAGTTTGCAGAGCCCGTCCTGTGTCCATTAAAGGAACATGTTTTTGTTTACATATTGTAACTGTTCTTATAACAAGGCTGTAATGTTAAATCTGAGATCACGCCAAGCATAGTGTCGCTGTAGGATGGAGACGGGGATGTAGTCATAGGCTTCTATGGAGCTGCGTTCGAGGCATGGGTTCCTTTCCGGGGCAGGGACGTGACTGGGACTCAAGTGTATTCTAATGAGAAAGTCCGTTTCCAGAAGCCCGGAGGAGATGAAGAGGCAAAGTTAGCTGTTGGGAGCAATAACATAAGTAGACCGAAAAAAGCCTCTTCTTCGGGACCGGATGCTGATCTCAAGGGACCATGAGCACCGCATGTCTCTGCGCCTATATCCCTTTTCGTTTTATTGGTTACCTTGAGCACCACCATGAGGGTTGGGAAAAGAATCAGAGGCAGAAACCAGGAGCCATTTGTGAGCACGGTGTACCCAGCTTCCATTTTAAAAGGAGCAGCAGTTGTATCTGATATTTTCCTTCAATTCACAAGCTTTTTCTGTGACTAGTTGTGTCATACTCCTGCCTTAGGTATTACTAAAATAGATTTGTAATTCAGGCACTTGATTAGCTCTTCTCAATCAGAAATGACAAGAAATTACACCAAAAGTGGCAAAAAGGGGTTTGTATTGCTTTGTGACAGTGCTTAATTTGTGCTTGTTGTTTCCGGTGCTGAGCACCAGCACTTATTTTTGAGGGCCGGGGCTTATTCTTCTGCCTCAAGCATTTGCTGCGAGCAAAAGACACATATGGGAAAGACGGAAGAAGAAAAAACTAAAAAGCGCCATAAAGGGGGAAAGTAGGAAGTTGCAGGATGAGCTGAAGGGGTGGGGGTGGTCGTAAATGGATTGAAGAGGCCCGAGATGGCTTCAGGATTGCTGCCTCAGTATTCAGTGCTGGCAGATTTAATTACAGCAGCCTTGTGTTTAAAAGAAGGGCTTTGAGCACCGGCACCTCTTTATTTACAAATTAAGCACTTTGTGAAGAAACATTGGCAAAGCCGTAAAGTCTTATTTAGCCCTATTAGCATACCTGAGTGGGGCATATGTGTGGGGGCCAGCAGGAGAAGATAGATGGCTATATTTGTAAAGCTGAATGCACTTCAATGAAGGCGTTGGACTCGAGCTAGAAGTATAAAACCAAACAACCGATAGCATTAAATGAGAGATAAACAATTCAGTGGGCTGAGCCAAGACATGATTGACAAAGTGTCAAGCCATTGGCTAAAAGAGACTTGTAGAAGAAAGCCAGTGGTTGAAAGAGGTAGACACCGAGCCCACTCTATGTATATTTTAAGCAATAGGACTGCTTGACTGCGAATCTGTCAAAGCCTAGACTTTAAAAAGCTAGAACGTGTGATGAAGGGTAGATCATGACAGTAGAAGGAGACACAACATTCTATATTGACACTATATTACTACGGAGGCTGAGAGAATGCCATCAGGGGTGTGTAATCTTTAGTTCTAAATCATGATTTGAGAGGTGTGCTGGGAACCTATTTCCAGAACAGGTGTTACATTAAGTCCACAATTGGCAGTTGCCTAATGTCGCCATCAGAAAAGGTCAGCATACTGCAACAAATTGAATTAAAATGGCCTTGGTGCTAAGAGAATCATCCAAATTGCAAAGTACTATTTTTCAGGAGTTCTGGCAATCCTTGAACTCAACTAACAAATATAGCATCAAATATCTTCAAAGTGCTTTGGTTAGGGGCAGAATGACACAACGCAACCCTAATAGTAACAAGGTTAATGTGGGAGAACAACAATTTATAGGAAAAGGTGAAATTGGACTCTGCCTTGCACGCAAAACTACCAGTAGCATGTCTGTGTCCCTTAAAGGTCTATCTGTATATAGCAGCCTTCTCAGTAAATAAGTCCCGAACCACTTAGAGCAGATCTGTTGCATGATCAGACCTCTCATGCACACAGAGATAAAAAGCTAGCATTGGCAAAGCCAATAGGTCTGACCTTACCAATGTGGTACAATTTTTTAAACTTTCATTACAAGCATATGCCATTGAATAATAAAAAGGGAAAAAGAAACAATTACATCTTCTAAATGGGGCATCAATGTTCTTGCAATAACATTGTAATATCTTTTAATAACTATCGTTTATCATTTTTGTAGAACAGTATTGATGTTTCCCAACTGACAGGTATATTTTAAACAGGTACATTAACCCTTTTAAGTTTTATTACATATCATTAGATAATACCATCCATATAGGCACAAAGAAAAGAATAACACATCAATGTAAAAAAGATTTATTTTATACATACAAATATGACTAAAAGAAATAAAAAACTTACAAAATGGAAAGAATGAAATAATAGGCTAAGTAAACTACTGGCCAACAAGCAGTGGCAATGAACTGCATTCCTTTTTAGGTCAATGTGCTCATGTAATCAATAACAAATATTGCCAGTGCAAGAGATCCAGTGGCTGAAGCGGGATTATCTATTGCCCCTTGCTGTGGTTGGTGGAAGAAAAGGTGGATGGCAGTTGAACAGATCAATGGATGAACTGGGCTGACCCAAACGCCCTCCAGCTCTCTCGACATATATATTTATTATCTGCTCAAAGTACTAAAGCAGGACCCGACAATCCAGGAATTACTGATTTATTTACAGACAAGATACAGCATTTTAGCTAACCTCTCAGCTTTGGTCACCATTTTGCTGATGCTGTATACTGGCTGTAAATAAATGGATTATGAGCAACTCGGGACCTAAGGTAACTCTCGCCCCGCCATGACCAGTGTTTTGCCAAATAACTTTCCTGCCAATGTTACAGTGATATTATCAATGATGTCATAGAAGATGTCTTGAGTGATGTAATATCTGGGGAAATCAGCAGTGCATGGCCAGGGTGCGAGTTATATTTACTTTAGGGAACGAGTTATAGTTACTTGAAACAACTAGATCTATAACAGCTGAATTTGCATGGGTTTGTGCATGTAAAATCTGAACCGAACTGTAACATCCCTGTAACCTTTGTTTTTTTCAGTGAATTTCTAGATTTTTTAACGTGAAGTAAGATGCCCATCGCAATGCACAGACAGGGGTGAGATGGATGCAGGGCCTGGCATTGTGCTCCCCACCAAGATTGCAGCTCCTGCCTCCATCCTCCTTTATTGTCCAAGTCCATGACCCTCATCCCTCATTACAATCCTGTGTGGCCCTTGTTCTGCCACTGCCCTTCTCACCTGCCCTGAACAGTTAGCTTGCTGCCCCATTCCCCTCCTCCCTACCTCTGCTATTCGAGTCCTTGCACTAGCCCCCTCCCTCCTGCCCTGCATAGTCTGATGGGCTGCCACTGCCCTCCATTTAGCATGATGACCCAGCCTACTCCTCCTGCTCTCTGTTGACCAATTCTATGCCCTATCACTGCCCTCCTACTTAGCCTCTGTGCTTAGCTTGCTGTCACTACCCTCCTTCCTCCTGCCTCCGATGTCTGTGTGCATGCCCCTGTCCCATCCTTTTTGCCAACCATGTTCCAAGGACCTACCGCTGCCCCTCCTATCTACTCTGAGTGCTATATTGAGATACCACTGCCCCTCCCACCTGCCTTGCATTATCAGATGGCTGGCACATGACCCTGTCACCTCCACCCTGCCTGTCCGAGTTCCATGCCCCATCCCCTCCCTCCTGTCCTCCATGCTCCATTTTGCTGCCACTCTCTTCTGCCCTCCATGCTCTGTTGTGCTGCAACTGTTCCTCCCTCCTACCCTTTGTAGTCTGTTGTGAAGCCCCTTCCTCTTCCCTCTCTTGCCTGTGTCCAGACCCTACGTCTGTCTTCTGTCCTTCATGGTCCTTTGTGTATGCCCTAGCCCGCTCCCTCTTGCCCACCATGGCCGTTGTACTGCCAGTAACCCTCTTGCTTGCCATGCATGGTTTTCTGTGCTGCCACTGGCCCTCCAACCTGCCCTGTGTGGTCAGCTTGCTGCCCCTGACCCCCTCCCACCTCTCCCACCTTCCTTACGTTGTCTCTGTGTATGCCACTATAGTCTCACTGTTGGCCTACGTGGTGTGTTATGCTTCCAGTGCCCATCCCGTCTGCCCACCATGTTAGCTTGCTGCTCCTGCCCTGCCCCCTTGCCCACTGCCCTCCGTTTTCCATGTTCAGTCCCCTATCCCCTCCCTCATGCCTTGTCTGGTCTGTTGTCATGCCCCTGCATCCTCTCTCCTTCCCTTCATGATCCATTATGCTGCAACTGTCCCTCCTGTCTGTCCAGTACCTTTCTCCTCTGCTCTGTTGTCCAGTGTGACTGGTGTTGCAGGGTGCTCCTTACTGGAGCTGCTCTCTACTTAAACTTGGGAACTACCGAGAGTTCTCTTCTTTTTGCATAATTTATGTGTCACTCTAAGCCTGAAAGTCTTATACTAGGTGCTCCCTTGTGTCTGGACAAAGCTGAACCCTTCTGAAGAGCTATAATTATGCAAAAACATGTGTCAGGGTTTGCTTTTATTCACTCCATGTTGGCTTGGATGGTAGGAGGGGATGTCCCCTTCCTATTTGCGACTCGCATCGCTATGCTAAATTGCTTTGTGACTGCGAATTCGCAGTTACCATCAGTGTGACATGGGACCCCTTCCCCTTTGTGAATGTTGCCAAAAAGGGTTTTTCAGAGCAGGCAGTGGTCCAATGGACCACTGCCTGCTCTGAAAAACCTAAACCAAATGGTTTCGTTATTTTTTTTATTTTGCAACTCGTTTTCCTTTAAGGAAAATGGGCTCCAAAATAAATTTGAAAAACTTCTTTATTTAAAAAGCAGTCACAGACATGGTGGTCTGCTGACTTCAGCAGGCCACCATCCCTGTGAGTGCAGGGGCTCACTATGGGGTCGCAAAATCGCAGTCAGTGTCTGACACACCGTATTGCATCCGATTCACAAAATCGGAAAATGCTACATCTGGCCCTCTGTCCCTATCTAGCTCAGTGTGGATAGTACTGTGCTAATCATATGCTTAAAAACTTTGCTAGATAAATAGACATTTGAAGGAGCAAATCAAGAGTGTCTCTGGTGTTGCAGGGAGCTCCTTACTGGAGTTGCTCTCCACCTAAACTTGGGAACTACCCAGAGTTCTCTCTTCTTTTTTGCATAATTTATGTGTCACTCTAAACCTGAATAGGTTTTGTTTTGAGATATATATACATGCAGGGGTAGTTATAGTTAGGGTTGTGTTTCCTTAGGAAATGCCTTTTTTGTGTTTCTTATAACTTTGGCGCCATTTGACAAACTTTCACAAAACTTTACACATTTTGTCCAGTTTGGACATGGAAAATTTCAGGGTGCTCTGCCAAGTGGGGCCTAGAAAAAGGGGGGAGCATAGGGGGTTTCCCATAACACATTTCTCTCATTCATTTTTCCGTAGGAACTTTAGACACCCAACATGATCCTTCGGTATCTACACTTGCATATTACAAACTCATGGCATGTTCAATGACTGCATTTATAACTTTCCTAATGACATCGGAACTGACATCATTAATAACAACACTGTTCATGGCGGGGTACTAATTATAGTTACTTTGGACACAAGTTAGACATTTGCACCCAGTGCTAATCTCTTTACCTTCGTAGGTTCTGCATTCAAGGTACTTCCTGTAAAGATTCAAAAAGTTTGTTGGATGGCTACAGCCATTTTTTTGTTGGCCATTCACCAAGCCTTTAACAAAGATTTCAAAGACAAGTTCCAAAAGTTGCCACCAGGTTGTACCTGACAGCCAAAAAAAGTACATCACACCGTCCGCCCTAAGTAGGGTAGGCAGTTTAATGTCCTTCCTTTGTTGAACTCCAGACAGTCAGACTGCCAGAGAACCTCTTTAGGGTTGACATGTAATGTCCTTTTTTGTCTGCAATCACCAACTAAAACCTGGTGTTGAGGGACAGCAAAAAAAAATAATGAGCCAAAGGGGGCACACCCGACCAAAAGCGGACAGACTGCTTAACTCTAAATGAGGTGTGAGGCTGAGGGTTTGGCAAACTGAGTACTCCATTATAAACCACAGTACAGTGGTGTCCGGTAATTTTAGGATGGGGGGAGGGCGGGTAAGCACACTCATACTCACACTCACACTTATTCATTCACACACGCACGTACATCCATTCACAACACTCATCAACATTCAAACAAACATACATGCACCAAACATTTGTTTAAAACACGCACACACTTACCTTCAGCTCGGAGGTCCCAGGAGGGTTCGGACTGCTGCCTTCCCTCATTGGCTGACCTTGGGTCAGCCAATGAGGGAAGGCAGCAGTCCCAACTTCGTCCAGAGTAGGATAGGGTCTGTGAGACTTCTGACCCCTCCCCACTCTGTGACGAGGTGTCACTGATTGTCATTCGCCCTGGGCGCTTCAGGGCTTAAACCTGAAGCGTCCAGGTCAAAGTCAATCAGTGACGCTTCTCCTCATCACTGAGGTGAAGGGCCTTGAGACACCTTTGCTGGGCTGAGGAGGTCACGCCCATAGGAGCTATGACCTCTTCAGCCCGTCAAAGTTCAGCTCAGGCAGCCAGCAGTTTGCGCAAATTGCGCATGTCTTGCTTCTGGCTGCCTGTTCTGAATATGAAGAGTGTCTGTCAGGCTGACCTTTTCTCAGCCTGACAGACACTCTTCATGAGGGGCAAAAGGTGGGGGGGTGGTGGCTCCTCCACCCTAAAGGATGGGCCACGGCTGCAAGAGTACTCTGTCTGCCAAACTCTAAATCTGTCCCTAAGTATTGATGAGAAGTGAAATGCTTCCCTGCTTGTAAAACAATAGGACTATTTCTGAGAGCACAAAGGATCAGTAAAGATAATCAGTGCGCACATCTTTGGTGATGTGACGATTGGGAGTGGACAGGAAAAGATGGCCAGAGGGGCAATGCTGTGACCGGAATTTTGGCATGGTAAATAAGGTCTGGTGAAGAAGAAGTCTTTCATCAGAGGAGCCATATCAGACATTCAACTCTGATACTAGTGGAGGAATAAAACATCTTCCCACATTAGTCAAGGGGGGGTTCTTGATTTCCTAAGAATTGATTTACAGGCAGGCATGGAAGGAACAGCTGCAAAAGCGGGATGGGTGATGGCGGGAACTCTGCAGAAATTGTGTCAGGAGGCATCACTTCTCACTGGGTGGTGCTCTAGATACAAATTGCACCACGTCCTGAGTTCATTAGAACACTTCTGGATCTTGTGAAGAATCAGACGAAGGAAGAATCCTACTTGACCTGCCTTTCAAGAAGACTTAGATGTATCCTGCTCCCACCTGAAACTGGTGACTAGATGTGTTTTTCAATAGTCAATAGGCTGGTTTCTTCTACTGCTTCTTGGACACGAAAGGCCAAAGAAGGGCTCCATCATGTCTAGAAGAACCAGCTGCCCAGTAGGGAGTGGACAGCACTGGACCTTGTGGCCTTGTGAGCTGGAAAATAGGAGCATTTCTGGAAGAATGAGAGATATGGTAACATTTTCCACTGTCTTCAAAAGGTGCGCCTCACAAAGGTCCCAAAGAAAGACATGACTTGTCAGCTACAAATTGCCAGATTGCCCATGTGAGAGTTTAATCAGCAAACTTCAAGGCTAGATTTTTATTGCAGAAAAAAAGAAGAATTGGATCATGTGGAACTCTTGTTGGCTACAGCCTCCTTCCTTGTCCCACAAGAGTTTTCTAAGAAACACAAAAAGGCCAATAGGCTGGACTGATATGGCAAAGACAACCAAACAGCAAAGCCACTTCGGTGACAATGAGCATCAGCTTTGCCCCACATAGATGTTTTTGTGCCAGAACTGAAGGCTTTAGCAGGAGCCTACAATTAATGCATCTAATGATTAGTGACTCTCTCTTTTGTGTCATTTTGCTTAGTGAATCTAAATGTTTCTAAGTTAATTTGTACTTTTTTGTGGTATTTTCTTGATTTTAATGTTGTTTGGTAGTGCTTGAATATATCACACATTTCTGTGAGGAAACGTCTGCTGTTTGCAGCATAACCTTCTTGGAATAAGCACAATTTTCTCCATGGACTGTGTTGTAATTGAACCGGATTATGCCTTGTTAAGACTGTGGGGTACGTCCATCCCAAATGAACAACTGACTTTCTCACAATTGCTTATTTTTGTAGTGGCTGGAAGATTGAGGTCTTCCTATTACAGTTCTCCAAGTGTTACAATCTATGTTGAAACAAATGAAATTTATTATTTAAGAGTGAAGTACTCAGAGTTGTGATTGAAGTTTAGTTTGAGCTGGGAAGATCACTGATGTCTTTGTATACGATTACGAGTGAACTCTGGATTAGATAGGGTGACTTTCATTCTATACAATACCGTTTCTTGGAATAGTAACTTCATAAAGCACTTCTGTCATTTCTATGCGCTGTAAATAACAGATTTTACTATTACCCAATTTACGATAATCAATTTACCATTACTATAAGGATGGAAGGCTGAGTCTGCCCTGCCAGAATTTAAACTCATGACATCCAGAGCATTCCATTAATTAGCATTAGGGATTCAACTTTCTGAGTTACCCTGTTGACTCTCATGAAGCGTTACAAAAGAATGGCCAAAAGATAAATGATTTGGTCATATAATAGGCAGATAAGTGACAAAGTCATTATAAATAAGGAATCTCACCTGGTAGAACAACAGGTATTGAGCAGACAATGGGGTGGAATCGTGTTGTTCTAATTGTTTACATCACTTACATCCTTGAAAAAGGGTACCTTGCTTCAGATTACTATAGAAACTCAACTTCATATGTGCAAGATTATTGTGATGGTGCCAGTAAAACATAGGGGTGCCAGGCACTCAGCATGGCAATTTGGGCATCCGCTTCTGCTTCCATGCGCCATATGCAGACAATACTCATTTCTTTCAGCGAGTCATGTTTAGTGGTTGGGAAATTTCCATTATTGTTTTGACATACTATGAACAGATCCAGAAGAAGCAAATGACCATTAGGTAAGGAATCTCGAGCTATGATGGTGTAGTTGGGACTGAGGGAACGTTTGAAGGGGTTAACCCTCCATCCCACCGCACAATTCCTGCACTCAGATAGGCTTTCCCATAGTGTGATTTTAGCACGCTTTGCACAAGCATAATGTTTAGAAAGATTTCTCTCAGACAATTCTCCAAACAAACCTACGCGCCTGCACGGTTACTTCAGGGATGGTCCCCTCACTCATGTGGCATTCTGGGGTGCAGCTCCCAAGGCAGTCACTTGCACATGTAAATTCAGGCCAAGACTCCAAATTCCGCCAAACCCCTTATTTTAAACATACATATTCCTACTGTGGAACGTGCACTCTTATCATCCAATCCTTGATAAACACTTTATGTTCATATTTCCATATACTAAGAGTCGACCTTTTATCAACGACAGCACATTACAATGATCCTTTAGAAGGTTTACACATCATATTTATGCTTTCAAAATAATGCAGCCAAACTAAACTTGATGGCCACCAACTGAAAAAGTAGAAGTGAAGTTGTATTTGGTCAAGAAAAACAAAAATGAACTCTTTAACTGTCTGAAATGACCAGAACAAAGGTGCTCTGGTATTACCCCGATTCCTGCATATCTAATGTCAGGAATCAAGGTTGAAAGCTCCGGTGATTTCAGAAATTACTGGGCAGTAAGTACAATAATTGGAGTCTACAATTCTGGTATATGGGACCCCTGTACTGCTGACCTCAACCTGGGAACCAAGTGTTCTTTTTAGCACTTGAGTCTAAGGGCGGAAAGACAGAACAGTACAAGGCTTACTCAGAGAGGTGATACAGACTAGTCTTAAAACTGAACAATGCACCAAAAACGCAGAATAATTCAATGTCCAGCGAGTGATTTTTCTTTTAAAAAGGAGGCATACTTTATTACACACAAAACTAAACACACTGCACAAAATTACAAAGGGGCCACCCTCTCAAGGACACAAAAATTACAGGGGACACAAACAATGAAAGGGTGACAAAGGTAAAAAAACCAACATTAAATGTAATCTAGACCCGTCCCCCCAATGCTGGAGGAACCTTTAACAGTTGGCACACCAGCAGCCTACCTGCTTTGTCACTCTGTGTCTCCATATATTGGTGAGAAAAACAGACAATTCAATACAAGCCAACATTGCAAGACGTTACCACAATTATGCACTTACTAGGACTTTTACCATTACTAAAGCATACCTACAGGCTTTGGCATAAACAACTGTAAAGAATGCCAAACTAGTAAGCATTTATTTGAAAGTCCTATGTCTACCACTAACGAAACTGCCTAACAACCACAGATGACTAGGTAACACAATGAGTCCAGGCACTTCAGTACCTTAGAACAAATGCAAAGCCCTATGAGTGCTTACCATTCTGAAAAAAAACTTTTAATGGGGTCATGGATTCATGGACCTGGGAGACGTAGACACCCAACTGAAAAGAAAAGTGAGCGGGTTTTGATGGGATCTCACCATGGCTCCTAATAGTCCCCAGAAAGACATAATAGATGCCTTGTGGTGCCCCAACAATTTTGGGTTCCACACAATAGGGCAACATACTAATCCCTCCAGGGACTGGGCATAGTTATATAAACATTAACATTGACTCCTGAAAGAGTCATTTCACGGTTACTATGTTTGTGAATTAGTAAATATAATATCTGATCCTGTAAACACATTTGATTTGTTTAAGATAGTTATAAATGACAAAGTAAATGTAATAGGTTTATCTATGTATTTCTTAGTATGACAATATTCTGTATTTATTCAAAAACAATACATCTCATTTTAGGGGCAATACAACAGCACCAGCCCGCTGTTCACTGAATCACAAAAGTATGTGATTATTAACAGCGTGGGCGACCATTCAATACATTTTTTTTAAAAATTGCAGCTGTCTCAAAGTCCTTTCCTTGTGGATGGGTTTTGTAAATCCATACAATAGTGCTTGTAGTGGTCCATTCTGGAGCAACATGGCAGAAATATCCCTTTGGTATGGCTGCAGAATGAATCTGTTCCTTTCCTCTTTCATGTTCTTCGTTTTTTGTAGTTTTTAAAGCTGCTGTCCTTTCACTTATGGGCACTCACCCGTAGCTCTTTGTGCGTGGCACTGGTGCCCCAAAGTCCGTTTGGTCAGGCTGGTTCTCCACCTGCCTGGGATTCTTCTTTTCAGCTGGGCAGTTGGGCCAGCTTACCTAAACTGCTTTCCCCAAGTTTGGGAAAGTGTTGCTCTCCTGTTCTTCTCCTCCCTAGTCACAAATGTAGGTAGCAGGGACTGAGAGTGGTGGATTTTGTGAGGCCTGGGGAGTCCCAATATATTCAAAGACCATGGATTCAGGCACCGGGTCTATCATGATAAGAAGATATCTATGGCAGCTACCACCTCTAGGGGGGGGATCTCTTTTTCTTAATTAATGCACAAAAACGCTCTTGCTCTGGTAGTACCTCTTAAGTGGACTGAAGCTGGGTTTTTGCCACACCTCTGATTGCAACAAGCATCTTTTGATCAGCGTGACCTCTCACAGACTTGCGGTACCTGCCAGATTGCAAAAAATTGTGACTCTCCAGCAGCAACGATTAATCCTGCTCTCTTTAGCTATCTTGACCCACCTCCAGTGGGGTTTGTTTTTGCCTTCCCCTGTGGTGTTCTCCATCTACCTTGAATGGCATATATTTTGCCTCGTGGTCCCTAAGATTTTACATGATGCCTTCGATGCGGTGGACGGTACATGCCTACAGTTGGTGCTGTTGAGGGTGGGCTCTGGACTTCGCTTCCGTGGTTTTGTCAGCGTGCTTTTTGCCAACTCTACTGCCCGAGTCAAGGTCAATGGAGTCCTATCAGATGCTTTTCCTATCAGGCGAGGAACTCAACAGGGCTGTCCCTTGTCTCCCCTCCTTTTTGACCTGGTGATTGAACCACTTGTTCACCTCCTTTGATGTGATGCCCTGGTATGAGGTTGGCGGTGGGATGATGCCCACGAGGACCGAATCACACCCTACGCAGATGACGACCTGCTCTTTCTGACAGACCCGGAGATGTCAGCCCCCCGGTGTCTCCAGATCCTCCAGCTTTTTGTTGAAGCTTTGGGCTTCTGAGTCAACCTAGCCAAATCGGTGTTGGTGCCTCTGGTTGAGTCCCAGAATTGTGTGGAGTGGCATACGAACATCCCTGTGCGCCATCTCAGTTTTCTCTACCTAGATATATGGGTGATGCTCCATCCTGAGCTCACCTGGTCCCTCAATCTCAATCCTTGATGAGGAAGGCCAAGGATGACCTCCTCAGATGGCAACCCCTCCCACTGGATGTAATGGGTAGGATAGTCCTCTACAGAAATATGATATTGCCTAGGTTCTATATGCCTTCCAGATCCTTCCAGACATCCTGCCACGCTATTGGTTCCGGGTCCTAGATAGACTCGCTTCAGCATTCTTCTCGCACAACTCAAAACCTCTTCTGGCTTTCATCCATTGTCAGCATGCTCCTTATGATGGAGGCTGGTGGAGTTAACAGAGTTTTTGGCACCCCAGGCTCCGCTTAGAGCACGAAGTTTGGCCAAAAACTCTGATAGCCCCAGCAGCAGAGCAGAGCTCACCGGCGTGTCTGCACACTAGCCTGCAGCCCAGTTATGGGCCACACAGCGCAAGTGCAGACACTCTGTGCTTGTACTGTGTGGCCCATAACTGGGCTGTACTTTATTCTGCAAGTCGGTGTGGAGCTGCTGCAAGCTGCTGCTGAGGGGCTGCACCGGATCCAGCTCTGGATCCAGGCCTCCCTCCTTTCACTGTCCTCATCAGCCTGGGAGCAGGGAGCAGAGGAAGGCAGATAGCCAAGGGACTGGCAACGCAGACCCTCCTGGACACTGGACCTACGTCAGACCCTCATTTCGCTTTCTCTTCTATGTCCACACAGGGGCTGGAACTGGGCATGGTATTTGCATGTCAGGGGGGGTCTGGAAAAAAGAAAATGTGTCTTGAAAAGAGCCTGTCTCCCCAGAGTTCCTTGGAAAGGAAGTGGTGTTATGGGGTGCAGTGTTAAGGGCAGCAGGTAGAGCTGGAAGACTGGGTGAGCATCATCTGCCGAGTGGTAGTCTGGCAGCCTTCACCAGATAGAGATGTGTGTGGCCTGAGAGAGTGCCTTACAGCCCAGTGGCAAGCCAGGCTAGGCACTTTAAGAAAATACCTGGCTGCTGATGGTGAGCTGGTTTACTGCTGTTAGTGCTCGGCCCTAATGAAAGAGCAGTCTGAGGCTGTGTGTAAGTGCAGAGGAAGCAACTGCAGGGCTGGTGCAAGACAGGGGGGGGTGCTTGGCCCTCTGTAGCAAGTTTGTGAAGAAGGGCAGTTGGTGAAGGGAAGTGAATAGGTGTGGAGAGCAGCAGGCTCCAGGTCGGTGGGCGGTGTCAGTAGAAGAGGCCTGAAATGGCAGCTTTCGCTGCCTATGGCATACCACCCTAGCCTGAATGCGCCCAATCTGGGAAGTGTAAGGTCGGGGTGCTTCAAGTGAAACCCCTGTGGTGATTGATGCCAGAGTTCTGCCTGCTCTCTTTTTATCTCTGTCACAACACCATGCCAAGGCTTCTCACATAGAAACTGTTAATCACCTTATAGAGATTTCTCCCCTACCCCATTCCTCTCTCAGGAGAAGTCTAATCCCCCAAAACGGGCCTACTTTTCAGGTGAAGAGTTTGAAGTGCCAACTGGCCAGGACAATAATTAACTTGGCCCTGGAGGGTAGTTCTAAACCTCACAGTCATGAAGTCCGTCTCATGGAAATTCTTCCAATTTTTAAATTCAGAAATGAATCCTTATAGGGCAAAACAGATACTGAATATATCTTTGCAACTTAGAAAAAAAAAGGAAAATGTACTCTAATATTCACTGTATTTTGTGACAATTATAGTTTGTGCTAAGGCATCTTTTACCAAAAGTGTATAAACAGTTACATATTACAGTCAAAAAGAAAGGGGTCATTTATTTTTGGGGATTCTCGTTTAAATTATAATGTAGCCAGGCAATCACTGATTATTTTATTTGCAATGAAGAAAGCTTGGCGTGTCAAGTCATCTTTTTGAACATGGCTTTGCTCTTCAGGTGCATGGGTACTGCTCAGAGAATGAGAGGTACATTACACACAGGATTTATGCATCGGAGGATGAAACTATGAAACTCAAAAAGAGGCTGGTTCTGGAGCCATGAATTCTAAATGAAAAGAGCAAATCCTTGTTTGACACACTGGATCTGATTGTCAAGTATGGCTTTTTGCAGCATTTGTTATGAACAATAGGATGACTGTGACTAAGTGAGCAGAGCTCAGGAATGGCTGGTAAACAAGGAAATTGGGAACATAATCATTGGGTTTATTTGTAACAACATTGGCAGCCTTCTGCTGGATCAGGTTTGGTTGAATTACGTTTTTATAGTTGTCAAAAATGTCTTCATTTGCAGGCAGATTACAATTAATCCCTAATGTGTAGGTGATCTAATTAAAGAGGCAGATTCCGAATACTTCAGATGCTAAAACGGATGTAGTCCACTGTCGCTTAGAACTGGTGGTCATTAGATAGGAAGTGGGTCAATTGTGTGTGATAAAAAGCCTGGAAGGGATGGTCGTGCAGTCAAATTCTATAAAATCCCTAAAGAGCCTCAGATTGTAATTGTACACCACAAAGCACTCATAGTTGGAAGATTGACTGATAGGCACTTGGAGTATACAAGTGTGCTGCTGCCTAAAGGCTCAGTTTTCTGCAGGTTGAAGAGTAAGAAAGACATTGACCGTTTTGGGTATATTATGGGGCAATCTCTATAATCTCTATAATCTTTTGTAGTGTAATCTCTATAATCTTTTGTAGTGGAAAATTGAGTGGATCATTTTATCAGGTATGCCATCTCTGGTGGCATACCGGACAAAATTATCTTCTGTGTGAAGCAATTTAAGGTCCCCCAAAATGAACCTCAAAATAATGAATCAAGACATGACACATATGAAACTTTCATTTTCCTTCAGATCTGCCACAGCAGTGACATATACTGATTGTTGGAGTTTTGTGTTTGCTTTATCATACTATGTCATGTATGTTTAGCAGAGTTCTTTCCAACTGGAAAGTGTTTTGGGACCTACCCTCCTGTTTTAGCTGATGGTAGTTTCCTAGCCTGTGGCCTTCCTAAAATAGCTCCCCCTGGCTCTCAAGGCAGATTACTCTCCATGCTTGCATGACCTAGGCACCCAGGCCTCATTGCCATTTGCAGGGCTATTTATATTCTTGCTTCATTCAGTATGCTCTACTCAGAAAAACTCCCACACTGCGCTTGTGATTTTACGCACAGTTTTGTTAAATGCTTTATTAATTAAATAAGTTGATTCACTTGCAGTTTTTTCACAATGTGCAGATAATCTGGTGGTTGCAGTGAGGCATGCAAGAACACAAAGCATCAAGGGACAGGAATGTTACTACTCTTTCCTGTAACTTGCCTAATTGCTTTCATACTTTTCAACTATATGTTCGTTGTTGATTGTTGAAGATTTACAGCACATTGTCAGTAATTCCAGAATGTGAACAGCATTCTGCCACCTCCGCTGGACTCTTCAAAACACTATATTAAAACCTATTACGTAAATACAAGAGCCAGATACAGCTCCCTTTTTCAGATCCAGCTTGATCACTCTCCAACTTTCACTACTACTGCAATCAAACAAACCACCCCATTCAAGCCTATTACTTTCACAACTAGAAAACAAGGCCCTGATTTATACTTTTGCGCCGCATCACCGTCATTTTTTGATGCAAAAGCGGCGCAAACTTACAAAATACAATTGTGTTTTGTAAGTTTGCGGCGCTTTTGCGTCAAAAAATGAAGGTGATGTGGAGCAAAAAAAGTATAAATCAGGGCTTAAGTGCGGTTTGCACTGCTACTAAACGTTCTGAACTGCGCTTTCAGGTGCATCATTAACACACTGACCACATGTAGGGTCTTTTCTTCATCCCTCTAAACATGGGCTACTTCAGAACTCCCCACTGACCAGGATACAACCTCTCCTGCTCTGTGATTACCTAAGACTAATATCCACCCATTAGTCTCTCGTATTCGGCACAGTGCTAACCTGTCTACTCAGAAATCCCAAAGGACAAGCCTGCTGGCTACAGGTAGTGCTTCTTGCCTTAACACGCTAGCACAGCACAAGGCGTAATCATATGGTTTGCGCCATAAATAGATTTTAAGAATAAGGATTATGTAAACAGCAAACTCTGCCTAATAAAAAAGCCATTGGCTTTCCGTTCATAACTGCATTTCGTGGATTCATTTTGAGCATTCTGGGGAATAAGCATTGTGCGGTAATATTGTTAAAATATGTCCTTCAGCTTTAAGTTTTCTTGAAAACTTTGCAAAGTTAAAAAGCTTTGTAAATAGAATTTAATGAAGCAGTTAGTGGCAGAATTCTCACACAAAATCATGTCTGTCTAGTTTGCAAACCTGCACAAGTCAGCAGCAAAGATTAACCATTTAACAAACCTTTGAAGTGGACATTTAAATGTGACCTATCCCTAGTTATGTGTGGATCCATAGGCAGTGTAATTCAAAGGAAATGCACATTAGTAGTGCAAATTAACATGATTTAGGTAAAATGTCACCAAATCCTATTCCTTATTTTCTAATGAACTGGATTTCTTCATCGGTTTAATGCAACAGTCCAATGGAAATAAATAATCCGTACTTTCACCTTCTGCCTTCAGCTTGGGTGTGCATCGTGGTGTCTTAATCAGGTGGCATTCAAATCAAGCCTGAATACTACGCTCATTACACTTTTTGCGAAGTCTACCAAATATTGGAGGCTAACCAGTCACTCCTGATGGGTGACCATTCGGTCAGTTCCACAGTTACTTCAGTCAACATTGCTGTCAGAGGTTCGAGTGATTGATCGTATTGGCGCTTTGCAGGAAGTAGGCATTGCTAATCACAAAGATGTGTCAGCTCCCCTGACTGCAATACAAATGTCTTCCTTGGCTTCCCATGCCTATAGCAGATTGTGTTCCTTATTAAGAGAAACGGTTCAAGTTCAAACAGTCCAAATCAATCATGCAATGTCCTTCCATTCAAGACACTCTTGACAAAACCAGGCGCTGCTAATAGCTCTGCGGGCTCAGGTGAATTCATAAACCCAAGTGCATGTTCTTCTGAATTCAAATATAAAGCTACAGACTTCTTCATCGATATTTGTGTATTGCAGCAGGATGAGAGCCAAGTAGAAACCAAAGTGCCTCAAAAGCATTTGTCATAGTCAATTATTATAATTAAGTGCACATCCTCCTCTGCAGAAGAGCGTGCGGGTCAGAAATGCACTTGCATTTCCTGTATCTGTGGATGGGATCCCAAGCGACAAGCAACCCACAGACGTATTGTGCCAGTCACAACCAGTGCCAGACAGGTAGATCGACATTTGCACACTCATGTAGGTTACCACTCAGGGATGGACTTGGACAGAAAATAGGCCCGGGAACCAAGATAAAGTGACCCACATTGCCGAATCAGTTAGCTAAACAAGCATTTGCAATGCAGTAGGTCTGGCGTTTGCTAGAGTTATAGCTATTAGCACTGTAAATTCCTAACTGGACTTTTCTTGCCACATAAATTGAAAATGAAAAGTAAAACAGTTGACATAAGGGAGCCAATTCAAAGTGCCACAGCTGGCATGAGCATGAGCATTAAGGAGAAACACAAAAGGAAAAAGAAGTTCGCTCGCAGTCAAACGTATCGGCAAAAGTGCAATTGTCTATGTAACAGGGTTGCTGGCCAACACGGTAACAAAATTGCCTCAAGGATGGATAAACATTTACCAATGATAACAACAGGGAAGCCCATGAATGAGTGATAGTAATGGGCGTGCGGTGGGCACGGTAAAAGCCCAAAGATAGATTACAACAGGGCAGAGCGCTTGCACGCTCAACCTAAAAGGTGGTCTCCATGTTCAAATTGGGGCAGTTGTGAACTAGTAGAGACTCACTGCATAGATATTTCGCAGGATATGTGAGAATGTGTGCATTTTTACTTGCTGCAGGCAATGTTAGTGGTAATATCAGGTAAATTAACAGTAAAACCCTGCCAAACAGAACATAAAACAGGCCCACAAACAGCCAAAACACGGTACCACACACTGACCCATCAGCCCAGTCCTTCTGGCACTGCCAGATTTCCCTGTAAACCAGTCCGACACAGCACACACTGACAGAGAGACGGGGAAATGAATAACACAAACACAGGCAGAATGGCTTACAAGCATAGACAGATGGAAGAGACTGGCAGATCTTTCATGCTGTACCTCGTAAAGAAATAAATAAATGTATGCTAGATTGTAGGGGCGGCACAGTCACTGCACGTGACCCACAAAACCCTAGAACACACCTAGCAAGATGATTAGGCTCTAGATAGAAACAGAATTGCATTATGAAAAAAGAAATATAAAAATGTACGTAACACAACAAACAACACGAACCTTTCCCTTCAAAGATGGATGATAAAAGTGAATCTCGATAAATGTTTCCTCAGTACGATGTGAACATTTAAGGCTCTGCAGATTCAGACACAGAGGGGGTTATTCTAACTTTGGAGGAGTGTTAATCCGTCCCAAAAGTGACGGTAAAGTGACGGATATACCACCAGCCGTATTACGAGTTCCATAGGATATAATGGACTCGTAATACGGCTGGTGGTAAAACCGTCACTTTTCCGTCACTTTTTGGGACGGATTAACACCTCCTCCAAAGTTAGAATAACCCCCAGAGTGTGATCTGACTCACTCAATGAAGCATAAGTGTTCAAAATACATTAATTAAAATGCTTTAGCTTCAAAGCTGCATTTATTGGCAAACATAAAGATGCCCTGGGAACTGATGGAAGCAGATGAAAACTATGTATCAAAATCAGACGTGTTTAGAAGGCGGTTATATAAATGTAAAGAATTGCATAAAGTTATACTTTATTCGAGTAATTATAATAAAAGAAAAATCGAAGTAACTGACATGTTGTTGTGCATTCTGTGAATGTCATTTGATTTACAAGACCAGCTTCACCTGAACAAGTTGAAACGTGTTTGGAAATTCTATTTGGGCACATTTGCTGATTTGTATATTGCATAGCGCTGTGGTTGTTGAATAAAGCCCATAATGACGTTTCTGAACAATGACCAATATACCATAAAAAGACACGAATCCCCGACATAACCCTATCAACACAGAACGTTTACTGGATGTGGTGTAATTAGCTCTCACACATCATGTGCTGGAAGTGGCAGTGCTACCAAAGTATTTGACTGAAAAATAGATGGTTGATCCTTTGAAGAAACTAATCAACTATACCATGGTTGAAATTTCTATTCTGTTTACACTTCTGAGTAGAACTTACAATCAAACATGCTAGGTGATTCTTTCATTTAGCACTCCTCCTTATTCTAGACTTAGATCCTAATTGGGGTTGTTGACCTTTAAACTAAAAATCATACGACCTGGAACGCCTCAAGAAAGGCTTCTTAGAGGGGAGTATTCCATAATATCACTGATGCATGAGGATTAAATGAGCTCTCAAACAATTGCCTCTCCATTGCACACGTTTTGCAACTGTAGTAAGGGATGTACAAAATGTAAATGAGACCCACATTTGGAAAGAACGAACAGCAAACAATGCTACGAAAGAAACATTTTTGCAGAATTATGTTTTTTTCCAGTTTGTGACAAAAGCTGATTTTATTAACGATGACACACACATAAAAAGCTCTGTACTTGAATTCAAAAGCAAAAGGATGAGTTCAACGCTCTAGAAGCAGAAGGAAGCTAGCCTTGATGCCGCTCGAAATAAGAGAACGATTTTATGCCACAAAACAGCAAACAGAAAAAACCGACACACAAAGAAGAAACAAACAGAAGACATCTGTTCTACAAAGCATGGACATATGCTGAGGTGCATCGAGTCTTAAAACCAATGTGGGCGAAGTTAGGGTTGTACCTGTTTTTAGGCTCTGCAGTTGGAGATGAAACATCCGTATCCGGATCCAAAACACTGTCAATTTCCTTCTGTTTCTTCTCATACATCTTTCGTTTTCTTTCTGTCAAGGACTTGCTGCCGTCAATGGGAGGGAAGTCGTAGTACCCCTTCTTCTTGGCTTTCAGCCGGAGCTTGTTGCGATAGTGTTCAATGTCGGACTTCTGTTTCAAGGCTTTGTTGACCTATCCGGATAGAAATAGGTTCAGCTGAGCAGATTTTGTATCAAAAGGCACGCAAGGAACGAACTAATAGAACAATTCCCTGGCTGGGTCGCCAAGCGTGCTGCGTCCATGAGAGCCTATTTTCAGATTTTGTTAGCTGGTTTCAGTGCAATTAAAGGAAGCTCCCTGCGCGCTCGCCATCAGATGGCTGAATATGATGTTCTTTCTAAGAGGCATGTGCAGAAACGCACGCCCACTAAACAGGGACGGGCTCATCTGTCCCGGTAAACCAGGCCAACATTTATCATAACTGCAGAGGAAACGTGAAACAGGAGAGCCCGACACACTGAAACATGTTTTACTCTGTCACTGAAGTGTTTGTGAGACAGGGTACACATTTGTTCTGGGATTTTGCTCCAGTACCCTATGGGTAACAGTGAAGTTGCCACCACTTTACATTAAACATGAACGTATTGTAGCTGATCAGCCTCGCTCTAGTATTAAGATAGGGGTTTATATATGATTAATTTCCGATGAACTTAGTAAAATAAGGTATGCAACAATGCTTAGTACTGACTACAATTACAGGTCAATCAGTGGATCTTTAAGCCATGTAATTTTTTCTCAATACAAAAAATGAGTCCCTTCATTTCCCGTTCTATGAACCACTCTGCTACATTATGACTGTAACTTATGAACTGCACAGTAACAAAAGTATCTCTGTGACAAAAGCAGTAACCCACTGAGCTATGCACATAAAATACTGTTCTATGATCTGCACAGTACACGTACTTTGCAGCAGGCATGTTAACCCTTTGTCTGGGTCAGCTTTAGTGCTGGTGGCACCCTGTGTGACCTTTTTTGGTGCCCCCACCCTATGACCACCTCCTCGGATTCCCTCTACTACCACCCATCAAATGTGCCCCTCATCTCTCCATAGCCTCTCTTTCACAAGCCGGCTCTACTAATACACTCAACTATCCACATAAAATATAGATCTGTTCTTTGCAGCAGGCATATTAACCCTCTATGCTACTTTATGGAGAGTCAAATCTGCCACTAGACAAAGTTTACATCTTTCTCTCTAGCAAGAACATTAATCACATTAATCACAAGAGGTATCTTGAGATTTTAATTGCATCCTGAAGGCCGTGCAAGAAACGTTTTAGGAGGTGCTTTTAAATTGCAAGTTTCTAAGTTATTGCTAAACACAGCCCCCCCCCTGAGGTCAGTGCCCCCCAATCCAGGTCAGCACCCGTTGCGGCTGCTTTGCTCCGGTTCTGCCCTTTGTGCTACCAGTCACGGTTTCGCTGAGATTCCTGTGGGTGGGGCAGCATGCTGGGTGGGGGGATATTAATACATTTACATTTCATAAAATACATTTTTTTTAAAACTTACCTCCTCCATTGCCACGCCGCTCCTCTCTCCCACATCGTCGCTGCACACAGGCACAGGCTCCCAGCCTGCCCTGCGGCCAATCCTGATGCTGCTCAAAGCAGCGTTTGGATTGGCTTGGATCGCCCAGCCAGGGCACTTCCTGGCAGATTGGGAGCCTGTGCAGGCTCTCTGGAGAGAGCCCTGTGCGCATGTGTGTTTGGCCAGCACGAGACGGCCAGCCAAACACACATGCGCTCTGAGGGGAGTGCACTGCTCGCCACCCCCAATGCCCCACCCCTTTTATTATCCCTTTCTTGTGAAAGGATTTGCTACCTTAGATGAGTCAAAATTTCCACTAGACAAAACTTTGATCCTGCCTTCGAAGTTGAGAATGACATTGTTTCCCAAAGCTTGTTCCAGAATCTTTAGTGAGTTCTAAGCTCCTCCCAGGCAGGCAAGGGCGTTTTGCATGTATATATGTAACAGGTTTACATTGTACATACGTCAGTATATTGCAACAGTGTAATCACACTTTCATTCTTGTTTGCCTCCTCGGCAAAAATACTTTTTCAATGTAGAACTATATTTGTTTCACTCTCAGATTTTTTGGGTCCGGTCCCAATCTAGATCCAGATTTACTCCTGCCCTTAACAAGAGTATTACTCCATTTGTATCCAGGAAATGAATGTGACTTGCTAGTTTGTGGATGTTCACCTACTTTCTGTTGCAAAATGAGTAAAATACTTTGCCGGTGTAAATTCATATTTTGTGACTAGAAATGTGAAGTCACATTCATAAATGAAGCCATTTGCACACCTAACTTACATGCAGGGGCGGCTCCTCCATTAGGGTAGAGGAGCGTCGATTCCCTTCCCCCACCACCAGCAACGGCTGCAAACCTTTAACAACCAAAGTTAAAGGGGCGGGCCATAGGGTATGAAGATGATGAGGGGAGTGCACTTTGCACTCCCCTCAGTGCGCATGTGTGTTTGGCCAGCTGTCTCGGGCCAGCCAAACACACATGTGCACAGGGCTCTCTCCAGCCCAGCAACACAGTTGCCAGGCTGGAGAGAGCCTGCACAGGCTCCCAGTCTGCCTGGGAGCGCCCTGGCTGGGTGCTCCCAGCCAATCCTAGTGCTGCTCTGAGCAGTGTCATGCTTGTCGCAGGGCTGGCTGGGAGCCTGTGACTGCCTGGAGCGACAAGGGAGAGAGGAGCGGAGCAGGTAAGTTATATTTTTTATATATATTTTTAAAATGTTATTATTATCCCCCTTACTCCCTCCGCCACGCGCCACGCCGCCCCTCCCGTTTTATTCCCCACGAGCCGCGACTGGTTACATGTAGGTGTGTAAATGTTTTTTTGAATCATGGTCCACATATTTGCTCTGTTCCGTACTGAAACACGTGTTTAAAGTTCAAACCTATAATGTCCACAGTTCACACATGTGCAGATATGTCATGCTGCATCTTTTGTAATTTTAACAGGGTGCTGCGTGCCTTCAATAGAATGCTTCACCTCACTAAGGTAGATAACAACCAGTGTATGGGAGTCTGTGAGATTGTGACACTTTCATGTTCTGCACTTCATGAATTTGAAAAAATACAGAGAAATTCCTGGTAAAGTAAATTTGGTGGACAAAAACATAGCTAAAGCTCACACTAGCAGAACAATATTCTACCCAAAAAAATGTTCACTGGAAAATTATTTTACAAAAAGTTGTTTTTGCATACATTTCTTCCCAGAGGTGAAGTTTTGTAAAGTTCTCAACGCTGACATTTTTTCAAGTTGTTCAATATGCTTTTCTTGCTAAATCTTACGGGTGAAAATGACATTATGCACATCCCTAGATGAAACCTAGATGTCACACTTTGAAGTAAAATAAAATTCATTTGAACATGCCCTCGAGAGGTTATTTACTCACATGTAAATTACATCATGCTTTTGTCATTTTCCATGTGAATACATCTTGTTGCAAGTGGAAATGTATCTGTTTGTGAATCACAAAGTGTTGTCCGCACTCCTCAATGAAGTAATGAGAGCATGTAACTGTCATGCAGTTGCATAACTATATAGTGAATCAGGCACTGATCACTCACACCGACTGGGTCATTCTGCACCTTAAAAGGTTAATGGTATGGTTCTCATCACCCAATTAACCCGCCTCCCTTCAAGATGAGCGTGAAGTGTACTCTACCACCTCAAAGGCACCAAAGTAAAGCAAGCAAAGTAGTGATGATCACTTCTTCAGCTACAACAGAGTTCCTGAACTAGCTCTTGCACAAGATCACAATTTTCAACACCGTGATTTCACCATAAGATATAGCAAAGCTGTCCCTCACATGGTCAGTCACTGAAATGTGCCGCGGCTGCATTTCTTGAGGTTCAGTTTACACCATCTGAGGAGTTCAGTTCACAGCAAGAATATGTGAGAAGTCTAGGGTAGTGCTTTAAAGCAAGAACTACCCCAGCCTGATTTCTGAAGGAATATCTCCTGTGATAGGATAAGGTGGGCTGTGCCCCCTGCTTCTTTACCTTGCGTACTCTAAGTCTTAACTGACTCAACTTTCATTCAAATCAGCCTCAACATTCTACTGGAGTCACATGATCTTTTCAGACCGAACACTAAAGGCCTGAATTAGAGGTTGGCAGATGGTTAACTCCATCATGAGAGGGATGGATATCCAGTCTGACTTATTTCAAGTGTTTTATGTCCAACGACACTTGTAATATGGCCGACGGAATATCATCACAGTTGTGACAAAGAAACACACTGACCAAACACTAAATCAGGCACTTAGACCTGTAGCCATGGCCCGCCAACATGGGTGAAAGGGCCACGCTGCCTCACCTTTTCCCAGAGAGGAAGAGGTCCCATCAGGCTGAGCAAAGGTCAGCCTGACATTCTTCTTGTTCAGGTCAGGCAGGCAGGAGCAAGACATGCGCTACAAAACTGCAGGCGCCTGGCTGCCTAAGCTGGACTTTGCCAGGCTCAGGACTTCACAGGCCTGTAGGCGTGTCCTCCTTAGCCTGCCAAAATTGCCTTGAGGCCCTCCCCCTTGTGACAAGGGGGAGAGTAACCAATGCCTCGTTTGTGGGCACTTCAGTTGTAAGCCCCAAAGTCCGCAGGGACGAGTATCAATCAGTGATACCTCATCACAGAGTGGGGTGTGTTTAGCAACTTTCAATTAACTCATCCCACTCTGTAACAAGTGAGGGAGTGCTGCCCTCCTTCATTCATTGAATGAGGGAAGGCAGCAGTCCCATCCCTCCTATAATCTCCAAAGCTTTCCTCTTGCAGAGCTGCAGGATCAGTAAGTTTTATGTTATTGAATATTTAGTGCATTTGTTTGTGTATGTATAAAAGTATGAATTTGTTGTGAGTGAGTGCTATGAATGTGTGTGTGTTTGTGAATGCATGGATGTGTGCATGTGGCCCATACCTAAATATAATCTGTCAATGACCATAACTCATTGTGCTATATTACTCATCAGGGCATTTCTAGATCATACAACAGCAATAAATGGAAAACAGTCTGAGATGCACATCTCCTTTAAATGAATCAGAACATGTCACCTTCACACCACACAAAGCCTACAAATGATGTTTTAGACTTCTGAGCTATCGACTGCTGTAACTGTCAGTTTTTTGCATAAGGTGAAGAAGCTGGCATTAGTGCAGTGATGCAATTGTATAAATAGAAATTACATGCAAATTGACAGTGCACAGTACTCAAAGCATCCCAAACCTTTGCTACACTTGGGATTATACATCATTGGGATTAGACATCCTCTGATAGGAAGAAAGTATTCCAGAGGTCTTGGTGGCGGTGCATGGTCTGAGTCAGCTAAATAACGTTTCCAATGCACCTTGCTCGCCAGGAGACATCTCTTGCATTTGCAGTGTGTCCCAAGCAACTGATCTTGAAACTGTTAGAGGCCAGAGTGAACAACAGACCTAGAATGTGTACCACGGAAATATTGCTCACTCCACAGAATTTGTGGTTGCACTGCATTAATGGTGCAAATGCTAACATCTCTAATGTTATGTAATGGACTAACAGCTGGTGAAAATTAATCATTATTTAGACAGCAAACATTAGAAACAATCTTTCTAAATGGAAAAAGGAAGCTTACCTCTCCATTTATAACTGCAGATTCTTGGCTCCTGTCTGATGCTGGTTGGGAAGGAGGCACCCCCACTGATTTGATAGAAATCAACTGCACAGATCCAGAGGAGGTGTCAAATGGATCAGGAGGCATTTGTGAGCTGTTTTCATAGAGCACACACCCATCGTCCTCATCACTCAAAGGAGCTACAACATATTAATCAGCATGCATAGTTATTACGATGAAAATCCTTACACGGTGTCATGGGTTTTGGAAAAGAATGTTATGGCACCTATATACTTCCAGTCGTACATATAGTAACATGCAATGCCCTGCAGTTTGTACAGGTGCAGCACATTCTTGCCCAACTCGTTTCAAGAAAATCCTTGAATATGAGTGTTATCAATGGTGGTAAGTCTAGCAGTTGCGCCATCATCAAAAGTTACTCTCAGTGTGCAGATTATGCAACACCGTAGTTCACCTCACAATGATGGGACTACGGACCACACTTACAGCAGAAGACATGTTTGCTTATCTTATAAACACGGACTTCACAAATACCCAGGAAAAGTGTAGCACAACAGCCTCCATTTTAAAAAGTGGAATACAAAAGCTGACGTGACTAAGCACTTATATGTTGACAAATGATAAGTGAATCTAATCACAGAAAGCACACTGCTACTAATATGTTTAAATAACGGTCAACTAAATGTTCATGAATTGTATTCGTAAATAACAAAACACTCCAATAAAACAAAACAATTTAGGAAGTATATCTGTAAGATCTAAAGTTAAGGAAATGAGACAGCCACAATATTATACTGCTGCAATTCACGCATGAATCCAGACACACCAAGTGCTAGGCCATATCTGTCTGTGCTTAGTTAACATGATCTCAATCTGACAGGCAAAAGGAACCACAAAGGAACATAATTTTAGCAGCAGCAAGATGAGATGAGCAGGCTGCACAATGAAATAAGGCACAAAATTAGATTTGTGTTGTAAAAGAATATTAAAAAATACGGTATATAACAACAATTGCTTAGAGCAGTGACAAAAAAAATAAAAGCTGTGCATGTAACACACTCTGAAACATTTATATGGATTGACTTGATTAACGTCCTCTATATATCAAGACTATGGATGTGAAATTACCAACGTTGAAAAGGGCGAGTCAGCAGATGTACAGCACAGCTGTACCTAATTATTCACAGCGTTTCACCTGCAAAGTGGACATCTGAGATAGTGGTCCATTTCATCTGACAAGGAGGCAAACAAAGGTCTGAAAGAGTGGTTTGTTTAGCCTGCAATGTTTTGGGCCTTATTTAGAGTTTGGAAGACGGATACTCTGCCAAAACGTTATGGATATACTGTCCACTTGCTTTAAGTGCCGTAGGCTTCAATGCACGTGTAATACAGCATAGGCGATATCCGCCACATTTGTGATGGAACATCGCGTCCGCCAATCTCAAAATAATGCTTTTTGTCAATTGGTATTTCGCATGTAATAGTCACCTCCAGTTGAAACCTAAAATGGGGGTAGTTTCTTTCTCTTTGACTTGCTGAAGTATTGCACAGTTTTGGAAGAGAGCAGTCTAAGAACAGCAGCCAGTAGACAATCCAAAGAATAATTGTAGGCTAAATTTGGAAAAAGGACAGTCAAGAGGATGAAAAAAAATACTGATATGCTGTTTAGAAAATCCTAATAAATATTATTCGTATGAAACGTTATGCCTGGACGAAAAGAAACAAGTTTGAAAAACAAATACTTTTCCCCACAGATATGGATATAAATGATTATTTGTGAACTAAAATAATCACCTCTTCCATTCATGTTTATCTGAGAGGGAATTTCTAATCTCTTGGGTTAAATGCAGCGCTCTTGTGAAAGGTGAAGGTGTTACAATTCTAATTCTTCAGGCATTACACTCAGAGATGGCATGTGCGGGCTCAGGATGTGGTACTCTGTCCCTTGCTTAAAAACCAACCTTTTAATGTATTAACGACTTACTTGGTGCAGTAGAAACATCTAGATGTGCTCCAAACTACACATTTAGCATGTTCAAATTGGTGCATGGAGTCGGGGAGCGAGGTGTTGCTGGATCCGATGCGGCATCAATTATGGTGCTATGGGGCACAGGAGCCACGAAGAGGCGTCGGGTCCTTACTGCAGAGCGGTGGAGGTGAGACAGCATCGGTTGCGAGGTGTCAGTCCCTTGGTTCCGGCAGTTACTAAGTCTGTTGAAGTCACAATGCTGCAAGGGGACCTCACAGGGTTGCATTGAGGTCACAGGGCTACAGGCGCTGCGATGGCATCAGGTGTCACGGATGTCGGACTTACGACCCTCCAATCTCAGCGAGGTTGTGCGGGATCAGTGGTTGCGGTATAGCGAGGGCTGCAGAGTCGTTGGGGTAGTCGCACTTCTGCGAGGTCCACGACTTCGGGACAAGCATCGGCATGGTTTCCGTGCAGCAGCATCCTTTGCAAAGTCGCACGGCATCCTCCGGTGTCATTAGACAGGTTTTCTCCAGGAATTCACTTCCAGGGGCCCAGGAACTGGACTAGCACCCTTTGGCAAGCTGGAGTCCACAGCATGTAGGCTCAAAACTGGATGGTGAAGCCTCTGCTGTCCCTGAGGCTTCCAAACAGGAGGCAAGCTCTACTCTAAGCCCTTGGAGCTACCTCTCAAGCGGTAATGCACAACAAAGTCCAGTCTCTACCCCCTTGCACAGGCAGAAGCAGCAACTGCAGGATAGCCCAACAAAGCACAGTCACAGGCCAGGTGGCACTTCTCCTCGGCCCTTCAGCTCTTCACCAGGCAGAGGTTCCCCTTGAATCCTTGAAGTTATCTAATTTTCAGGGGTTTTGGGTCCAATACTTACACCCCTTTCTCCCTTTGAATTTGGCAAACTTCAAGGGGGAGTCTCTCTTGTTTGCAAGATCCTGCCTTGACCAGGCCAGGCCCCAGACACACACCAGGGGGTTGGAGACTGCATTGTGAGAGAGCAGACACAGCCCATTCGGGTGTAAGTAAGCACTCCTCCCTCCACACTAGCACAGATGGCCCATCAGGATATGTTGGCTACACCCCAGCTCTCTTTGGCTCACTGTCTAGGGGTGATTCACAACAGCCCAACTGTCAATCAGACCCAGACAGGGAAACCACAAACAGGCACAGTCACAGAATGGTTTAAGCAAAAAAATGCCTACTTTCTAAAAGTTGCATTTGCAAACTAACAATCTAAAAACCAACTTCACTAAAAGATGTATTTTTAAATTGTGAGCTCAGAGACCCCAAACTCCAGATTTCTATCTGCTCTCAAAGGGAATCTGAACTTTAATAATATTTAAAGGCAGCCCCCATGTTAACCTATGAGAGAGATAGGCCTTGCACAGTGAAAACTGAGTTTGGTAGTATTTCAGTGTAAGGACATGTAAAACACATCAGTACATGTCCTACCTTTAACATACTCTGCACCCTGCCCATGGGGCTACCAAGGGCCTACCTTATGGGTGCATTACATGTATAAAAAGGTACGGTCTAGGGCTGGTAAGTAGGTACACTTGCCAGGTCGAATTGGCAGGTTCAACTGCACACACAGACACTGCAGTGACAGGTCTGAGCCATGTTTACAGGGCTACTAATGTGGGTGGCACAACCAGTGCTGCAGGCCCACTAGTAGCATTTGATCTTTTTTTTTTTTTTTTAATAAAAATGTTTTATTGTTTTTGTTGAAGAAGGAAGAGGATGAAAAGGAGGCAGAAAAACATTGCACTGGTAAGGTCTGTTTCTGCCAGCTTAGCGTCATACTTACAATGACAATATTTTTTAACCATATGACAGATCCACAACATTGCTTTACAGTACGAAGACACACATGCATGTTCTGTTCACGGGAGAAGACCCAGACATTTCCCCCACACCTTCTTGTGTTTATGGAGTCAGCCTCTCACCTCATAAACAGACCTTTCTTGGTTTGCACACCAGTCCACTCCGCTCCTCCATTTCTGGAGGGACGGCCCATTGTGAGAGTTCCAGGCAGCTGCAATGTCTCTCTTGGCCACCAGCATGGCCTTACCAACAACTGCGTGGTCAGCTCTTGTGCCTTTCAACTCCTCCATCATGCCCAGAAGAACTAATTTTGGGAACAGCTGTGGCTCCCTTCCCAGCACAGCGTTCAATTCGCAATTTATCTTACCCCAGTATACCTGTATTAGCGGACATGTCCAGACCATCTGAAATAAGTCTGCCGAGTCCCTTGCACACCGTGGACATTGAGCAGAGGGGCAAAGCCCCACCCAATATAGTCTGTCAGGAGATAGGTAAGCCCGTACAAAAAGTATAGCTGCACCACACGGACACCACCAATGTTCTGGGCACCATTAGCACTTCCACCTAGTTAGTCTCCTCAATGGATCCCAGCCAGCCCTCCCATTTGTTCCTGATTTGGTTTAGGTTGCCTGGAGCATTGTTAATTAACATTTTGTAGATTTGGGATGCTCCTTTCTTCCCTAGGTCACCCATTAGTAGCTTAGCCTCTAGTGGACTGTATTCCGGTACCGAGTCTGAGCAGGACAAGTGCTTTCCTGGGGCATGCAGGAGTTGGAGATAGTTGAATTGTGTGCGGGACAGTTGAAAGTCAGATTGCAAATCGTGAAAGGATCACATTGCGATCCCCCTCCATACGTCCCCTGGGTGTGAAATGCCCACGAGGTCCCATTTCATAAACCCTACCAGCGCAGCCGACTCGCTCAGCCACCTGCCGTGCCACAGCAGAGTCTTTTGGGTGATGACATTGTTCCATCGGGTATGTCGTAGTGCCGCTCATCGAGCAAGGAAGACTGCTCTAGTCTCTGGATCCATGTCTCTGGGAAGTTATGAGCAATAAAGAAGATCTAGAATACGTGGAAATCCCAGTGAGTTTAACTCTAACTGATAGGCCGGGTCTGCCCAACCCCCATTAACCAGTTGTGCACCACCAGGAGTTGTGTCGCCAAGTAGTACAGGTATGGGTTAGCCATACCCATCCCCCATCATAAAACCCCCTCTGGCAGTGTTGTAGTGCTTTCCGCTGCCTCGCACCATACCATTGGAACGAGGTGGTGACTCTCCCCAGTGCCTGGAACCAGGGACGTTGGATCAAAAACTGAAAAGTTGGGAGCACACACAAAAGGCATGGTAGGACCATCATTTTATATAAGGCCACACAGCCCAGGACATTTAACGGCAGTGCTTGCCATCTTTGTAGATCTGCCTTGGTTTGGGATAATAATGGCATCAGGTTTAGGGTCCATGTGAGTTCCAGAAGGAGGGCCACCCATATGCCAAGGTATTTAAAGCTCAGCCGGCGTATGGGCACCACTCCCTGACAATCATAGCAATCTCGCGACAGCGTTAGGAGCACCTACACTGACTTGGTGGGGTTCATTTTGAGCCCCGATGCCTTTTCATAACAGTGCAGAAGGTGGAAGCTCCTTGGACCAGTTTCACTGGGTTCCCTCATATAAAGCAGAACACCGTTGGCATACAGGGCCACTCGATCTTCAGAGGATGTTCCCCAGTTACAACCGCAAAACAATGGGTCTATTCTAATCAGCTGTGCAAAAAGGATCAATGACCATGGCAAAAAGTAGAGTGGGGAGCCTTGGCGTGTTCCCTGGTGGATAGGAAAGATATAGGATAAAGTACCGTTGACCTGCACTTGGGCGGTTGGGTTGGCATGTAAGGACTGGACCAGTTGGTGGAATCTTGGCCCCAAACCTGCACACTGTAGCACTAGGAAGATAAACCCCAGTCAACAGTGTCGAAGGCCTTTTCAAAATCAATAAATAGAAGGGCTAGGTTCTGGGGCAATTGGTGGTGCCGAGCTAGGGCCATGTGTAAACAACCTATACAAAGCTGCGTGCTCCGGTTGGCCTTGAATCCACACTGATCCTGGTGAATCAGCAGCAGTATCACCCTTTTAAGACGGGAGGTGAGAACTGTGGCATACATTTTCACTTCACTATTAATAAAAGATATTGGCCTATAATTGGCATACTGCTGTGACGGTGGCTGAGTTTTGGGAAGCACTACAATAGTGGCAACGTCTAATCCCTCCGGAAAGGAGCTCCGTCGGTCCACTTCCTCATATAAATCTACGAGGTACGGCACAAGGTCATACCAGAACACTTTGTAATACTCTGACGGAAACCCATCGGGCCCAGGAGTCCTACCAATCCCCAGCGCGGAGTTGGCTTCTCCGATTTCTTCACCTGTTAGAGGTTTGTCAAATATTTTTGCCTCTGCAGGGGGTAATTCGGGGAGGGGAATGTCTGTTAAAAATTGGCGAGCATTATCTGAGTCAATCACCGCCGAGGCCTGATATAGTACCTTGTAATATGATGCAAACGCTTCTGCCACTTCTTGGAGCTTGGAGACAGTTTCTCCATGCGTATTAAAGATTTCGGAGATAATTCTAGAGGATTGATGACGGGAAACCAACCAGTACAGCAGATTCCCATTTTTGTCCCCCCCAGCCATACACCCTGGGATTGGCCGCTCGCCAAAGGTGTTTAGCCGCCTCCAGGGAGCGGTCATGGATCTCCTCTTGGATCAGTAGGAGCTGTCTGGCCACCACTTCGCTTGGCTACATACTCTGTTCTGGCTATGGCCTGGGCCTCCAGCTGAGTAAAGTGAAGGGTGTGGGAATGCTCTCAGGAGCGGATAAGGCTCCTGCCCATCCCCTGTATCACCGCCTTACCTGCGGCCCAGAGGACTCCTGGCGACGTAACCGAATCCCCATTGAGGGCGAAATATTCCTGAAGTGCCTGCTTCAACTGTTGAACATAAGGTTTGTGCTGCAGGTACCAAGCATTCATTCACCACATAGGGCGGACCAATGCCTGAGCGGGCCCCATAACAAACCAGAGTGGCGCATGGTCGGATATCCCGCGAGGTAGAATTTCAATGTACGTGAGGTGGCGGCAATCTCTGGTCGGTAAGAACACAAGGTCAATTCTAGACTGCGTATGATGGGCCGCCGAAGTGTGCATAAAGTGTCGGTGCCGTGGGTGCCACACCCCCACGCATCACATAGCCCTGTGGACACCAGTGACCCCGACAGCCCGGCGGCCGTGGCCTGCCTGTGGGCCGATGGTGACCCAGTCACGTCCAGCCTGGGATCAAGAACTGCACTGAAGTCTTCCCCTAACATGGTGACTCCCGGGGGTAGATCCAGGAGCAAGTTGGTAAGATCGTTTAGAGTCCCAGGTACTGCCGCCGGCAGAGCGTATACGCTAATGGCATTGATTGTGAGGCACTCAACTTTCCCACTCAGGGCCACATATCACCCCTGTGGATCCCTCCACACTTGGGTAACCGCCATAGGAAATGAGCGGTGGAGCAGTATCACTATGCCCCTAAAGCTGCACACAAACCTGACATGGTATACCCTGTCAAAGCCCTTACAGGCCAAAAATGGACAGCGGTCCCCTAGGAGATGAGTCTCTTGCAGCATAAGCATGTCAGGCCGGTGGCGGTGGACTAAATAAGTGAATAAATGCATCTTGCGCAGGGCCTGGACGCTGCTGCCTCGGGTGAGGTAGTGTTTGGAAGCGATCCCTCTTTGAGGTGGAGGCTACATAGCGAGGCTTGATCTGCACATTGAGGCTCTGTGAGGCCTGGGGTCCAGTAACAGAGATCCCAGCTGATCACACTGGGGAAAACGCAGGCCGGGTGTCGATCCAACAGTATCCGCTGCTGAGATAACTGTAGACTGCGAGAGCAGTAATGGCACACCTCTGGGGGGGTCCAGGACCAGGGACACCCGAGCACCCTGGGATCCACTGCACAGCCCAATCTCCTCCTGTCTCTCTGCGCTTCGTACGCTGCCTCCACGCCGGCTTGGCTGCAGGCGAGGATGCCGTGCACCCCGCTGCTTTCTCGGCCCATAGGAACACTTCAAAGGGGGCTGGGGGGGGGTGTCCCAGCAGCCGCTCTCTTTTCTTCAGGGCCTGACGCATGCACCCGGCTGGCACACTCCGGTGGCCCGCGGCACAGCCAGGCTCTTCGCTCTGTTTCCACCTGTGGCCGCTCCTCGCTGCTACTGCCTCCCCACCTTCTGCTCACCGCTGGCCGCCATCCAGGTTGCTTCCTCCACCGGGCGGCCTCCGATCTCTTGTGGCAACGGGTGGGGAGTCGCGCACCTCTCATGCACGCTGGGGCCGCAGATGCCCCAGCCCAGCCGCCGGCCGTGTGCCCCATTGGCGGCACTCGGCCGCCATTTTAGGTGCAGTCTGCTCCACGTCGTTTTGCTGCATGCCTGGTCCCCAGGGCTCCGTTTTCCCACATGGCCACTCCGGAGGCAGCAGACAGTCTCCCGGCACCTGCCCCTCACATGAGAAGGGCTGAGATGGGCACTGCTTCAGGCAGATGACGGAGTGGTTCGGAACACTACGAAAGCGTGACCGCCATCTTGACATCCTAGTAGCATTAGATTTACAGGCCGTAGGAACCTCTAGTGCCCTTTACTAGGGACTTACTAGTAAATCAATTATGCCAATCATGGATAAGCCAATTACACATACATTTTACACAGAAGCACCTTCAGTTTAGCACTGGTTAGTATTGGTAAAGTGCCCAGAGTATCAAAAACAGCAAAAACAGAGTCCAGCACACATCAGGGAGACCACGCCAAGTATGTCACGTCTAACATGCATCAACCTGCATCTGGTTATATGCGTTGATGTGTGCTTCGGTGCATGTGCATCTCCACTGTTCTCAGTCTCTTTCCCTCTGTTCGCCAGCCTTAGCTTCGCCTCCACATAATGGCTAGTAGATACGTTTCATTCAAAGACATGGGGATATATGCATGTTTGCACACACTAACATTTTGAAAATGAAATGATATGTAATTCATTATTGATGTGGAATGAGTGGTTGCTTTTAATTTACGCATGCTCGTGCACTTCAAAGACTTGATCTGAAAATACACCCAGTAAAATTATAGCAATAAAATATTCATACGAAATAGAGTGTTAATGTACTGCTCCGGCAACTGAGGCCGGGCAGAGTTGTGAAAGGGAGAGCGAGGACCGAGGGACTACAACGAACCAGTCTCGTTTTCAATCAGCAGAGCTAGAAATTCTTTCGAGTTCAGATAGTAATCATGTAAAAAAAAGTAAGGAAATCGATGTCAGGGATTTATTTCCTGTTTATATTTCACAATTTCCTTAATTTTGTATTGCGTAAGAGTGCTAGCCATTTCCAAGATGAGTTCTTCTACTTTATTCGTGTAGCATGTTAGTCTTTATAGTGCCTACTTTGAAATGAGTCACCTCGAGGTGTTAATAACGGCCACGACTCGGATTGCTGACGTTGAGACTGAAGGCAGTGCGAGCTTCTCACTGTGCCTTTCAGTGAGTCAAAAAGGAGTTCCGAATACATGGTCTCCCGGTCGCGGCCTCTCTGCAGAGTGCACAGAGACAACAATTGACAAAGTCAGTCGTTCTGGCTGGTTTTAGGTGTTTATCACTTGTTTAACAGTTGTTGTGTTACATCTGACAGCTCAGACAGCCACCAGTACACGGGTCGGTAGTTTATGTTTTAAGTCAAAGCTATACTTACAAAGGCTGCCCCGCTTTAGAGACCCGCCACTTTTTATATCGCACTGAAGCATGGCTTTTACTGAATCTCTGCACCTTAACCCCCAAACCTGTAGATATCTCTGACTGCATGCCTCCGATGTGGATTACTCACTCAGGGTGGAATGTTACATGAAACCTGCATTGAGTTACATATTACAAACACCGTCACTTCCTGCCTTGCAAGCTAAGCATCAGGAGTCACACTTTTTTTCTGTGAACAGTTGTGTCTTACTTCCAATTCATCCTCTCACTTAGGCGATGGCGGTAATGGCCTGGAGCGGTAACCTTCTTTCGGTGATCCACTGCTGTAGGAGTAACTTGCATCACATCAGCTGTATATTTTCTGGTAGCCTTTAGCTGCCATCAAAAACTGTCCACGGTTACAGACTTGTTTCACAGTAATTTCTAATAAATGTGTAAACGCACAGGAGCAGTAAAAATACTGCCAAGTTAATTACCGGTCATTTCCACTAAAGTGCCAGGCTCTAGGAGAGAATGCCTTAGCTGAGATGTACTTCTGAATTTGCAGCAGTAAGCATTCACTCGTCCGTAAGAACAAAGCCATTTTTATCGAGATTTGCCAGAACCAAATGATGGTGCCATAAAGAGCAGAGATCATGGGTAACAAAGGCAGTGCCATGGGTAAAATTAGGGAATCCGGGGGTAGCAACCTGCTTCTGTGAAAACACAGTCTAGCAAATCGCGCCCCCAAAAGTAATGGAAACACTTCCACCTTTATTGCAGTACTGGGAAAGGTGTGTGGTAAATATGGGGGGTAATAGTAAAACGTTTTAGTAATTAGCGTCAGTGATACATGTTCTGTAGGACACGCTAACCATGCATTGAAGGGTGTTACAGGCGAGCTGGGGTTTTGGGATGTGTTCAGCATCATTCACTGGATAGCCCCTTGAATCATAGGTTATCATTGGCAGATTGCCTACATTCAGGGCCACTGGAATTATACGATTCTGCAACTGCGTCGTCTTCCACATAATTATAGATTTGTGACCCTTGTCACATCATCCATAACCTTCTGCATAGTTTGTTAACAAAAAGTATGTTTCTACCACAAATGGGTCAATAATTACTAAATAATGCTGCCACGCATGTTGCTGCGCAATGGAGGGCTTTTTGTTGCGAACAAGCAGATCACCTTCCAGTTGCTGATCACTGTACTACGGTCTTAAACTGAAAGTAACGAGGTGAAACCTTTTGCCCATACATTTTTAATATGTGCAGAAATGACAGAATAGTGAAGCAGTGCTGCTTCGTAATGTGCTGCATTACACAGCATAATTGACCTTTTCTTGCCGCATAATTTGGTCAACCCAGGCGCATAATTTGCTCCTCCCTGCTGCATCTTTCCAGTGATCCTGCACACAGCTGAGATATAAAGCTTCGCTCACTCATCACTGTGCAACCAATCAGATCAGTGGCTCCTGTGGATAATACACTGCCTTCTGTAATGCGAATTTAGTGCAATGAGTTGGGCAGGCTCATCTCACTCCTTCTTAGCAGAGAGAGGAATTTCATTTTCTAAGAATACAGATTACAACACTTCACTATAATAAAGCGGCAGAGCTTTTCTCTTACTAGAAATTAAATCCATTGAGACATTCAAAAGCATGAAACAGAATTTGATTCCAGTGCTAATATCGCCAAAATATTGCAGGCGGCCCAGATTGTGGAGATTTGGTTATCTTTGCAGCCTCTTTCGCTGCACATTTATATGTGAACAGAATGAAAACTCACATTATAGCATTTGCTTCAAGAATTGTTCTGTACATTCTATAGAACCAAAAAAAACTAAAATTAAAAGTGACATCGAATGATGTGACACCCTCCACAAATCATGGCTAAGGAAGTGTCAGGCGGATATGTAATGTCCACCACAACTACTTCGTTCACAGCAGTACTAGCATATGGCTAGAAAGGTTTATGTAAGGTGGACGGTAATGTACAGTTCTCAGAAACGTTTGGAAAATAATTTGCTCAACTACAAACATGTACTGTGATGGCAAATTGGTAGAAGGGATACCCAAGATGTTTCCCTATTATTTACTGGGTACCCCAGATATGATTGAAAAACAATCCTGTATAGACTTGTGTTGAACATAATGGGCCATCAATCCATATAATTTAGCCAACATGTTGTGGCCCTGATTATCCCCCTCCGGGTCACTAGCCTTCATCAGGGCTGCTCTAGTCCCTTCCTAGTCATAAGTACAATTCATGCATGAGATGTACCATCATACCTGGCCAAGCGTGTCAAAGATTACCTCAGGTTTTTGGATCATCTACATTTCCCTGTTTCTGGATATATGTTCCATAGAGAGCAGGCTTTTTCTGGACAGACCTGAGCTCCTTTTATTCGTGGGTGGTCGGGAATAGACTACTTCACCTAGGTCTTACAGAATCTTTTTAGATGCAGAATTCCATGGCAAGGCAGCAGTCGATCACTGCACAATATTTTCATTAGGCAAAGAAGAATCCATTCAGCAAACCCTAATACACCTCTCTCTCTTCTTCTGTTCCTCTCACTTGAGAATGGTGTTGGCAACTTTCATAATGTGAGCCTAGCAATGATCAGAACCTAGTACTGATCAGAGAATCTTCCCAAGTGAAGTAGTTTAGAATTCATACACATTCCCTTTCCATCTTTTAAAGAAATGTCACACAATTTAGGCACTTTATGGCAAAAAGTGTCTCAGAGTTCTGTGCATTACTGGAATCCCAAGTACAGATCTGATCAATGCTGAAATTCCACTCCCTTCCCATTCAAACCCCACCCAAAGCCAACCCACTACAGCCCCAGAGGATCCAAGGTAAAATCAACCTCCTTCTGGGTACATCTGCATCTCGTGGAAGACTTCTATTTGAACAAGAGATCACCTTCCTTCAAGTCAAGCAAGTATGTGCCCCCATTGCCAGGCAGATGTGAAAAGAAGGGTGCTGTTAATGGAACGTTTTGAGGAATTACAGGAAGTCACCTCCTTTTCTGGAGATTAAATGTTTCTGGCACTATGTACATGTGAGCCCTGCGGAGTCATGCAGATAAGGCCATTACGTCCACCAATGCAGAACTGTTACTTAACACACGGGAAAATCACAAGCTTATAAATGTGTTGGAATGCTACCCAGAGCTATTGCCTTAGGTCACACTATATGTGAGCATTCCTCCTACCATCTTATGTGTGTTCGATCTAGCACCTTAAGTGGTCATGCGTGTGCACAGTCGTGGGTCCCTTGTTTGTTGTGTCTCAGTGCCTAACTATGCTTCAGTAATGAGGCTTTACAAGAGTGAAATTGGTCTAGGGTCCCATCTGAAGGTGTACTGGTAGCTGTGATGGACTGTTCCCATGAGCAGCAGGCTTAGCACTGATTTGCATAAGAAGGGTCTCTCCCTAGAGTAGTACAGTAAGTGAAATACGATGGGTTGTAATGCTACCCAGAGTGATTGTCATTGGTTTAGAATATTTGCAAGCAACACTCACATCACCTTTTGTTTTATTGACTTAACACCCAAATTAGCTAAGGATATGCCCAGATGTGGGTCCCCAAGAGAGATCTCACTGATAAGGCATAACAAGGCTGAAACCAGTCTGAGGCTGCTTGGTTTCTTTTCTGGGTGCGGCCTCTCCTGGTAGTTCGGTGCGGACTTACCCTTAGTACTTATTTGCATTGCATGCCTTTATCTATTCTTGCACAGTGAGTGAATGCTACCCAGAGAGACTGCCAGCGAGTTAGACAATTTGCAAGCATTTCTCCCATCACCCTTTGTGTATTTAATATTGTAGTGATGCCAACTGAAAAAAAATGGTTACCTATTGATTGTTACCAAAGGAAGTCTTGAAATTAATGACAAAAATTATAATAATTTGAACACAACCCACCTCAGTTGTCCTAATAACTGGACAACTGGCAAATGATCACTGAGCCCTTTGTCCCTTTGATTAATATTATTTGAGAAACACAACTGAATAGTTAGTGAATTCTAACTGAACACCCTACAAAACACAATTCAGTGTGCCTAGCCTTGTATTAAGCCTAGCACTCATTCCTTTCCAAACATGTAATTAACAGAATTTACATTTTTATGGTTTAATTCTTTTTAGCAGCTGCTCCTTTCTCCTGAGCTTTTGGCTTCAAGTGTGGGTGTGCAATGTGTCAGATGCACAACTGAGTGGGGGCATGGCTGGCCAGTGATGCGAATACGTGCCTCTCACTGTGGAGATATCCCCTGGTACTGAGGCGGGATATCCAATCACAGAGAAGCTGCTTCTAGCATATGGATCCATGTTAAACAAATCACACTCATAATACTTCATTGAAGAGTAAGCGTGCCTATGACACGTCAAGCATGCATGCTTTATAAATACTGTGATAGAATGATGTCACAGTCTGCACATTAATGCAACCCCTCCTTTTCACGGCGCATATTCTGCACTTCCAGATTACCCATCTCAATGCATTCCTTTCAAATCCTCCAGACACACTGTTTAACTGATACCAAGCTCCACGAATCAAGGTAGCACCGGAAGTAGAGCATACGTTCATATGGTTACAATGTTACTTCCAGGCAAAATTGCATGCATGTTAAACATTATTTGCATAACTATATGACCAGACCAGAATAATCATTTGACACTAATTACACATCTAATGCTAAAAGTGAACAATCTAATAAAAATACATTAGCATAATTGTTCCAGACCCCCCACCAAGAGTTGTGAAAAAAACATGCACCTGCAACAAATAATCAGATGTGTATGTTATCAAAGAATGAAGTAAGTTAGTCGTTCTTTTGAACACATGCAAAACAGTGATCGAAGAGGCCATAACCTGCAAAGAAAATACATCTCCATTTTCTTGCTCAGTAGTATTTATGCTCCTAAACTGAATATAAAAAACATTTAACTGGAAATGTTAGTTTGGAAATGTAGCCAATGTACTGTCTTCAAGCTATGTATACTCGAGTGCTGTTTGGTGCAGTTGCCTCTGGTAGCTCAGTTCTATCCGTCCTAGCATTCTCCAGCCCACCACCGCTTAAACTACCCAACTCACCACTGGCTCCCCCTGGCAGGCTTACTTTGCATATCCCCCGCAGCCAGAGCTCAATTTGTAAAAGAATGAGTGCTGAAGCTAGGGACAGTTAAGAAGCTACGGCCAGTGCAATTAAATGTCAGCGCACCTAACACCTCTTTTATTGACCGCTAGACACTACCAGCCCCTTTACCTCACTCATGCAGGTTCCTGATTTCTCTTAAGTTCTCCCATGGTAACCATGTTTCCGTCTTTCTCTTCCTCCTCCTTTCTCCTTTGTGTGTTTTTCCCTCTCTTGCTCTCAAGAAATGTCTGATTTGGACAAATAGGTGCCACTCCCCAAAAATAAATTGACCACCAGCTCAAAGCAAGTGCTGCCTGCAGCCCGTGAGGTCTCACTGTGACCACACACACTCACATGGTTGTCAAGTGCCTTGTAAATCTTGGCACTGCCATCCTCGATTCAGACTGATGAGGCACCACTGGAGATCTGGCCTGGTTTTCTAGTCATATTTTTAGATTACAAAGTTCTCCATTAAAGTGTGGCATGCTGTAAACTACACTAAAGTATACAAAAAATTGATGGGAGGGAATGCTCGAATCAATCTCAGTCCCTGGTAACCACCTGCGCCGCATCCCAGTCCATTGTTATTTTGCACACCAAGCCACCTTACATAGGACCCAGCCATATGCAATTAAGTCTTGTCCCTGCGCCAAAGGGAACAGTCCACCTCAAACTGCGAGGCCAGGACCTCCCTGAACTGGAACACAAGCGACCCAGGACAGGCTTCGCCCTAGTTGGGCTCATCAGCCAGGCTAAACTATATACTGCACCTATCTCTGGTATACATATGTTTGTGAATCTGGATGGCACTTCATAGATGTCTGAGTTTAGCTGATTGGACTAAGTGATGCAAGCTTATTTGAAAGCCTGTGCTGAAACTGGTTTACATTGTGAAAGGGTTGTTTGAGGATATTGATGGCTATGCACATCTCATGACCTACAGTAGGACAAATTAAAGCTTTATGGATTTAAAAGGAATACACTCTGAATCTTTTAGACATTCAAGCATACGTTTCTAATGGTACAGAAAGCAGAGTCAGTCTTCTTAAAATGTCAGCAGATTTAATTTTTTCAAACAATACACACAGATCAGAAGAGACCATGAAGAAAACCCTTTCATGCCCAGCTGCAGCCCATCGTGATGAGCGGAGGGGCTACGCCTCGTTCACCTTTTGCCCAACAAGAACAGCGCCTGTCAGGCTGAGTGAGGTTAGCCTGACAGAACCTCTGCTTGTGCAGGTCAGTCAGCCAGGAGCTAGACATGTGCTAAATGCGCAGGCTCCTGGGTGCCTGAGTTGAGGTTTGCTGGGCTGAAGATGTCATTGCTCGTGTTGGCATGACCTCTTCAGCCACGCAAAGCACCTTGAGGCACTCCATCTTGTGATGAGGGGGAGCGTCACTGATTGCCTTCGACCTGAACACTTTAGTTTTAAGCCCTGAAGTGCCTTGGGCCAGTGTCAATCTCTGACATCTCATCTCAGAGTGGGTTGGGATCAGCAACTCTCACTGACCCCATACCAATCTATGACGAGGTAGAGACTGCTGCCTCCCCTCACTGGGTGACCTAAGGTCAGCCGATGAAGAAAAGCAGCAGTTTCAACTCACCTGGGATCTCTGAGGCAGAGCTGCGCAGGTGCGATTGTTTTTAATGTTTACTGCGTGCGTGCGCGTGTGTGTGCACGCCAAACATTAGTGAGTGAGTATTGTGCATGGATGTGTGTGTGCACATGTGTGAATGCATAGGGGTGAGTGAGTACGTATGCGTGCGTGTTCCTCTGACCCCCTGCTAAAATTACCAGTCGCCACTGTGTATGAGGTTTCTGTGTGATTGAGAGATGGCTGCGAAATAGCTGTCACTTTACCTAAATGCCACCAAAATGAAGAGAAGTCACGTGCTCAAGGGCCTGGGGGATAAGATTTTAAACTATACGCACTGTAGGTATTGGAGTTTTAAAGCGTTCATTGGTGCCTAAGCACTTGCTATTACGGTTGGCAGGACGCACGGCCGAACACGCGCTTGCCACAGCACCAGGCCATAAACCCACAACAAACTACAGGTGAGTTCAGTCATAAATGCAGCAACACGGTGGCTCAAGAGCACATTCCACGCTTTAATCAGCATATCACTTAGAGCTGTGGTTGCCCTTCGCTGACTGTTCAACCACCTGGTTTATGACAGTGCAGCAGCTGTTCTCCGGCATGATCGGGGTTGTAGGAGGGCGCGTAGTGAGCACCGGGCCGCCCACAGCAGAGCTAAGGCCAGGCTAAGCGTGAGCATCCGCAGCAGATGGGAGACATCTCGAGGAGAGAGGCCGCAGAGGACGCACGAGACAGGAGGACCCAAGCACAAGACGCACGAGACAGGGGGAACCAAGCACAATCCAGGAAACTCCTCTAGCACTGGGTGAAAAGAACACTGTGAGCCTGATGCACAAGCGTAAACTTACACTTTGGTGTATGTTTACGCTGTTTTGCACTTCACAAAGGAATTTTACTAGTAGTATCTTTACGAACGTAGAGTCTCTGCACATAAAAAGGTAGGTAATCGTAAATATACTACTCGTAAAATTACTTTGTGAATTGCAAAAAATTGTAAACTTACACTAAGGTGTAAGTTTTCCTTTGTGAATCAGGCCTTGTCTGATTTTCAAGACATGGGGCCCGGTTTATGCATTCTCAAAAAGCATTGAGGGAGGACTCTATGCACTGTCCGTGCATGTTGTTCATGGAGTGTACTGCCCTGAATCCAACAGTCTATGCTGGAGATCCTGGGGGCGAGGGATGTTACCCGATAAAATGGCCACAGCATTTTTGAACTACAACTTGCAGTGCTTCGACCGAGCAGCTTGTTCCCACCAAGCATAATGTGCAGTTCAAAGGTAACAACCATGTCTATGCTGTTTGCAGATGTGTACAAGCTGATTACAACGAAGCCCCCTACAGTTTCCCTCCTCCATCTTCTCTTCTAATCTTAACAAGCAAGAAAGGTGCCCTCTACCTTTTAACGACTAAGTAAAGCAGAACCCAAGCATCACTAAGCATTTATAATTCGATGTTCTATCTCTCCGCCTACTGTGCCTTCCTTAACTAGCTGCTTCAAACCTACACAAGCTGCATTCATTTGCTGCTGCGTTAGTCAACTACTTGATGAATAGCTGTGTCATATTGATGCCTTCTCTTTCAGAGTGAGCCCTGGGGAATACTGAGATCTACTGCTGAAGTTAGGGGATCGTGGATGAGTGGATAAATACAAGATCAGCATTATGAATTTGGATACTTAAACCAACAGGTTACAATTAGTGGAATTATTCCTAGATTTGAATAAATGCTAAATAAGCTGCAGGGGTGACTTGACATCAGATTTTTAGTACTATAGCAAGCCACAACACTGTTCCTGAAGCATAGAGACCCTTGGTGCTACACATATTTGTGGATTTCACTCGTCTAGGATTTGTAAAATAAACTGTTGGCAGGTTTGTATGCATAGATTTAGATCCTTTTTAAAGAATGAATGGGCATGCTTGTTTCTGGGTATATGAAGTCTTTATACACTAGGACCCATGAAGATGGTTATGGGGCTGGTCTGTGTGCAAGCTCCAGTTGATATGGGGCAAATATGTGTTTGGGTGTGTGTGCGTGTGTGCGTGTGTTTAAAAAGTGGGTATGTGTTTTCTATACTTACTGGCCGGATAATGGAGATGCATTTGAAATAATCAGACCAATACATGCAAGGATAAACTCCAGTGGCAATTCTAAGGTCAAGGTCTTACCAATTTTCTTTGAGGTTTTAAAACCTGAATATATTGAAGAAAAAAGAACACACTAAAATACATTAAAAATAAAACACACTGTAATGAAACAAATCATCGAATCATTGCTGTGAGAAACAATAGTACTTTAATATTGGCATTAAAGCAAATTGTTAGACATATCAACATTCTTAATTTTTAACCCTTTAAATATCAGGTAATCCATAATGCTAACATTAAAGAAATTGCATCTTTGATAGATCAATGAAATTCAAGAACGCAACAGTCGATGGTGAAAAAGGTATTTTGATGATAGAGCCATTGGTTTTATTAGTTGAAAACATTGCTTGAGACATAAAGCAGTCTCCGAAAAGAAAGGGCCCTTAGCCTATAGTTAATAACTGATCGAAGATATCTGCATGAGATGCTGTTTGACAACCTACCAATCAAAAAGGCTTGAGCCAACCCCAGATGGGTCTTGTACAAGAATCCTATAACTTTAAGTATACTATCTACTGTTATGTGTTCATATTAAGGGGAACATAGAAATCCATGAAAATATTAAGTAACTCAACTGAATGAAAGGGAAGTTGAGAAGCATGCGAGGATCTCACCGTTTCTCCTTCTGGTCTCCTCTTTGGTTACTTTCTGCTGCGCCATCACTTTCTGCGGCGTGCTTTTGCCTGAACTGGGCTGTCCTGATTCATTAGACATGAAGGAACCATTCTCGCTCGGTGATTGGCTGCATGTAACCATAGCAACAAGGAAGAGTAGGATTGTAAAATGTACATATCAGCACCATAAGTCTATGTCAAGGGTACGTTGTATGTCATGGTCGTTTGCCTATTAATTTAATAAATAAGGGACAATCAAATTAAACAAAACAAGTCGTTGCGAAAATCTCCGTTAAGCCTATCTGTGTACAAACAGCATAAAAACTCGCATGAAAACAACCTCAGTTAGACGGTAGCATCTTTGCAAATCATAATAGGCCTTCTTCGTGCAAGAGCGTCTGGCATACAACTACACACTGTAGAGATTTACATTCCCCTCATTCACAAATCAGCAAGCATGCACGTGCATTGCTCAAGAGTTCCACTCTTTTTACACAGTTCTTTGATGTATGGAATTCAGCAAAGTTCCTGCACCGTTATCTAAAGCTCTATATGTGCGGGTCTCTTACACGAATTGCATAAATTCAACATCCGTAGGATTAAGAAAATTATAAAAATGTACTAATATCTTTGTGTATCCTTTTTTCATGTAACATGGTTTTGTTTTTCAATGAAATTACTCTTTTTTCTACATGTGCCATATGATAACCAGCCAAGATTTATGCATTTTCCCTCGCTTTTTGCTCCATTTACACGTGGCTCATTCAGGTGTAAGCGCTAGGAGTGAATGAATACCCACAACCTTACAACTGTGAAGGTGTTTACTTGCTTTGCACTGAATTTCATTGACCCTTTCTCTGACACTTCCCTGGTGTTATGATTCTTTGCTTGCAAATGTTTCATTATTGCATTGGTAAAGCATTTATTAATCAAGCCCAGTATAAACATTCATAACTAGAGTGTGTATTTTAACTCAATTAAATAGCACGCGCCAGCATTTGTCAGCATTAGTCGATATCGTGCTATAAGCGATTCTAAAATAAGTTACGAAATCATATAAAATGTATTTTTTAATCTTTGATTGTGCAGTATGCCGGTGGTTATTTGTGCGCACAGGCCACTCTGACACTTACGTTTGGGGACTGGGATTATTTCGGTCTCTTGCCTCGGGTGACAGTGTTCAGGCTTCAGTAGGTCGCAGAACTGCCACTTGCCTGGTCTACCAGGAGAGGGGGCATTTCCCGGTAGGCTGTGGCATTGGAGGATACTTTCCACGATGGCAGAACTCCAAACATCCCTGTATCTTCGTGTGAAAAGTTGCATATGTGCTGAAGCTGTCATTTAGCACGAGCCTTCAATTCATTGGTCAATTACCAAGCAGTTCATTGGCTGTAGCAGAATGCAGCGTTATGACTGGCCATTGTGTACCAAGGTGTGCCTCTGCAAGAGAGGGATTTTGCCACCAAATGCGCGGATCCCCATTGCCCGGTCCCATTAACAGCAACCGTAGCACACAGAGACAGAGCAGGGATGGTTGGTTGACTAATTAGAGCAGAAGGTAACAGGAGATGTCTACTCACAGCAGGCAGTGGAACAAGTTGGAAAATGGCAGATGAATATTCCAGGTTTCGGGTTAGAAAGAGGATGGGGCATGAGGCTTGAATGTGTGCAGGCTTCTGCGTGTCTGCTTGTGTCCACACTCTGTTTACATATGTGCACACTTGTATATGCATGTTGTGAGACTGTGTGTGTTTATGGTCACTGCACCCCTTCACAAGTTGATGTTCCCCACGTTGTAGGTGGCGGCACTTAAAATAGTGACACTTTCCACCTGCGTAGAGATGTCTTAATTTTTACCGAAAACCTAGATGAGGTGTACTGAGTGGAGGGGTGGGACACTGACACTAAGGTGTGGTGGAGACAGACGGATGCCTGGCAGATCACTGATTTCAGGTTGCATACAGGGAAGTGGCAGAGCCAAGAAGGCCGCGTGGGGCCCTCAAGGGAAGAGTCCAGATATTACTGTGGGTCAAGTTGCGCCTCTCAAAGCAAGTGGTTGGGAAATTACTGATGGTCAGAGTGAGGTACTAAGGCAGCATGTCAACACCAGTGCACCCGGTGGAGGGGCTGTGCCCAACGTCCAGTCACAAACATCACTTTTGAGCCACCGATGAATGATGGGTAGCGTCCACGGAATTACGTCTGCCTACCTCCTTATTTACGTTAGCACGGAAGGTTAATGTAGGATGTGCACATTAATGGGGTTTATTTGTTTTGAATCAATATCACACTGGAAACTGCATAACATGGGGGTGGTTTTTATGGTCACGGGCAAACGTGAGGTCACCGCAGAATTTCCTCCTAAATAACTAGTCTCTCTTTATCTCATCAAAGATTGTTTCACTATCAAAAGTTGAGTTTATTTTAATGATGTGGGCATTGACTAAGACTGTTTTTGTTCCCCCTTCCCAAACTATTCGGCAGACGTTTACTACTTAAATCAACAATTACAAATGCAACGCAAGTGCAACAAAAAGAGAGACTCCCCAGAAAGGCCAAAGATTGTATGAGCACGGATCCCTGGTTTCCCTCTCACGAATGAGTGCCTGCAGCTGCAGCTGCATATTGATGGGCAGAGTGTGGAGCTGACGTTGCTGCGCAGGATTTCCATCTCCAGTGCTGACGGTGCTGCACCTTAGGCGGGCCCTACATGCACACACTACATTCAGGCAAGACCTTAGGTGCAATCCAGTTCACAGTACGCATGACACAGGAGACCTCCCCCAAAGGGCATAGCGCCGGGGGGGGGGGGGGGGGGGAGAGGGAGGGGGGTGCTACACCCCATATTAAATGCATTCACTATTAAATAGGTGGGTTCAGGTGCTTTCAGTGGAGTATGTTGAGGTGTCGGATTTCACCTAGGATTTTTGCAAGCACACAAACAAAAACATGCACACCCTCTCTCCTCTCTGTTTCGAAGTCACTAAAACTGTTCGATATTTCAAAACATATTGTTTTTTTTGGTAACCTTAACAATCCACACTGTTCGCCCTTTCCATTGGTCCTTAAGTTCCCCCATGCCCTGCATTTGAAGATAGTGTATTTTACCATGATACACCAGCGTGTTTGCTGTTAACTATTGAGCTCACCCCCTCCCAGTCTTCCCGACCAAGCTGCTTCTGCCTCCTGCACCACTCATAGATGGGGCCTCCGCCTGAATTAGTTTAGGCTTGCCTTGTGCGCTGCTACGAGTGCTCAAATCAAAAGATAGGTGGGTGTATTTTATGGCAGCCACGGTTGCAGTAGGTGATTTGGAGGCAGTGGCTTTACATCCCGCTTTCAATACCCACTAACTCTGCAATAAGTCAATAGAGGAATTTGTGGAAACAGACGAGGCCTAGTGGTTAAGTTTTCTACTGCTAAGCTAACTAATTCCAGTGCCACACTTGCCACAACTGTGTGATCCTTGGCAAATCAGCAGGGCCTATCTTCAAAACCCACGCATGACAGTAAAAACCCTCTACTTGTTTTTGCTTTGATTAGCTATATATGTAGCACACTCCCACACAGGTTTGTTTCTCATAGTTTATCAATAGGCATTATTACAGCATAATTCAATGACACTATCTGTATCTCCTTCAGAAGCATTAAAGACTAAGTTGGTTCCTTTGGGGTTTAAATATGGCTTTATGGCACAATGTGGACATTCTAGTGCTAACTGCACAAGGTGCTCCAACCTGGCACTTTTTAGAAATTATCTGCAATATGGTAGCCCTAGTAAGGATGGCCTTTTCAGAGATTTAGGGCATCAGGGGGGTCCTGGCATAATGCATTGCTTGGTATTTCATGACCATTTCTGGGAATTATTAAAAAACAGGTATTTATTGGTCAGCCATGGATTCCAGGGGTCATCAAGGCATAAAGTGAGATTCCCTATCATTTAGTGGCGACCACTAGCATGTAATGAACATCCTTAGCCCATTACTTTGAAACATGGGGATGCAAAGCACCTTCTGATCATGTGGTATAGTTGCAAATATAGTTGCAAATGCAAATAGTTGATGAAATTGCCACACTGGTGTTTGGTGCCCTCATTCTTTGATAGGTTAAATGAACAAAAAAAGTATTCAAAATTGTAAAATTGTTCTTAAAGCATATTGGTTTTATGTACATACGAAATGATGTCTGTAGTTTCAGAAAATTCCAAACTGATATTTGACCACATAATTATTTCATAAACATTCCCATATAATGCTATTTTTTTTAGTTTAATGACACTTAATGCTGAATTGATTTACTTAGGGGCATATTTATACTCTGTTTGCGCCGGATTTGCGTAATTTTTTTTACGCAACCCTGGCGCTAATTTAACTCCATATTTATATTTTGACGCTAGACATAAAATATTGGAATTAAAGTCATTTTTTGCCTGTGGAAAACTACCTTGCATAAATGAGACGCAAGTTAGGCGTTCCCGGGCAAAAAATGACTCAAAGGCCCTAGCGCCTTATTTATCCTCCCATGCAAAAATCACTCCCGGAGGAGGAGGGCCTTAAATAATGGTGCTAAGCCTGCTTAGCACCATTATTTAACACCTGGGACAGAGCAGGTGTTAGGGGACCTGTGGGCCTTTTTCCATGGTCAGAGACCATGGAAACAGTCCACAGGTGCCCTTGCCTGCCCCCGGGGACACCCCCACCCACCCGCACCCACACCTGGAGGACCTCTAAGGATGGGGGGGACCCATCCCAGGAAAGTCCAGGTAAATATTTTTCTTTTTTTTGCAAAGTTACATTGGGGGGGGCTAACTTGGGCCCCTCTACATAGCACTATGGCCATTGGGCTTGGGGGCAGGACTTCTATCTCTACTTATACAGTAGTCATGTCCATGGGGGCTGTGCATGGAAAAAATTACGCTAATCAGGTTAGAGTAATTTTTTTTTACTGTAACCTGACTAGGGCCATTCTTTCACGCACAACCTCCAGTTTCCCCTACACCTCCCCCACCCTGTTAGCGTCAATAATTTTGACGTTAACTGGGTCTTACTGCCGGCTGGCGTCATAGCTTAAATATGATGCCCGGCTGGTGTCCAGGAATAGCGCTAGCCGGCGGTATACTTTTTGACGCAAACCTGCGGTAACGCAGGTTTGCGTCAAAAAGTATAAATCAGGGCCTGAGTGTCATAGGACAGTGGGTGCTGTGGCGCGTGGAGTACATTTTATCATCTTCACTCCTACTGTCTGATGCCACAACCTGTAAGACTGGTGTAAATTTAAAGATATATTCACTGTCTCCACCACTGAGTTCCCTGTAACCTAAATGGTATCTCTTATCTCTAGAGACCATGAGATTTGTCTAACCCGACAGATAGGTCTGCTGTCAAATAACTCAGACTGAGATCCGTGAAATGTTTTTTTTGCAACTCTGTCTCCTTCAAATAGATTCACAGTCACAATAAAAGGCAGAAAATATATTTGAAATATACAGACTGGGAATATGAAAGTGGGTAGAAAGAAAAGGTGTAGAAGGCACTTTTTGTTTAAATTGCATATCCAGAATAATTCATATGACTGTGTTACCTGTAGCTGTTTAGATAATTTGGGGGGAAAGTGGACAGCCGAGTAGACTATTTGAATTATTTTTTTTACAAAAACACCATAACCACCTTCTCCAACCCTGCTAAGAAAGATGGGCTCACTCGCTTTGCTCACTCATTCACTCCAATGCAGGCAGCAGAAGACTCCAGTGTGGAAAATGGGCAGGGCTGGTGCCACAAGTATGCAACGACCTTCTAAGAAAAACAGATTCGAAAACTGGATACCTGCAATAGTTTTTGGACAAATTAGCCACTGAGTATTCCAGTTCATTACATTGATTTAATACGGAGATGCTATTGTTATGTGGTATTGTGTTCCTTTTGGCTACAGCTGGGTCCAAACTTGGAAAACAATTGGAGTCAGATGCGAAAATAAACTTACAACTGAACCTCGAGAACATGTGTTAGATTCATGCAGTGCAATTATCTGAGTCTTTTAGTTGTTTTTATCAAGGATAAACATTTCATATTGCATTTCTGTCAATGCCTCCACCTACTGATTATGTTATTGGTTTCCCACATGTGCGTTGTGCCTGATTGGGCTAAAATAAAAAGTGATATCAGGTAATGACACATATTTTTCTACCTTTCGCAAAAATATTGTAAATGCTTTAATCCGAAGGACTTTCCAAAAAGGATGTTAGCCAAAAAATGGACAAATTGAAAGGACATTTGGAAAAATACGGTGATTGTTAAAATAACTTCAAACAAGCCAATTGAAAAAATGCACCTCTATTGGCTAATTAATTCATCATTAGGACAGGACAATTCCTCTTAAAGGCAAAATAATTTTTTTCTATGATACCAGAATGCTTTGTATCTACTGTAACCCACCCATTATAAATTGAATACTTTCTTGTATTTTTCGAAATAGCATTAAAAAACCATTGATAACTGAACTTTGGCATAGGCCTTTTACCCACTAGTGATTTACTGCTTCCTATGACCCCACTCAGGATGTCTTTATATGTTTATTTGAGGTTTGGTCATTATTACATGAACTTGGAGATCTGTGATTCATTGTTGAATGGTTCTTCACTTCCCTGAATAGATTAGCTCTGGAGCAGTTCCCCACCCCGCCTACCCCACCACTCATTCACATTGCAGAAAGCATCCCAACCTCCTCTTCCCCAGCTATTCAATTTTCTTTCTTATTATGCAGCAGATAGACGCTGAACCGCTTCAGACAACAGTCAGAAATTATTTTTTCCTTCAGGAAGGTGAATCCTGCTTGCCCACTCCACAACACTAAGGTAGCACCCATCGTCAATGATCATTATCAATTGCTTGTGCTGTCTTGTGTCATTTATTTCAAGTGGACAACTATCTGCACTGTAAATAGTTTACTTCTCTTTCTCAATGTCTGGCTGCGTTTGCTTACGAGCTTGAAAAGAAAGGAGTCCCGGTGGAATCGACCCATATGTGATAAGTCTCTCAGGGGAAACTTTGTTCCACGCTGCAGCTATTTCATCGGGTAAAAAAAAAAAGAAAATTGAACTGGGCGAAACTTGCTGCTCGATGAAGAAATGCTTAACCATCAGAATGCTATTTCTGTGATAAGGTTAACTCCTATAACTTTGGCGCTTACATTACATTATATCTGCTATAGAATTACCATCGGATATTACCTTTTCAGTTAACTCTTGATAAGATGCATATAGCAATGAATGCAGCAATAGAGTCCAATACAAGCGTCAGATGTCTGACCAAGTGTGAGGACTGCGAGACCAAGGCAGCCTAATGTTGATCCCACTCCGCCTCAGACTTGGCTGTGGCTGCACTGGTACCACAAATTGCCGAACAACTTTGACCTAATGTTTTACGTCGAGGATAACTAGGGTTGCACTTCGAAATGCTTCCAACTCTCCGAAGTAATGCTTTTGTCAGCATGATCACCTTGGCGCCCTGTGCCTGAATGCGCTGTTATAGTATCAGGGTGGTTGAAAATTAATAACTAACACGAGAAACTATTTAAATAAGTGAATGATTAGTACCTTTTTTGTAATTCGATTCTCATATACAAGAACTATGTTTGTAGTAAAAAAATGTTTTTGTCCGATTTGAGTTGAAAACAAGCTGTAACTTAGCCTCAACTGTGTGATCACTAATAGCAAGTAAATGCACAATTATATAAATGACATACATCTTTCATGCTGAACTCTTCTAACAGATTCAGGGTACATATGTAAGTCAAAGTTTGCACAGTGGTCGTACCTCTTCCGTGTTCCGGTGGATCTGGCAGTTTTCTCCGTGCTCCCTTCAAGGGGGTAGTTTCTTTCCTGGGACACAGTAAGCGGAGGCACCACTGTCTCCTGAGTGACCGGAAGCGCCTCGTCTTCCGCTCCCTGCTGCCCCAGGTGCTGCTTGGCATAGTCGAAGCCTTGCACGGGCTGTTGGGCAAAACGGGTTTGTGGTGTTAAAACAAACTGTGATGAAAAATATCCACCATAACAGGCCACATGTCATTGGTTCTAATGAGTTTCGTGAATGAAGTAGGTGTTTCATAAATATTGTCAAACTCAACCTTTAATACTTGATTACGGGGAGAAATTCATTCGAATCTAAATGTAAGACTCTGACTCCTCTTGAGGCGGGGCCAATAAGTCAATCATCTGTCATTCTCCTTTCTTAACTATCGTCTACTTCACCACCCTGGCATACCCTTCCCCTGTAGTGAAGTGTGCCAATGGGCCCAAACAAGTGAGTGCGGCTGCTGAACTTAACAGGCAGAAACAGGGAGGGCGTTCGGACTCTCTGCACATATGTATGCGAGCGAAGATTGCTCCTTCATATCATCCACTCCTGATCGCTAATGTGGGGTCAGGGCATGCATGTGCGCATGCGTTATGTCGCCAGGCACGACATTTCTACAAAAATGTTAACTGAAAATAACAACCATAATCATGGTGCATAATGTTCATTGATAGCACACTTCTGGAGAGTACAAACCTTAGAGATACTATCATGTCAGTCACTCAAGCCCATTGGGCCCCATGATGGTGGGTCGCAGTAGATGCAGGTGACCTTGAGTTGCTGCTTGCATGGTGGGAGACTCAAGGTGTTGCTCGAGCTGGTTCCTGACATGGTGGGATCGCTGCTAGTGTCCACATCTTATGGGGAGCTTGATTAGCTGTCGACTGATTGGCAGGGGTGCCTCAAGAAACAATCTGCAGGAATAATACATCAGGGTTTGTCGCCAACAGTCAACTGGTGTTTTTGGAGCTGGAAGGCCCACTTTTCGGATCAAGGTGGTGGATGCTGCATAGTGCCAGCAAAGAGAGGTATCAGAGGTTTATGGTCCATTATGACATGAAAGGGACAACCATAGAGATAAAGGTGAAAATGGTGGTAGCCCCACTTAATCTCAAGAGCTTCCTTCTCGAAGTGGGCATAACGTTTTTCCATGTCTGTCAGGGCTTTGCTGGCAAACTTGATGGGTGCCCAGTGTTAATCACACACACATTGCATCAGAATGGCTCTGAGGCCAATTGGGCTAACTTCGACCACTAACTACGAATCCTGCATTGAGTCGAGGTATGCCATCACTGTATCTTCGAGGAGAGCTTTTTGAAGGCCAGGAAGGCCTTGCCTTCGGTTTTTCGACATGCCCGTGGACTGAATGTTTTGGCTAGGCATCTTAGAGGGCCTGCTAGCATCACCAAGTTGGGGATGAACCTCCAATAGTATGTCGCGAGGCCGAGGAAGCTCCTAACTTCAGCTGCAGAAGAGGGTAGAGGGGCTTCCTTGCTATCGATGCACTTTGCTCGATCAACTTTGATGACCTTTTTGGAAAATATGAATATAAAGAACTTCATCTCCTGGCTGAAGAACTGGCACTTTATTGGGTGAGGCCAGCAGCATCAGTTCTTTTGGGAGCATCCTGCAGGCAGCGGCAAAGGCTGTCGGGTGTAGGTTCATGGATGAGGATGTCATTGCTGACATTGATGTTTCCTTCAAGCCCCACAAGGAATTCCTGAATTGCATTTTGGAACACTTCCACTGCTGATGAAATTCCAAAGTTCTGTCTGATAGCAGCAGAGGCTGACATGAGTGGAAAATGCTGCGGTGTACCTGCCGCCCTTGTGAAGTTCAAGTTGATGGTAAGGTAACCTAAGTACAGGTCGTACTTTGAGAACTATTTCGAGCCATTGATGGCAGAAATCAGGTAATCAACTGTGGGGGAGATAAGTTGTTCCCTCTTTATGGCCTTATAGGGGAGGCACATGTCATCACAGATACTGATGCATCCTGATTGTTTAGATTGGTTCACTACTACCATGGGAGATACCTATGGACTGGGACCGAACAGCATCTTCCAGTTTTTGTAGCTCGGCTTCCATGGCTGAGTGGATATGAAATTGACATCCAGTTGGATCTGAGCACAACTGGGCACACCGCTGGATTGATGTAGAGAGAGATTGGGAGGCCCGTTAGGCGACCCAGGCTGGTAAAAAAGGCATGGAAAATCGAGGAACAGGCGGTCAGTATCACTGGAGAGGCCCTCAATGGTGTTGGCGAAGTGAACAAGTTGCAGGTGCTCTGGCGTGTCACAGTTGAGGAGTGTCTCTGAGTCAATTGAAGTGGTGAAGAATTTTGTCAGGGATTAGTGAGTGCCATGGGACACTGAACAGGTGAAGGTTCCTCGATGATTGGGTATCAAGCTCCCATAGGCACTTATACAGGCTGCTGTAGGCAGCAGCATAGGTTGTCCAGGGCGTGGAACTGTACCAGGCTGACAAAACTGACTGTCACTCCTCTGTTGTTGAGAGACGTGATCAATGTGCAGGCAATCTGTATTTTGCTTGTGAGGCGAGTACATCTCAATGGTTCTCCTGGTTCCAAGGTATATGAAATCAAGAAGATTTTGTCATAGTCTTCTTCTGTAGTAGCATGCCCATGGCTGGTGGTGGCCGTTGTACCTTCCAAATCGGGTGACTAGTCTTATGTGATTGGTCTCACTCCTTGGTGTATGGGCACACCATGGTCTCTAAATGTTGGTGGTAGACGTCCTCCTCAGCAGACTTTCACAAAGTGGTTGGGGCAAGTACGTGGAGCAAGTCTTGCTTCAGGCTGCACACTCGGGAAGTGGATGAGGAGCTAGCCCACAATAGCCACAGAAGTCTTTGTAGAGTTTCCTATGGCGTCAGGTATGTGACCATTTGAGGATGTGGACCTTTGTCACAACAGCAGCAGTTTCAGTCTTGAGTGGTCATGAAACGAGTTCCGGAGTCTCAGAGAGTCTCTGGAATGCCGTGCCACTCAGTTGTTTGATAGAGTAAACGAGCATCAGAATCTCATCCAGTGGCATGTTGGGCCAGCAGAGGATGAGGTGTTGGAGGGTGTTGGACCAGCAGCCCTGGATGCTCTGGGTGTGCACCTTCTTCTGACGATTGTCTTCCGTTCAGGTGCTGGCAAGTTCCTTTAAGCAGGCATAGAACAGATCAATGGATTATCCTTCATGCCATCATGCTGACAGGCTTGTCGCAGTTTGCGCCTTTTTGAAGTCTGGTTTCATCTGGGGATCAAAGTACGCATAGCCTGCAATGGCACCCTCTTAGTCGTCATTAGCGCCAGTCATGGGTAGGTTGCGTAAGAGTTTGAAGACCTCCTCCCCAGCAGAGTGGAGTAATAGGGAGCACCTTGTTTCGCCATCTGCCCCTTTGGTGGCTTTGAAATAGTTGTTCAGGCATCTGACCAACGTGCGCCAGTGAATGTTGGCTGTTGCAGGGTCGCCTAACTCATTAAACAGAGGCAGTGGATTGGATGCACCACCAATGGCATGGGCCGGCACAACTCTCTGTGGAGGAGGCACAGTTGCGCATGGAGGTTGCAGGTCCTGTTGGAGATGTGGGGCTTGCAGAGTCTCCTGCCGCTCTATACTCTTTGTAGCAGTTGACTGCTCTCCGCAATGGGTGGTGGCACGGTGAGGCCGGAGATTCCAGGCTGGAGAGCGGGGCACAGTCATAAAAGTGAAATGAGATGGGGTAGAGAAATGGGGGCTGGGGCCAGTAAACAGGTGCAATGGGGCCAGCTCCACCTCATTGGCACGCCTGCTGAAATAAGCTGAAACAGGGAATGCATTCTGCGGGGTTTGACCTCTAACATGGGGTCAAGGTGTATGTGCATGTGTACGTTACGCCACCACACATGACCTTGAGCCGTCCTACAACCCCAACGTCCTCTCACCCCGCCGCCTGAGGGGCGCTTGAAGCCAAAAACATCTGAGCATGTCAGCTTCAGATGAATACATGAGGTCTGACTGCTCTATGGGTCAGTGACAAAGTCTTACTCATTCAATATTTCCACTGCATAGCTGATAATATCTTGTCCCGTTTAAGAATCAAACTTGACTAGTCCCCGCATTTTTTATAGGTCCATTTTATTCGAAGCTTGCCAACAGAAGTAGCTACGTGGAATAAACGTGCGCTTGGAAACTCTGCGCATTCACTCTCACCTCCCCAAGAAGTTATCTTACAAATACATAGTTAAAGGCCCAGTGATTCTCTCTCGCTTTGTGTGAATTGAGCAAATGCTATTTCATGAGTGTTTCATAGGGAAACGCGGCCCTTTAATTGCGAGGACTGCTTAATCTTCTAGCAATATCACGATTACAAGAAAATGAGTTATGAGCATTTTGCGTGCACTGCTACAAACAATTCAGTTTATATGATTTGGTCAGTTTTCACGGAAGGGCACTAGTTATCGAGGCCTTTGCGGAGCTCAGGGTCTGGCTCAGTCATTGTGCCAGAATCCGGTTTATAGGTAGTGAGGAAATTATTGACTTTCAGGCTAAAAACTGGAGAAATGTATCTATGGAAAAACGCAGCACACAGAGTTTTACAGCACAGCAGGGGGAAAGCATGCGGTGTGCCTTAGCATACCCCATATTGACCCGTAGAACTCAGGACGATGCAGTAATGCACAGCGGGGGAAACACAACTCTTGCTGTAATTTTATACACAGGGTTAGTCTAGTGAGCAAAATACCACTGACGTCAGAATGGGGCCTTGAGCAGAACTAGTATTATGGATGCAAATCGATCCATCACTATCTGCACACAGGCACACCGACAGAACAAGGCCCTGCAAAACAGCCATGTCCCCCGAGACATGAAGATGAAGACAGTAGATTTATGCTGTAAACACCCCATCCACAGCTTCTTGCACAGACTCCCAGCACACCGACTGACAATCACGAGATTCCCCAGGAGGAACATAACCCGGTCACGTGATCAGAACGCTGGACACGAGATTCCATTCACTTAAAGGTACAGAGGGACACTGGTAATGCTCTAGGCTGTGCACCACACACTTACCTTTGGCCGCGGTGGCATGTTTGCCAATGAGTCAGCTTTGAAGTCACTTTTGCTCTTCCTGCACAGCACAGCCGCGATAATGATAATAATAACTGTCACGACAGCTATGGGTGCCAACACTGCTGCAATGATCCACATGTTGCTTGGTGGTTCATTTTCAACAGCTACAAAAAGTACAAAAATTAATCTTTAATGGTGGTTTACCGTCAGTCCCATGCCTGCAGAAAGGGCAGAACCCACACTGCGTACGATTTTGACCCTATACATAAGGTGAAACATATATTTTTTTAGCGAATGGAGCAATCAGGATTTGCTTCACACTAACATTTTACAACATGAGTAAACTCGCATGCATTGCATTTGCTTTATTCACAAAACAATGTTCTCCATTTTTTAACTGTGAAGCCGGAACTTAGTTTGAGGCAAAATTAGTTTGATCTATTATTTATCAAGTCAGCAGAACAAATAGTGCAAAATAAGTTTGCATTTTTTAGCAACGCCCATTCAAGAGGCAAGATACATATTTTATTAAAAAAACTCATTACACAAAATGGAGTATAAGCAATAGATGCATTATATCCGAGGCAGGCCAAGTGAAACATTACATACACAAACTGGCGAAGTCAGGGAACTTCACTCTTCACAAAGTTTCTTAACTTTGCGTAAGGTTTAGCTTTACCTGACCCATCCAACATGGTCAGGAGCTGCACAGAGCTTTGTTTCCACGTTATTACTCACGACTGCTCTAACACTGGGTGGCAGCAGGGAGAGGGCCGGGGCTAGGTATGGGCAGTGTGGGTAGCTGCCCAGGGTCCCATGTGTGCTCACAACAAAGGGGCCCGCAGCGCCTTTTAAAAATCTTCAGCGGTACAAGGTCCAGAGAGCAGCAGTGGCGCAGTGCTGCATGGCCCAAATGAGAGGCTCCCTCCCAAGCCTTGCAGCCAGGGGCTGAAAGGGCGCCAGGAATCGAATTGCTGCATCTGCATGATAACAGAGATTAGATGGGTTTTTGAAGTGCCCTTAGGTGTGAAGTGAGCCCTGCTCCTGCGTGAATGAAAAGCAGGGTGTCCTGCGGGCCTCACAACAAAAGAAGGGATCATGTCCCATCACCTAGAATGGAGGTAAGGGACTCAGGCATCATCTAAATCCAAAAAATCAATTTTTTTTAACACACAGAAGCATTTTACCTTTGTGAATAGGTTTATCACTACATTGAGGTGTATTCAGTAAAAGTGAGAGTTTTTAAACATGAACTGAGAAACACTTCTGCCCTTGCCCTTATGTTAATGGTATTAGTGAACTAAGGTGGTCATTACAACCTCGGCGGTCTTTTTGCAAGACCGCTGAGGGACCACCGTGCTGAAGACCGCCAGTGCAGGCGGTTTTCCACTCAGTGAATTATGACTGCTGGCAGCTATACTGGCGGTCGGCGGGGAAGTGGAGGTTGCTCCACCTCCACCGCCCTTCATCAGAACACCGCCCACCGAATCACGTTCCGTGATTCGGCGTGGCGGTGTTCTGTTGACGGGGTGCTGGCGGCGGAGCAGCCCCCATGGATCCCGTCCCCTCCCGGAGGATCAACGGACCAGATAAGTTGATCGTCCGTTAGGGGAGAGGGTGGGGAGGTGTTGTGTGCGTGCATGGAGGTGTGCGTGTGAGAATGTAGAGGGGGGTGTGAGTGCGTGTATGCATGCAGGGGTGTGTTGTGTTTGGAAATGTGAGCGTGTCTGTCTGTATGTATATCTGAATGGATGTGTGCGTGTATGTCTGTGTGTGTGGCTGTTGCCATGTTTGTTGATATGTGTGCGGGTATGTGTGTTGGTGGTGTCTGCAAGCATGTACGGTGTGTGTCTGGGTTGCGATGTTGGGGGCAGGGGTGGGGAGGGGGTCTTGCCACCTTTGGGGGATAGCAGGGGGGGTGGAGGGGGTGGCGGGAGGGCTCGGGGATGAGGGAGACCCCTATCAGTGCTAGGGAAGGAATTCCCTGCCACCGATAGTGCTTACCGCCATGGATTTCATGGCGGTTCCCAACCCCATGAAATCCATGGCGGTCAGTCGGGTCGTGATACCACCGGCGGTCTTCTGACGGCCGCCGGGCTGGAGACCCAAGTCCCCAGCCCAGCGGTCGTCTCCGCCCTGGCGGTCGGAACGGAGAAGTGGTGGACCGCCATGGTCATAATTCAATTTTTTTTACCGACAGCCTATTGGCGGTAAGACCGCCACTTCTCCGCCAACTGCCAGGGTCGTAATGAGGGCCTAAGTGTAGGGCCACTGGAATTATGCTGCAAGAAAGAACCAAAGTAGGTGGCTGGATTTACTAACTTATTCGGCAAGAAAAGACAAATTATGCAGCTTATTGTGGCACATTTTATGATAGTATTTCTTCATTATTTTGTCATTCATCCAAATACAATAATAAGCAACTTAAAGGTGACCAGTTAACCCTTGAGAAAGACCTTCCACTGTGCAGCACCAAGTGTTACTGCGCTTTTAGTAACATTTGATCCATGTGAGCTAGAAACAAAAATAAAGTATTTTTTATGTTAAAAGCTACAGATTTTGGAGCAGATGGTTTATGCAACAAATGTAACAAATCCATAATTATGCAGAAAATGCAGTGACCATAAATTCAAATAGTTCCAGTGACCCTGACTTAGAGGCACGTCAGAATTCATGTGAACCCTATATGTAGACTATATTTTTATTAAACATGTAACAAAATTACAGTCTATTACACAAACACAAGAAGTTTTGTACGGCGCTCACCCTGACTGCACATATTTGAATGTGTTCTGATTTGTGATAATAACAAAATGGAAGTTGGTGAACTAAAGCATTTGACTAGGATCACAGAATATGGTCAAGCAGGGACGTCAGGATTGATCCTAGATTTTAAAGTTTATCACAGTGCTTCATCTTTAATTATTGTAGGATTATGCTGGAGTCTGGGTGACAGACAGGTCCACATTGTATTTTTGGCCATTTTACATAGAAGTAATTTCGCCCATGGACATAGGAGCACTTCACAACAGACAGAGACTACAGTAGTATTTTTCCAGCCTGGATTAACTGGATGCTGAATCGAGGCAGGGATTGAAGCTTGGTTACCCTTGATGCACGATGGGCAGCTGTAGGCACTAGGCCACATTGTTGCCTTTGAAAGTTCGGCTCATTTTTCGTTCAGGTGCCGAGAGCATCTTGAGCTGAGGAAAGCCATGCCTCTGGCTCAAGTTTTGAGTGGCTTTCCCCCTATAATAGCATGCACAAGAAAGTAATGATCAGCAGGGCAGAATACATGCAAAAAAGTAAAAAAACATTCAGAGAGTGTGATGGTGGAAGGGGAGAGATGGATGTAACGGAGGAAAACAGTTTAAATAATGCAAGAGGTTGGGGGAAGAGTGGTAAATAGTAGTAAATGGAGAGAAGATGTGGCTGTAAGAGGGGCAGAAACAGCAAAAAGGTAGAGGCAGGAGACGGTAAGAGGTTGGGTATAAAGATAGACGCAAGTGGCAGAATTAAAGAGAGAAGGTAAGGTGCTTGGGGAGAGATAAGTAAACAGGTTATAATACAGGGATGATGTGGATATCAGAGGGGGCCAAAGCATCAAGAGTAGGTAATGGGTTGGGCAAGAGATGAGGTGAAAAGTAGAGCATGGAGGGGTGAGGTGGATGTAAGTGGGCAAAATCAGCAAAAAAGTAAGAGACTAGAGAAGAGGTAAAAATGTTGTTAAGCCAGTATGTGCTGCTAAGTCCATTGAGCCTTTTGCTTGGAACTCAAATCCAGTAAGCCATATTTCTTTTCTAGGTTAGCACCTTATCTAGCCACCATGCAATGTCTTTTAAAATGGACTGATTTAGAGCAGGTGGGAATGAAACAACAAAAAATAGATTTATAAGCCCTGGTGAGGTAAAAACAGCCAAATTCGTTTTTCCCTCATTGAAGTAAATGGCCTTCATAGGCTAGAATGGGCAGACTTTATTTTAAATTTTAAAGTCTCCTTAAATGTTACATACCAAGAATTTGGTATCAAATTGATTGTTATAGTAAATCCCACAACTTCCAGTTGTTGGATTTAATATAACTAGTGCAGGTAAAAAGTTTAGACTTTACCTAAAAAGTTGCCAATTTCAGCTCTGCATTGTTTTTGCTGCTGTGCTCTGATTGGCCAGCCTGCAGCAGCTTCTGCCAGGCTACTTTAATGAGGTGTGAAGTGGCCTGGCTTCACACAAAGGAATGTGCTTGGGGGAGAGAATCTCCCCTCAGCAGATGGTGAGGCAGGAAGGGGGAGGGCTGCCAAACTGGTCTTCAAAGGCAGAGAAGGACATCTGGAGCACCCAGCAACACCCCCACATCCTGCAACCCCAGACAGCTAGGTGCCCCCTTGATTAGATTAGGAGAGGGCAGGAGAGGGGTGTGTTTATGATTTTTAGCCACACCAGTGGGTGGGCTCAGCCAGATCTCTCCTCCAAAAATCAGATTCATCCATTTTGGATTTTTAGAGACTGTTGCCTTCTGGGATGGATTTTTGCCACACTTCCCAGGAAGTGGTCATCACACGGGGACGACTCTGTCCCTGATTGGAGAACCAGGGCCCCCCTGCTTTTCACCCAGGAGCAAGGATAAAACTGGCAGACCTGCACCCACGCCTCAGATCCCCACCAAATTTCAAGAAGAAGGAACTACAAGGAGAAGAAGGACTGCCCTGCTGGACCCCTGGCCTGCACCTGGACCCTGCACTCAGAAAGACTGCACCAGCTGCACACTTGGGCTTCACCACAAGAAGGACTTTGCCTGGCTTCCACTGGTTCAAGGAGGGACTCCCTGTTTGCTACAGGTGAAAAATTGCTAAACCAGAGTCCCCTGCACCAACTCCTGAAAAAGTGACCAGCTGACCACTGTCCAGTGGCCAAAAAGGAGTTTACGCCAGGTGTATTCTGGGAGTTGAAGTCCGCACTTCCCAAGGACCATCACAGAACTTCTGGACCCTTGGGGTGAGCTGTGGACCCCAAAAGAACCTTAAAAGAACATCTGGGTGAAGCCCCAGAAGTTTGGAAAAGATTGGAGAATTTTTGAAAAAAAGCTCCATAAAGTGACCGACCCGACGCGGAAATTCTAGCCGGCTTGCCTCAACCGCGACCCGGCCTGACTTCGTGGTTCGTCCCGGTAAAGAAAAACATCCGAAAAAGAGACTAAGTCCGAACGTAAAAAGTTGACCAGGACCTTCCAGCCATCGTGTCCGAGAAGGGCTCCACGGACGTCGGATCAAGATCCAGGTTTACCCCGGTCGAAGGATTTTCATCTCGAAAAAACGACTAAGTCCGAAGGTAAAAATCACCACCGAAGAAACCGACTTCGCGTATCCGGACAAGGGCTCCAGGAGGTCGGATCCAACTGGCAGGTTCGTCCCGGGGAAGAAAAACATCAAAAAAGAGACTAAGTCAGAAGGTAACTTTTTAACCGAGGCCTCCCGCGACTTGTAGCCGAGCAGGGCTCCATCGCGGTCGGCCTGAAAGTTTGACTTTGCCCCGGTCCTGGTGCAACCAGATGACCCGATTGGCGCTTTTTGTTTCTAAGCGCTAGAAAATAATAATACTTTAAAAATTCATATCTCCGGTTCCCCTGAACCGATTTTAATCGTTTTTGTGTCATTTTAAAGATAAAAATATAAGCTATTTTTATAAATTGGTTTTGGATTTTTAAACTGTTTCCTGTGTTTTATTTAATTACTGTTTTGTGATATTTGAATGCTTTACACTTTGTCTCCTAAGTTAAGCCTTGACGCTCGATGCCAAGCTACCAAGGGTAGAGCTGGGATTAATTTACTGAGACCTAACTGTACTTACGTGGAGGTTTGTGGCTTGTTGCTAGGTGTAGGTACCTACCTGCCCTACCAGTAACCCATTTTCCAACATAATTGGTGGCAGCGGTGGGATCCTGTACTTGTGTTCAATATCACGTTACAGTTTTAGATAAAACAAATTAAAAATCCTTTAAATTGTCCTAGTGCAAAAAAAAATTTTTTAATTTTTAATTTTAATTTTTTTTTTTTGTAATTAATTTGGATTAATTTCAATTATTGAATTTTTGTAATTTTTCTAAATTCTTGTTTCCAATTTTTGCAAAAAGTTTTTGTTGACACAAAACTAGGGAACCATGGAGCTTGATCTGGCTAGCCTACCCACACTGACAGTAGTCCAGCTTAGGGGGTTGTGTATTGAGAGGGGGTTGCCTGCAACCCCTGATCTCAGGAAGCAAATCCTGATTAAATCCCTGACAGCATGGGCCGAGGCCCAAGAGGTAGAGACAGAGGAAGCTCCAGAGGAGGAAGAAAAAGAGGAAGATGCTAACTCTAACCACTCAGGGGAGGGAAGGCATCAGACCCCAAGTGAGGAAGAGGAGGAACGGTCCTCAGTGGATACAGTCACTAGGGGCAGACCCAAAGCTAGTGGTAGGAAGGGGGTCCTTTCAGGAGGAGAGAACCCATCCATCAGGGAAAGAGAGCTGGAAGCCCAGCTAGCCTACATAGCTTTGGAAGCAGATAAGCTTGCCCTAGAAAAGAAAAAGTGGGCAAGCAAAGAGAAAAGAGATGGTGGCAGCGATAAAGAGGCTGAGGTGTCCCAGGGTGGGGGTTTTGCCCCCAGATTACCCAAAGGGGTGGTTCCTGCCTATGTAGAGGGGGATGACATAGATAAGTGGCTGGGGGCCTTTGAGAGGGCCCTCCAGATGAGGAAAGTCAAGCCTCAGTACTGGGGTTCACTCCTTTGGGAGTTAGTTCCCAACTCTGGGAGGGATAGGCTCCTAACCATGAGTGGGGAGGAAGCAGACTCATACCCCAGTATGAAGAGTTGCTTGACTAAAAAGTTTGGTCTAACCCCAGAGCAGTATAGGCTTAAGTTTAGGGACACCCAAAAGACAAGCACCCAGTCCTGGGTGGACTTTGTGGACATTTCAGTAAAAGCACTGGAGGGCTGGATACAGGGCAACAGGGTAAGTACCTTTGAGGGGCTGTACAATTTGATTATGAGGGAGCACCTTCTAACTAATTGTGTCCAAGAGAGGCTCCGCCAGTATCTAGTAGACTCTAGGTTGACCAACCCCAGAGAGCTGGGGGAGGCAGCAGATGACTGGTTAAGAACTAGGGTTAACCAGAGACCCCCAGGGGGTGATCAGAAAAAGGGAGGACATGGTTCTTCTCAGGGGAAGAACCAGGGGAAAGATGACAAAAAACCCAAAGAGTCCTCACAAGAGTCCCCAAAAACTTCTCAGGGAGGGGGAACCCCGAGCCAATTCACTTTCAAAGGGAAAGGGTATCAGGGAAAGAATTTTGATCCTGCTAAAGCAGGAAAGTTTCAGGAGCTTGCTAAGGCCGGCAAGTGTTTTGACTGTCATCAGCCAGGACATAAAAGAGGAGATGCTATCTGCACCAAGAAGCCCCACACTGGTGGGCAATCCCAGGGGATTGCTAGTGTAGGGTTGGGGTGGAAGTTGGCCCAGGGGTGGAATCAGGGTACACTGAAGTCACCTTAGTATCCGTGGGTGGGGTGGACATTGCAACTATGGCCACCTTACCTCCCATCATGCAGAGGTATAGGCAGAGGCCTAAAGTCAATGGGACTGAAGTGGAAGCTCTGAGAGATACAGGAGCCAGTGTGACAATGGTTGCAGAAAAGCTGGTTTCTCCAGAGCAGGTCTTACCTGGTGTCTTCCACCAGGTGACTTATGCAGATACCAGAACCAAACTCCATCCCATGGCTATGGTGAGTCTGGAATGGGGAGGTGTGACTGGCCCTAAAAAAGTAGCTGTAGCTCCTGCCCTCCCAGTAGAGTGTCTGCTGGGAAATGATCTTGAAGCATCTGAATGGTCAGAAGTGGAGAGAAGGGTCCATGCACAGATGCTGGACCTCCTTGAATGGGTGTGTGCTGTGACCAGGTCACAGACAGCACAACAGGGAAATGCTGGACACTTGGACCCTGGAACAATGGGCCAAGCCTCCAAGAAGAAGAGAAAGGGCACTGGGTCTGGATTGCCAGCCCCAACAAGTACAGAGGGTCAGGAAGAATCCAACCCTGAGGGGGAGGATCTGAACTCTGAGGGAGGGACACCTTCCCTGCAAACTCTGCCTGACTTGGCAGAACTGCAAGGGGCAGGTGGGCCCACCAGAGAAGATTTGTGCCAGGGACAAAGGGAGTGTCCCACTCTTGAGGGCCTGAGGCAGACTGCTGCCAGGCAAGAACAAGGGGATACCAGTGGTACCCACAAGGTTTACTGGGAGGATGGAGTTCTCTACACTGAGGCTAGGACCCTTAAAGAAGGGGCTACTAGGAGAGTAGTGGTCCCCCAAAAGTATAGAGAATTCCTCCTTACCTTAAGCCATGATATCCCCTTGGCTGGTCATTTAGGACAGACCAAGACCTGGAACAGGCTGGTCAACCATTTTTATTGGCCCGAAATGTCGGAAAAAGTCAGGGAGTTTTGCAGCTCCTGTGTCACCTGTCAAGCCAGTGGCAAGACAGGGGGCAAGCCAAAGGCTCCCTTGATTCCACTGCCAGTGGTTGGGACTCCCTTTGAGAGGGTGGGGATTGACATTGTTGGTCCCGTAGACCCACCAACTGCTTCAGGTAACAGGTACATTGTGGTGGTAGTGGACCATGCCACCAGGTACCCTGAGGCAATACCCCTCCGGACAGTCACTGCTCCCACAGTGGCTAGGGCCCTACTTGGTGTGTTCACCAGAGTGGGATTCCCAAAGGAGGTGGTCTCAGATAGGGGCACAAACTTTATTTCAGCCTATCTGAAAGCCATGTGGGAGGAGTGTGGTGTTACTTATAAGTTCAGCACACCCTACCATCCACAGACCAATGGTCTGGTGGAAAGATTCAATAAGACCCTGAAGGGCATGATCATGGGTTTGTCTGACAAACTCAGGAGGAGATGGGATGTCCTCCTCCCATGCCTGCTGTTTGCCTACAGGGAGGTGCCACAGAAGGGGGTTGGATTCAGCCCCTTTGAGTTACTGTTTGGGCACCCTGTAAGAGGCCCATTGTGCTTGGTGAGAGAGTCTTGGGAAAAGCCTCTCAAGGAATCCAAGGAGAATGTGCTGGATTATGTACTAGGCCTGCGGTCTCGCATGGCTGAGTATATGAAGAAGGCAAGCAGTAACCTGGAGGCCAGTCAGGAGCTCATGAAGCTCTGGCATGATCAAAGGGCTACCATGCCTGAGTATCACCCAGGACAACTGGTGTGGGTTTTGGAGCCCATGGCTCCTAGGGCACTACAGGCCAAATGGACTGGGCCCTATCCAATCCTAGAGAAAAAAGGTGAGGTCACCTACTTGGTGGACCTTGGCACCCCCAGGAATCCTCACAGGATTCTACATGTAAACAGGATGAAACCCCACCAGGACAGGGCAGACATGACCATGCTGATGGTCACTGATGAAGGGAAGGAGGAGGAGGGTGAACCTCTGCCAGACCTCCTGTCCTCAAAGGAAAAAGATGGGTCAGTGGAGGGAGTGGTACTCTCTCCCAAATTGACAGATCAGCAACAACAAGACTGTAAGCAAGTCTTGGGACAGTTTGCTAGTCTGTTCTCCCTGACCCCTGGACTCACCAATTGGTGTGTCCATGATGTTGACACTGGTGACAGCTTGCCTGTCAAGAACAAGCTGTACAGGCTGTCTGACCAGGTCAAGGCCAACATCAAAGCTGAAGTGGCTAAGATGATGGACCTGAAGGTAATTGAGCCCTCTGATAGTCCTTGGTCCAGTCCAGTGGTACTGGTACCCAAAGCTAATCCCCAAGGTGGGAAGAAAGAATTAAGATTCTGTGTGGACTACAGAGGTCTAAATGCAGTCACTAGGACTGATGCTCACCCCATACCTAGAGCTGATGAGCTCATTGACAGGTTGGGGGCTGCCAAATTCCTGAGCACATTTGATCTGACCTCAGGATATTGGCAGATTGCCTTAAGTCCAAGAGCTAAGGAGAGGTCAGCATTTTCCACACCAGAGGGCCACTTTCAGTTCAAGGTGATGCCCTTCGGGATGAAAAATGCTCCTGCCACCTTCCAACGGTTGGTGAATAGAGTCCTGTCTGGGTTGGAAACTTTTAGTGCAGCTTATCTGGATGATATAGCTGTATTTAGTTCCACCTGGAGGGACCACCTGGTCCACCTGAAGGAAGTGCTTCAGGCCCTGCTTCAAGCAGGCCTGACTATCAAGGCAAGCAAGTGCCAGATAGGGCAAAGTTCTGTTGTGTACCTGGGCCACCTTGTTGGTGGAGGCCATGTACAACCTCTCCAGCCCAAGATCCAGACTATCCTGGATTGGGAGGCTCCAAAAACCCAGACTCAGGTCAGGGCCTTTCTTGGCCTGACTGGGTATTACAGGAGGTTTGTTCAGAATTTTGGGACCATAGTGGCCCCTCTGACTGAGCTTACCTCCAAGAAACAACCCAAGAAGGTCATTTGGACCCCAGAGTGTCAGAAAGCTTTTGACACCCTAAAACAGGCTATGTGTTCAGCACCAGTGTTACTGGCCCCTGACTATAGCAAGGAATTTGTAGTGCAAACAGATGCTTCAGAGGAAGGGATTGGGGCAGTGTTAGCACAAGTTAATGAAGAGGGCCATGATCACCCAGTTGCCTTCATCAGCAGGCGACTACTCCCCAGAGAGAAAAAATGGAGTGCCATTGAGAGGGAGGCCTTTGCTGTGGTTTGGTCCCTGAAGAAGTTGAGGCCTTACTTGTTCGGCACTCACTTCCGTGTACAAACTGACCACAGACCTCTCAGATGGTTGATGCAGATGAGGGGGGAGAACCCAAAACTGTTAAGGTGGTCCATTTCCCTACAGGGGATGGACTTCACAGTGGAGCACAGACCTGGGACTGCTCATGCCAATGCAGATGGCCTTTCCAGGTTTTTCCACTTAGCTGATGAGGACTACCAGGGTGTAGGTTAGTACCCATCACCTTTCATCTGGGGGGGGGCAGTGTAGGAAAGTCCTTTTTTTTTGCCTGATCACCCCCACTCTTTCTGGATAGGTACTGGTGGTTACTGACTCTTGGCTGTGCCCTGGGTACTGCTTACCAGTCCCAGGGCCAGTGCTCTGTGTAAAATGGATATGCAAATTAGGCTAATTACAATTGGCTAAGTTAACCTACCTATAAGTCCCTAGTATATGGTAGGGCATGTAGGTTTAGGGACCACAGCATAGGTGGTGCACACCTAGGTGCATTGCTGAGGTGCCCAGTGTCATTTTAAAAGCAAGCCTGCCTTGCTGGCTGCTTTTAAATTAAAGTTATATGCAAATTCGACTTTGGAATTAAAGGTACTTCCAAAGTCTTAAACTACCTTATTTTTTACATATAAGTCACCCCTAAGGTGTGCCCTATGTGCCCCTAGGGCTGGGTGCCATGTAACTATAAGCAGGGACTTTATAAAAATAGATTTATAAGCCCTGGTGAGGTAAAAACAGCCAAATTCGTTTTTCCCTCATTGAAGTAAATGGCCTTCATAGGCTAGAATGGGCAGACTTTATTTTAAATTTTAAAGTCTCCTTAAATGTTACATACCAAGAATTTGGTATCAAATTGATTGTTATAGTAAATCCCACAACTTCCAGTTGTTGGATTTAATATAACTAGTGCAGGTAAAAAGTTTAGACTTTACCTAAAAAGTTGCCAATTTCAGCTCTGCATTGTTTTTGCTGCTGTGCTCTGATTGGCCAGCCTGCAGCAGCTTCTGCCAGGCTACTTTAATGAGGTGTGAAGTGGCCTGGCTTCACACAAAGGAATGTGCTTGGGGGAGAGAATCTCCCCTCAGCAGATGGTGAGGCAGGAAGGGGGAGGGCTGCCAAACTGGTCTTCAAAGGCAGAGAAGGACATCTGGAGCACCCAGCAACACCCCCACATCCTGCAACCCCAGACAGCTAGGTGCCCCCTTGATTAGATTAGGAGAGGGCAGGAGAGGGGTGTGTTTATGATTTTTAGCCACACCAGTGGGTGGGCTCAGCCAGATCTCTCCTCCAAAAATCAGATTCATCCATTTTGGATTTTTAGAGACTGTTGCCTTCTGGGATGGATTTTTGCCACACTTCCCAGGAAGTGGTCATCACAGGGGGACGACTCTGTCCCTGATTGGAGAACCAGGGCCCCCCTGCTTTTCACCCAGGAGCAAGGATAAAACTGGCAGACCTGCACCCACGCCTCAGATCCCCACCAAATTTCAAGAAGAAGGAACTACAAGGAGAAGAAGGACTGCCCTGCTGGACCCCTGGCCTGCACCTGGACCCTGCACTCAGAAAGACTGCACCAGCTGCACACTTGGGCTTCACCACAAGAAGGACTTTGCCTGGCTTCCACTGGTTCAAGGAGGGACTCCCTGTTTGCTACAGGTGAAAAATTGCTAAACCAGAGTCCCCTGCACCAACTCCTGAAAAAGTGACCAGCTGACCACTGTCCAGTGGCCAAAAAGGAGTTTGCGCCAGGTGTATTCTGGGAGTTGAAGTCCGCACTTCCCAAGGACCATCACAGAACTTCTGGACCCTTGGGGTGAGCTGTGGACCCCAAAAGAACCTTAAAAGAACATCTGTGTGAAGCCCCAGAAGTTTGGAAAAGATTGGAGAATTTTTGAAAAAAAGCTCCATAAAGTGACCGACCCGACGCGGAAATTCTAGCCGGCTTGCCTCAACCGCGACCCGGCCTGACTTCGTGGTTCGTCCCGGTAAAGAAAAACATCCGAAAAAGAGACTAAGTCCGAACGTAAAAAGTTGACCGGGACCTTCCAGCCATCGTATCCGAGAAGGGCTCCACGGACGTCGGATCAAGATCCAGGTTTACCCCGGTCGAAGGATTTTCATCTCGAAAAAACGACTAAGTCCGAAGGTAAAAATCACCACCGAGGAAACCGACTTCGCGTATCCGGACAAGGGCTCCAGGAGGTCGGATCCAACTGGCAGGTTCGTCCCGGGGAAGAAAAACATCAAAAAAGAGACTAAGTCAGAAGGTAACTTTTTAACCGAGGCCTCCCGCGACTTGTAGCCGAGCAGGGCTCCATCGCGGTCGGCCTGAAAGTTTGACTTTGCCCCGGTCCTGGTGCAACCAGATGACCCGATTGGCGCTTTTTGTTTCCAAGCGCTAGAAAATAATAATACTTTAAAAATTCATATCTCCGGTTCCCCTGAACCGATTTTAATCGTTTTTGTGTCATTTTAAAGATAAAAATATAAGCTATTTTTATAAATTGGTTTTGGATTTTTAAACTGTTTCCTGTGTTTTATTTAATTACTGTTTTGTGATATTTGAATGCTTTACACTTTGTCTCCTAAGTTAAGCCTTGACGCTCGATGCCAAGCTACCAAGGGTAGAGCTGGGATTAATTTACTGAGACCTAACTGTACTTACGTGGAGGTTTGTGGCTTGTTGCTAGGTGTAGGTACCTACCTGCCCTACCAGTAACCCATTTTCCAACAACCACTGACTTCAAGTCGGTGGTAATTGCATCTCCAAAATGCCGAAATCGCATTTTGGAAATGCATGGTACATCAGTATGGGAAATGCAAATAGGAATTCCCTATTTGCAATTCTTATTCTGGCAATCGCAAATTGCGATTTCTACCAGGTAGAAATCACAATTTGCGAAGGGCTTTGTATATTAGAAAAGCCCAGTTTGCAATTCTTAATGGCCCGAAATACCAATTCGGACCATTAAAAAATGCAAACAGGCTTCGTACATCGGACCCAAAGTCCTGTGCAAAATGACAATCAGCCGGTCTGGGCAGGCACAATATGATGTGCACCTCTTCTTACAACAAATAATCCCAAAACTCAGAGATTGACAGTGAGGCCTGGGGAAATGACTGCTTCTCAGGAACATCGTTAGAATTGGGCTCCTGTGGGAGGGGGCAGTGTGCAAGATATGGCACCTGCGGGGGAGGAGAGCAGCTGAGAAGCGATGAGGCCTTCCATAGAGTACCTCATTGCACAAGGAGTGATCTGCCAAAGACTGAGTCAACTCAAGAAGGTAGCCAGTAGGATCAGGGAGAGAGATCTTGCACTGAAGGTCGGAAGATCAAAAGTGTTTGGTTAGGTACCTGGGAAGTGACTGGATAGACCTGTGGATAATGGAAATTGTCTTGCATACAATTATCTCTTTAACCAAGATCGCAAGGATTTACCGGAGGGCAGGTACAATTTTGTTATTACTTCTAAAGCTAAATATGAGTAGAGTGGCATGGCTCTGGTTTTAAACTGTAAGCCTCTGTTATTCATTTAGCATCATTTTGCAAGCCACTCACCACCTCCCACAACCTACCTATTATAACTATTCCTACCTATTTCACATTGCAACATTTCATTTCCATATAGCTGTAAATTGCAGAAAGCCTTTTTAGTTTAGTTTATTTAATGTATATCTTTAGTGACTGTCTCCAAGTATAGCTTTGGCAGTCTTTTTTCTCCAGCCAAAAAGTTTTTAAGCCTTCTATATGCATGTATTTAAGTTAGTTCAGTTCTTCGCTTCTTTTAAAAATGGAGTTTGAAAGTAATTGCTACGTTTAGGTGCACTATGAGCAGGTGTGGGTCAGCCTTTGGCACTTCTGCCTGCCAATATGTTAGCCACCCGATCTCAGTATACCATTTGTACCGTCTCCTCTTCTTATATTTTGGAACCTGTGCTCTCTGTTGTTTGCTGAAGCTCTTGCAGGTCACTTACCCCATTTAATATGTATTTATTTGTGATCATCCCCATTGCTGCTGAAAACCAAATGACTTATTTTGAACTGCACTAGCAAAAAGGGAGGGCTGGAGAGTCACTTGAAGTCCTGCTGTATAGTTCTGGGACAATCTGACGGAGAATCGTAATTGTGCTCTAATCTGGAAACAATTAGTGAACATTATAGCATTCATCAGTTTTGGAGAGACCTATGCCTAGTTTTTGAGCCAGTTTTATTACCTTTATGTATTTCCATGTAATACAGCTTTAAAAATATATATTTATTTTATTAGGATTATCATTTACATTTTGTAGCCATTTTTGTGATATCCACAACTTTTAAGTAGTTTCTTGCAAAGCTGCTTCAACAACTTCAGAAAATTAATGTTCAATTGATGTACCTTCCTGTGATGGCACTTCCTGTGATGTCACATTTTACAGGGGCCTCACATGTTCCTATTCTGTTTAGGACACCACAAACCTTGGGACAGGCCTGAGCGTTGAAATGTGAGAGATACCTAGGGGCAGACGCTTCATCTCATTTCCCTGCTGCCAAAAGTCTCTCCTCAGTACTTAACAGCAAACAGAAAATGAGAGGTACAGGAAACAAAAATGTTAACACTGCAACCAACACATGATCTCTATCCCACTTTATTTCCCCACTTTACAAAAAAAAAATCACCAGTTTACAAAATATTATTAAGTTGCAAGGTGTACGATTTTGCAAATTTCCACACCGCTTTATCAATTACAATGGTTTCAAAATCTGTTTCTTCCATTAGTCCACGGTGCAAACAACTTTCATGATGAAAATGAAGCAAAATATATGGGCCGTCTTCTTTATTGACAAGCAGCAAAAATGGTAAAAAATGATTCACTCTGATTTCTTGCGCCAGCACTAAATTTACATCATTTTCCCACCGGTGGTTAGCAGCTTGTTTTGGTCAGGAATAGCCAAGTTGAAATCGTCGCTCCTTGCTATTATTATCACTTGTTTTGTTTTTTGGCATTTGCCCTTAATGGGGAGACTACTTTAAAGTTTTTAGTTCAGCACACACTGCATCTTTGCTAAACTCCTACAAAGGCAGATGGTTGAAACTGAAAAAGAGTGTCTTATTGCACTTTCACCCGAATCACAGGAACAGACATAAAATATGGAATGTTTTGCTAATGCTGCGTGCGTATTTTACAGTTGTTTGGGTATTCACAGACATGGTCACCAAACCCATGCATAAATGATATATAATAAGTAGTTTGCATATGTGGCTGCATTGCATTCACACACAGCACCGTTTTTCATAACCATCGATGTGCGCATTGGATTCACTTGCATTTTTGTAAGCTACTTACACATTCTCATTATCTGTTTATTTTCTTTCTTCCTCTCTGCAAGCCCTGCACAGATTGGAGATCTTTTAAGACGACAGCAGCACGACTTACACATACTTCTTGTGCATGGAAGCCAAGTGCACAGATAAATATAATAAACGAGAATCTGAAGTTTGGAGAATGGCAGCAAAGTCACTACTAACCTGATTTTCGATCCCCCACTTGGACACATGCGTGTAGAATTTGAGTGCCTGGCACACACACAATCTACTTACATTACGCATATGCCAATAACAACTATATAAAGTAGATTTGTGAATAGCAAGAACTTTAGGAGGCATATACAGAGTATGGTGACTGACCTGCAGGCCAGCCAGATCAGCAAAGTCTTACCCTCCACCCCCCTGGCGGAAGACTGCCTGTCAGCGGCGGCTCCTCCGTTAGGGCGGAAGAGCGTTGCCCCCCGGCAAGCAAGCTGCAAACCTTTTAAAACGAAAGAATAATAAACTATGTTTGTTAACCTTTCATTGTGAAGGGGCGGGGCCTTGTGGGGGTGACCTGGACCATGGGAGTGCACTCAGTGCACATGTGTGTTTGGCCGGCCGTCTCGGGCCGGGCAAACACATATTTGCAGTATGCTCTCTCCAACCGGGCACTGTGTTGCCAGGCTGGAGAGAGCAAACACAGGCTCCCAGTCTGCCTGGGAGAGGCCAGGATGGGCGCTTCCAGAAATCCTAACGCTGTTCTGAGCAGTGTCAGGATTGGGAACAGGGCAGGCTGGGAGCCTGTGCCCGGAGCGACGACGGAAAGAGGAGCTGAGCATCGCGATGGCAGAACAGGTACGTTTTTATTTCTATTTTTTTATTTTTATTAAATGTTCCCCCCTACCACACCTTGCGCCACACCCCGTGTGAGCGCAGTGAGCCACGAATGCTGCCTATCATGTTTATTGATCCCTGCATGTCTGGTATGATCTCAGTAATGAAAGTGCATCCACTGGGGAGGCAGATGCACTTTCATTGCTGCTGAATGTCAGGTCACTCGCCATGCTGAAGCTGCCTGTTCAGCATTCAGTTTTGCTTTACAGCAACAGAACCCCTTCAAAATATGGGGGTTTGTTGCTGCTAAACAAATGGCAAATGTCACTTTATGCACATGGAGCTTTCTCACGGCACATGAGAGGCAGTTGAACATTTTATTTTATTTTATTCCGGGGGGCACTATGCACTGCATGACTGTCCCGTGAAGGAAAAAAGAGAGAGTCATGCAGCCATAAATAGGGAGAGATGACTTCTGCTCTGCCGTGGTGGTTCTGTGGTGGCTGAACTGCTGAGTAAAGCACCTGACTCTACTGTCCGAAACCCAGAGAGACCCTCATCACTAAATGAGGGTATAATTTATTAAATGTATACAATTGCACTGACAATTTATATAAGTGCTCCAGCTCTGCCAAACTCTAAATGACCAGGTAGGCCTGTATAGTTTTCAGCTATTCCATACTTATGCTACTAATAATAACTTATTCTATGCCCCACTCCTCTAAAAGCACCGTTTATAACATATGGTAGTGTTAGCTAATTTTATTTACTGTGATATCAGCATTTGGATCAGTCTGGCCAGATCCAGAGGGTCAGTCTTTCCAGATCCAGATTCAGAAAGGTACAAGGCAGGGGTGTCCTTGGTCCCCTCTACTCTTTGCCCTGTATATCAATCCCTTGCTTAGGAAACTCGAGCCTAATAGAATAATAGCACCATGCATTTTCAGTGCTGGGATACTAAAGGTCTTGCTCATGCAGATGACATGGCGATCATCACGTCTGATCCAGATCTATCACTAAGGGAGATTAAACTATAGGGGAATTCTCTGGATATTTGTTGAATCAGGGTAAAACTCAAGAAATGATTAATAGACAGGCACAATTTACTAATAAGAGAGCTGGGGAGAAAGCTGGGTATCTGGGTGTTATTATGCTGCAGATTTAGACCAAATAGTGGAGGTCAACTTAGCCCTGGTCATTAGGAAGGTTAAAAGTGATTTCAGGAGAATGGACAATCTGCATGTGTCCATAGTTGGCCGCAGCAACATTATAAAAATGCTGTTTTTACAGAAAGTGTTTTTTCAGTCTATCTCTCTTGAATTTGAAAGCCGCTGGCTTACGTTATTGGACGAACTAGTCTGCAGATTTATTTGGGCATATGCCAAAACTAGAAGGCTCTTAAGTATCTGAGGCTTCCCAGGGATAGAGGGGGCTGGGCTGTCCCGAATTTTAACCTTTACTACTGGTCGGCAGCATTGCAATATATTTGTTCTTCGGCTGGGGAGTGCAATGAAGATCGATGGACGGGTAGCAAAGTGCCCCCTATTTATGAGCTGCTGATTGGGGAAGAACCTCAGGGCTGTTTTCTGAAGCAGATCGAGCCCAGTTATCATAGGAAGGTCCAGTTTAAGACTCTTCTGGCCACTTAAAAGATTTGGACAGCTCTGGAAATTAGGGCTGGGGAGGCTGAGTTACTACACCCCATTATAGAGAAATCCTATAGTCCCTGACATTTTTTGTGATTCTTGTGAACAGGCCTAGGAAGGCTTGGGGCTTAAGAGGTTAGAAGACTTTCATGCTGGGGATGGAAATGTCTCCTTGGAGGAGCTGTGGATTAATTTTGAGTTCAAACAGTAGGAGTTTTTTTAATTATCTACAATTTTCTCTTTAGGAAGGGAGGGTGCGTAAGGAGCTTTTCAAAAGTGAAGCTGATGAATCTTTTAGAAAATGGGGCTGAATGTTCAATTAGTCAAATGTATGGCATTTTGAACTCTCTCTTGTGATGATCTTGAGAGGCAATTGGATAAGTGGCAGAAGAAGAGAGGCTCGAGTCTCTTTAATTAGCCCAATCCGTGCAAATTCTCAGCCAGTCTGCAAGCTCAACATTGATTTATATACTCTGGCAAAAATTACCAAGTGGGGGGTTAGGGAGCTCTGTAGGAACTTGCTGCCGGCGCTGTCAACATCCAGAGGTGGATTTGAGTCCTATATTTTATTTACCTGTACCACACTGGAGTTGCTTAAAAGGAAGATCTCAAAGATCTTTGAAATTCTCTTAAAGCTTGACATTACTTTAACCCCTCAACTAATACTCTTGGGAGTACACAACAAGGTTGTTACAAGGTCCTGCCAGTTGTTTATCTTTGTCCCCTGGCGGTGATTCGGTCATGCATTGCATCGACCTGGCTCGATCCTTGTCCCCCGACTTCAGCAGTGGTTAACATGATTGTTAGCGCTGTCTTGCTTGGAAAGGCTTTTATACACATGCAAAGGATAGAAAGCTAGGTAAAAGGGGGAGCAGATTTGGGTACCTTTTTAGGTTTGGCTGAGTCCCAGCACCGTGATTAGCAGGGAGAAAGGCAACTGTTAGGAGCTCTGGTGACGTTATCCCTCTTTTGGGTCTTGATGTTTGTCCTCTCTATTATTTATTACCGGGGACAACATATTGGCCAGGAGGTGGGGGCAGGAGTGGGGTATCAGGACAAGCATTCTTAGCATTTTCTTTATCCTGTCTTGCATATTACCCTCATGGGGTGGACCAGAGTTTCAGACAGCAGCTCACCCGCGATGCACGTTGTTTATCTGATGCATCACATGTCAACCTATAAATGCTGTGATGATGATAGAGTTTATCTTTGGACTTGATAATATTTTCTGACAGGAAGACACCTGTTATGTTATGTTATCATTACTTATATAGCGCATAAAACTGCCCAGAGGCCTCGCAGCCTTTATTGATTGCACTTTTTTTGGCTAACAGGACTCTTTGCAATAGAGCATTTTATTGGTGTTTTTAGGACGGGAAAGGCATGGTATGCACTATATTGCTTGTATAAGGGTGCTGTTTCTATTCTTGTTGATGGCCTCATAGCGGTCTGATGGTTGGTCCGCTAAACTCGTAAGCAGCTCTTTAATCTCCTCTTGTGTTTTATAATTAATACAAATATTTAAAGAAAAAAAAAGATAATCAGGATTTGCCGTAGAATGGTGGGTGCTGGTGAGTCAATCAGAATGCTCCTTTTGCTGCCTAAATTCAACATTGCAGGCCTAGAAAGTGAGTATTCTGTGGATGGCCAGGACCCAACATCATTAACGTGGGCAGATAGGGAGCAATGTAGGAACATAAGCAGCCTCTCACCTAAGTGCTTGGGTGATAAAAACGGCTCTATCCTTCCATGGCTGTTCCTCTTCTAATCGAGCTGCTAGTACACAGATGGCTGTCTCGACTGCTCCTTTTGCATTTGGTGAAAGGAACCAGAAAGCAATAGAAAAGCGTAAACAATAAAAAACAAGCATTTGCAATGCAACGGGTCTCGCGTTTGCTCATGTTAGAGCTGATCGCGTTGTAAACTCCTAACCCGACTTTTCACCTATCGGGCAAAAGTGCATTTATGTACATAACCCGAAAAAGGTAAATTAACTATGTAAAGCGCTCGACTTCTGGCAAGCGAGATCGCGCTCGTAAATTAGAGAAAAAGAAGTCCACGAGCCCGATGGAAAACAGCGAGCCTCACATGTTTTCTGTACTTGGTCGCTGCGCTCGAGGAGGGCTAGCCACCAGAAAAGGCATGACGTATGCGTGCCTTGGACTAATGAAAGCAAGCAGATTTTATTAGGCAGGCCCACGAACCAATAAAAAACACTGATGTGACGTTGACAGGGCTCCGAGCCCTTTTCTAAACACTAAAGCGTCTCGCTGCGATACGCATGCGTGAGCGCATGCAACGCAGTCTCGACCCTAAAAACATTTTGGGGCTGACTGGGCTCCCCTTCACTAAAAGCAAGGGGATGGCCCCAGGCAGCCATCTGTGTTCAAGCAGCTCGATTAGAAGAGGCACAGGGAGCGCCATGGGAAGATGCAATCTATTCAGGTGAGAAACCGCTCTTGCCATTGCCTCGCTCCCTATTTTGGGAGGTGCTAATCGCCTTATTGACCTTGCCTGTACGGCAATAATGACTCTTTATTATCCCTCTCGTGATGCGCCGTCTCCAGTAACTTAGACCCATAGCTACAGAGAGAGTAATTAACAGCCGTTATTGCTTGCAGGTACAGGCAATAGCAATTAGAGTGCTTTGATCATTAAATGTTTCATGAAAATTCAGTTGCGTTGTTACAATAAAACTGGCAATATGGACGATTTGGTCTTAATACGAGGAAAGAATACCTGGAAAACAAGGTTAACCGTGTACCAGATATGGCTAACATGGACTAGTCACAAAAGTCAGAATAAACAGTAAAAAAATAGCAACTCACTTAGTAACCACCATCACGGTGCATGTACATTGGGTTTACCACCTTGATAGTTTCATCAGAGTGGCTTTATATAGTACACCTAGTAAGTGATTATCACCATACGTTGGTGGTACCTAGGATGCTTCTGTGAATTACAAAGACGAATCTATGACAAAATATAATGGTAAACAATATCATTGACAAAAATATTGTGTCAAAAACATTCTTTACCAGAATGTCATGTTCCTATAGTCATAATGGTGAGTATCAAAATATTGGAAAAAAATACAGTTAACCAAATATCATCTAAAAACATAAAAAACAATTTTAATATAAATGGAGCTTAAAGTAGTAAATGTTAAATATTTAAATATGTAAATGTAATATATTGTAAATTAAATACATTCCAACAATATGTAATACTATATATAAATATATACTTATATAAACACACACAAATGTATATTTGTGTTTATATATATATATATATATATATACATATATATATATATATATATATATATATATATGTGTAAATATAGATATATAGTAACATAATTAATACAAAAATGTCAATTTGTATATTTTGTATTATTCTAAATGCCTTACTTGAAATTTTATAAATTAATATATAAACATATATATCCAAAATAGCTACACGAAAAAACAACCATTAAAAATATAAATAATTCAATGACAACATGTACTATAATCATTAAAATACACTTAAAAATAAAAACATATATTAAATATTTTCACATCATACCAAATTTATTGTTTTAAGTTAATGAAAACCATTACAATATTACCATGTACCCAAAAAGTAGAAACACATAGGGGGTTATTACAACTTTGGAGGAGGTGTTAATCCGTCCCAAATGTGACGGAAATACCACCAGCCGTATTACGAGTTCCATAGGATATAATGGACTCCTAATACGGCTGGTGGTATATCCGTCACTTTACTGTCACTTTTGGGACGGATTAACACCTCCTCCAAAGTTGTAATAACCCCCATAATATCTTGATAAGAAAGCAGCACCTAGTTACTAATGCACACCTCGTAAAATTATATATAAAGCTTTGTTTAACTCTTCCAACACAGCTGACAGTTAGTCAGCAAATCATTGATAACAGTCATATGAAATTGAGAGGTTGCTCTATCATATAGTGATGCATTTCATCAACTTTCTTTCAGGCTAAGAGTAAGGTAAGATGAATACCAAAAAATTGTATTGTCTAGACCTCCAAGAAGAGTGATCATTTATAAGGTGCCATGGAACTGATGAATTTATAAATCACCTAGACTTAAAAGTAGGATTGGTCCAAAAACCCCTGATAAAAAAATTGTTTCCAGTGATAGGCTGTTTAATTTAAATAATTTTTCATATAAAACCAGGAATTTCATCAATTTATAGTTAATTTGAGGGTCAGAAGGATTAAGGGCTTTTATTATTGCCATTCTACAAGTTTTGATACCCATGTTGTTAAATATGTTTTTTAGCAGTAAAATATGTCAGTTCTTTAAAAGTGGTCATATGCAAACCACATCGATGATGTCTTCCTTTAAGACACCGACCAACCTGCATGAATTTGGGGTGGTATGTTTCCATGATGGTTGATCGTCCAAGAATGACAGAGCACCAAATCGGATAGCCATCAGCTTTCTCTTTAAACCGACCGGGTATGTCATTTTTAGATATGCTGCCGGTTTGAAGTTGCTGTATGACTGAATTACCGGCTAGGCACGCATACGTCTGGTCAGTGTGTGTTTGTTGCCTATAAGTTAATGTACTTTTGCAACTTTAGTTATTGCATGGCAAAAAGCAGGGTGAGGTAAATTCAAGTTCCAAAGGTCCATTGTGTTAGTTTCTGCCACTGATGACTAGGGGTATTTCCTATAAATACAGCAAAGGTCCTTTACTAATGACTGCCGTAAGGCATTAAAGAGTGGTCTACTTTGGTTTGACCTTATTTGTATCATGTTTCAATGGTGGTGTAACTTCTTCCAATGGTTTGTTGCATAAGTAAGAATTCCAAGCAGACTTGTACTGGTGGTGCAATCTGCGGCAGACAAAAAACTAGTTGTACATGTTTGATTGCAATTTGTCCAGCGTCAACGTGTCTTTACCGTGCATGACGGCACTTGCATATGAGACCATTGGTAGTAATTTGGGGCCTCACTACGAAACTGGCAGGCCAAGGACCGCCAGCCTCGTGGTGAAGAATGGACCGCTGAAACTGTGGTGCTCTAACCACCACATTACAACCCTGGCAGGCAAATCTGCCAGGGGACCACCTTGTCCACCAGAAACATGTTTACGGATGGTTCAACAGCCGTCTGAGTATTCTGAGAATTCTGTAAGTTATCGCTGCAGACCCACTCTTGTTGGTCTAAGTAAGGCTATATCATCTGCGTAAGGGAGTTTATCTGATCAAGCCTGCCTTGGTGAATAGTCAGTCATAAAAAGTTCCACAAGTGTGGGGCTAAAATGCACCATTGTTTGAGGCCCACGTCTGTTGAAATGCTCCTCAATAATCTCAACCCGTCTCACAGTTTAACTTGAAGTGCGTGTGTATAATTGCTCGATGGCGTACAGTTTTCTGGGTGGAGCCAAAAGTGCATAGGTTTTCTTCACAGAAGGTCTCTGTCCACATAGTCGAATGCTGCTTTAAAAACTATAAAACATAGATGGAATTTTTTTTTAGCCACTTACACTTGCCTGCAATTGCGGTCATGGCTAGGATATTTATAGTATTTCTGAGTCCCCTTCGGAATCCTGTATCATTGATGGGAACAAATGTGTTAAAGTTTGACCATGCTACTAGGTCCTCAAAGATTAGCGCGGCATAATATTCGGCTTCTTAATCCATAAGTGCATTTAGCCTGTAGTCGACCACATCCCTCCCAGTGGAATTTAGAATGGGGCCATGTATAAGCAGCCTTGTAGAGAAGGACAACCAAGCTTCCGTTGTGGTGCTATTTGATGTGGTGCTGGACTCCAATATATCCTTTGCATTACTGGCCAGGCCTGGTAGGGAATGGTGTGTCCATATTAAATGCTTCACATTGGTGGCATTTAAGTTTCTTATTTCCAGTGATGCGGTCACATGTCTTGGAGGATTCAAATTCACCTCCAGAAGCTGGTACAAGTGATCGCTTTGCGTTGTGTATTTGACTACGTATTTCCTTAGGTGTTTTAATTGTGGTAGAGAGACGATTGTATAGTCTATTATTCATCTTGAATTCACACAGTAATGCATAAACCTAGGGGAATTGTCATCCTGGGTGCTACCATTGATTACTCTCAAGCCCAGATGTTCCAGGGGAGTTACAAGTATTTCCTCGTTGTGGTCAGGACGTTTTCCTGGGCGGCCAGCCTGTGACAGAACTGCCCAAATTGCATTGTTACCTGCCAAGTGCTCATCTTCATCTTGGCTGTATAGTAGATTAGCTTTAAAGTCACCTCTCACAAGAGTTTCCCAAGTTATGTTCGTAAACCTTATTTCCTTTACCTCAGAGGTTAGTTTTTTGAAAAGTGCAGAGTTTGTTTTGTACATTATGGTGCAGATACACATTAAATAATATGACAGTTCTTGTGAACTGTTTGTGTTGAGTGCTGAACTTGTCTACTTGTAAATTGGGGCTGAGGTAGTTAGTTGCTCTGAGGTAAATTTTGGTCTCCCAGATCTATGTGATTTTCTGGCAGTGATGTGGTGGGGGATGTAACCAGCTAACTGAACTAATCAGCCAGGTCTCTTGAAGTGCAATGATCTTGTATTTTCCCCATGCGGGGGAACTCCATCATGGAGTTCATTCTTCGCTCCTGCAGTGTTCCAAGAGAGGATGCATAATCTGTTTTCACGGGGTTTGCTTGTCTTTCCTGGGGTTTACTTGTCACTTGCGTGGAAAGTCATTCCTGGGGTTTACTTGTTGCTTGCAATGAAAGTCACTCATTTCTTAGAGCATTTATCGCTGTTGCAAGCAAGTGCCATTGATCATGGTTCCTATCCATTAGCTGTTTGGTTTTTGATTGAATGCTTTTTTCAGTTGCACAATGTGCACTTTGTAGGACTGAATACACAGAGGGGAGTCTTGATTCAGTACTTGGTCTTCGGACCAATTTTAGTACAGGTGAGGGGTAGTGTGACTTTGTAAATTTTGAGAGTGCTATACCCCATGCTTCAAACTATTGAGCTGCACTATTAATTAAGAGCACTATATCTTCTGTTCTTCGTGTGGTGAGGGTTTGTTCCACCTGTCTTTGATCCTCGTTGGCTAAGAATTGGACCGATAACAGGTCTGATGATTTAATATGGTTCAATGTAGGTGTAACAGCAAGCAGCTTCATGACATTGCCACTATTCAGAATGTCTTGCTGGCCTTGTGAAACGTATTGAGGTGTTAGAACAACTTTCTTGCGCTCACTCTCCACTTCCGGGGCGGGCATAATTGAGGCTGAGGAATATTGTGACATACTCAGGTCATTGTTTTGTAGGTGCTCACCATTCTTTACTCCCTCTGTTCTTTGAGTGTCAATTTTTACTACGATCTTGTCACTTGGAGCAAAATTCTCTGGATTTTGCTCCCTTTGGGAGGCATCAAGAGGATTATCCTACGCTGTTTTGCTGGATAGTGTGACAGTACAGCCTGTGAAAATTTGGCCTTTTGGGCATTTATTCCTATTTACGCTACCTTTGTTTATTGATAGAAGTGCATTTTCAATTGCCAAAATCGACTCATGCCACAATTTCATTTTTGTAACTGGGGGCACGATCCTATCTTGTTTAGGGGTTGCGAGCGTTTCCAGAGGTGCTTACTAATTTTCCCATCCTACTTTTCTGAGCTGGGTTGCTTAAAAGTGGTTTTGCAACCTTTTTGTACTAAGTCTGTCCTTCCGGCAGTTGCTTGCAATGTGTTTAGTGATTCTGAGTTGTCTGCTTTACCTCCTGCAGGCACTCTTCTATGTCAGATTGCTTTAAAGTAATTTCACTGGCCCTCAGCACTGTCTCTGTCCTTCTGATTGTTACTTGTGATGAGTCTAATGAGTCCAAGGTGGGGGGGCATGGCCTACGGGGCAAGATGGCAGGCGCAATTTTGTAGCCTCTGTGCCACATGCCCCAGTATCCTTTACCCCTCCTGCCCCCATGGGCCCATCCACCGGTAATCATTATCCAGGTGTGCAGTCGGCACAAAACTGATCTGGGCGAGACATTTTTTTCTCTACATCTGACTGGCGCAGCACCATCTCGGAGAGGCATAGCGCGGATGCGTGGGCCCCCCCGCCCTGTCCACACCTGGAGATTGGCGCTGACAAGGTGATCAGAGGGGGATACCTTTTGGCCTCTGTGGTGAATGGTGTCCCTACCAGGGGCATGGACGCCATGTATCAGTGTGCCGCCCCGGGCAAGGCTTCTGGTGAGAGTGGGCCTAGCTGCCGCTGGGTGGAGCTCCCCTACTGCTCCTGTGGGCCCATACGGGATCAGGACTAAAGACTGGTCGGCACTCGCTAACCAACCCCTCCCGCACTCTGCTCTCCTCCTGCCCCTTCAGCCCCCTGCCCCATGAGGACTAATCTGCTCGGCAGCTCTGGCTGGAGAGGGCTGGAGGGTGTGATTGAAGGAGGACAGGCACCAGCATCACGCAGCATGGGCCACTGACCCTTCCCCAGTGGGCCATGCCTGAATATCCACCAAATGATCTACAGCTACTACCACAAAGATTGTGCTCTGAGAGTGGAAGTTATACCTTCCTGTCTAGCTTGAGGGAAGGCCATATTGTCTTAATTACTGCAAATTGCTTAGTGAAGAGACAGTAGGTCTGAAGACGCCCTACCCTCTCACTGGGCTGCTACCAGAATTGTTCTTCACATGCGAACCTGCACAAGCGTAACTTTTTGGTTTTGCTGAGCCCGCTGGGCCACAGGCAGTGGTCTGGACAGGTTGCTGTGGGTGCAGGGGTCCTCTCTTACATCTATTACATCTACTGACACCAGTGAGGCATGCAGCGGGTTCATTTAGTGATTGCTAGCTCTCCCCACTACCTGGGACTGCAGTCTCTTCTTGATTAGTCCTCTGACCCACAGGGAGTCCAATAGGGGTGTCCCCAAGAGACATTGGGCAGTTGGAGTTGGAGCTGCCCCTGCTGACAAAACTGAGAGGCATGACCTGACACATCACCTGCTGCAGCTCTTCCCCCCCCTGCTGTGCTGTGGGCAACCACCCCCTTCAGATTCACAGAGCTGCTCGTGCTGTGCTCCACCAGGGATGCAAGCAGGCTCTGCTCCTCGTGAGTGATACATCCTGCACCACCTGTAGACACGACAGACACTCCGTGGAACCTCTCACTCACCATTGAGGGGCTGCAAGTGCTGCACTCACCCTAGGGCCAGGGAGTGCAAGTGGGCCCTGCTCACAGTGGTGCCCCCACTTCCCTGTGGTGTAGTTACACCTGGTTGCTACTGCCAGCTGACACCCACTTTGGGAAAGACAAACTACAGAGGAAGGGTAAAGCAAATCAAGATGGACCTGGTTACAGCTCCGGGATCAGGTACAGGCTTACACCCTCCGCCACAGGAGAGCCAGGAACGTGTGATGGAGCCACAGGGTCCGACCAGTGCCTAACTATTAGCCGCAATAGAGGCCTCAAGTATGGTAGTCGAGGCAAAAATAGAGGCTGTTTCCCAGGATTTGGGCCTATTGCATGTGGATTTTCGCGGAGTGGTGGAGCGTGCCTTATCCACTAAGCAGAGGCTCTCTAGACTACAGGGGGAGGTTGACTCCCTGGGAGCTCAGCAGCTTCTTTAACAACCAGAACAATCCCACTAGAGGCCAGATTTGAGGATGTAGAGGGTCACTCACGGCATTGTAACCTCCACTTCTGGATTCCCAGAGGGTGTAGAAGGTCAGGGCCCGGAACGTTTTCTTGAGCATTGGAAAACAATGATGATCCCCTCGGGCCAATTGTCCACCTGCTTTGTGGTTAAGAGAGCTCACCATGCTTTGGCACCTAGGCCCCCTGTGGATGCCCCCCATGCACAATCATATCGAAGTGCTTAGTTATAGAGATAGGCATGCTATCTTAAGAGCGGTTTACCAGGACAGAGACCCAAAACTTGAGAACCATGAGATCCGTATCTTTCTTGACTACACCATACAGGTGCAAACATTATGCCAGATATTCAGGGGAGTTAAACAAAAGCTGAGAGCTACTGGACCCGCTATATGCTCCTTTATCCAGCAAAGCTAAAGGTATTGCATAATTACCATTCACATTTCTTCACTAGCCCTGAGGCGGTGTGGGACTGGCTGGAGGTCCATGGAGATGGTAGGATTTCAGTGCCACCTTCCTGTGGATCTGACAACAACATGGAGGGCCCCCAGCACTTACAGCATTAAGGGAAATGGAGATGGCGATGCGGCAAGTCTTCCAGATATGCTTCTCGAGTGGTGGTCAGACGCAATGGCACATTGAATTTGGAACAGCAGAGGTCAGAACAAGAGGCGGCAAAGGCATTGGTGGAGGCGGTAACAGCTTCTGGCTCAGATTCCAGTGCCACATATGTGGTGGACAAGACACTGGACATGGGAGGGGTCTGATCTGGGTGGGTGACCCGGCCATAACAGTTGCCATCCAACATGACTATGCCATGAGGAGATCCCCCCTTCCCTCAAAAGGAGGGTACACTCAATGACCAGAACAAGATGTGGGGTAGTGGAAGTCCTGGGGACAGGTCCTTAATGCCACCAATGAGCTCCCTAGGCTGATAGTTGGTGGCAGCCTTCGAGGGGATCATATTGAGTCAAATGGGGTGGGCTGGACCTATGCTTCCCCCATTCATTTTCTTTTGACTATATTTTGTATTGTTTTTCTTGTAGCATATAAAGGAGTTTATGTGTGAGGGTACAGATGTGCTGTTATGCATGAGAGTGTTTGTTGTGGTGAGGGAGTGTGCATAGGGCTACCCTGCATCCACCATCAATGGGCAATTGGGATTGACGGGCTCCGGCTCCCCTTTCATCATTGTGGTTGCGAGATGGCTCAGGGCTGTGAGTTGTTCGGGAGAGTTATATTGGAGTGAGTCTTTGTCTGGGTGGTGTAGCGGGATTGGGGTGCTTGGGAAGATACATGTTGTTCTGGAGAGTTTTCCCAGTGGGTGGAGCAGGTTGCTTTCCATTTGAATTGTTGTTCTTTTGCAGCAGCAGAGAGGCAGTGGGAGGTGTGGGGAGCAAGGAGCGTTGGGTGGGACACTAGAATTCATAAGATACCATGACTACATGACACAGTGGTGACTTGGAATGTGCAGGCCTCAACTCATAAGTTAAAAGATGTAGAGTTAACACACATCTCAGAAGGCAGGGTATACAGATCGTTCTGCTGCACGAAACCCACCTCTTGTACAACGAAGCCCAGAAGGTGCAGAGGAGGTAGAAGGGGCAGTTTTACTCTGCTACATATTCTAATTATGCCCATGCTGTTTCCATCTGGGTCGCACCATAGGTTCCCTTTCAGATGCAAAGTTTTAAGGCAGATGTCGAGGGTAGATACCTTTTGTTGTGTGAACTACCGGATGACCGCATAGAGTATCCATTGAATGTGTACACACCCAACACAGATGAAGGGGCATTCTATCATGACCTTGAACAGAAACTCCTTCCCTACCTTGAAACCCCCCTACTCTGGAGATTTTAATTGTGTACTGGATGGTGGTTAGGACCCTCAACCTCCTAAGCTGAGCACAAAACCCAATATGGTAGCAGCATTATGTGGGTTACAACACACCCAGGCATCAAGGAATACACATGCTATGTCCCAACACAAGGCACATATAGTAATCTAGACAGATTTCTAACCACAGTCTATTTAGTCTCTGAAGTGGTGCAGTCATGGATACTTGGTCAATTCCTTTCATACAACGCACTGCTACTGATGGAGTGAGGGTGGGTGGCAGCAGACCCTTGGTGCCCTGCTGGCACCTTGACCAGGAGGCACATACTGATTCTCTGTTTCGTGAGGAGCTCAGATAGGTGACTGCTGGCTATGTTTACTCCAATTGGTCAACATCGACCCATAGGGGTATAGAGTGGGATGTGGTGAAGGCAGTGACAAGAGGGGAGTGTTTGTCATGTATCAGCAGTTCCAGGCGTCAACTAGAGGTGCAGTTGCTTGAAGAGGAAAGACGCTTGATGACCCTCCAGGGAGACGCTGCCGCACTGGGAGCCCAGCATGGGCCAGTACTGTTAGCCCGGCGAGCGGTGGAAGAAACCTGGGATAGGTTGGACCACCTGGTTCGGAGTGACTATTGCCAGTTACTATACTATAAATGTGATAAATCTAGACACCTACTGGTGTGGTTGCTTAAGAGGGAGCGTCCACCCACAGTGATTCTCTGTTTGTGATGCCACCATGGAACTCTTGCAGGATCACAGGCTGCAATTAATTTCCTTCTGCGCAACCACCTTGCATCAGGTTATGGTGTACAGGGGGTTAGCAGAGCAGTGAGGGCACACGACTTCCTACATTCATTGCCTCTCCCTTGCCTCATGATCGAACAAGCTAAGAGTCTTGAAAGTGAACTCTTGTTGGAGAAGCTGGGTGTGGCAATAAGGGGAATGGCATGTTGTAAGGGGCCTGGCCCAGATGGGCTGCCAGTGGAATACTATCAGACATATTGGGAGTTGCTTCTCCCCCATCTGCGAGAGCATGGGATACTGCTGCAAACTATGCTCGAAACGCAGATTGCTATGCTCCCTAAGCCGGATCGAGACCCTTAGGATCCCAGCTCCTATCGTCCTCTGTTCATGCTGGAAGTTGACACCAAAATTCCTGTAAAAGTTCTCACTACAAGACTACACAACATGGTCACTCATTTAATCTATGATGACCAGTGTGGCTTAATACTGCGGCATGGGACTCACATGAACCTGAAGCTCTTGTCACATGTATTACACTCTGTCACTGACAGTGGGATAGTGGCTACATTAATTGCCTTAGATATTGAAAAGGCGTTTGACACATAGACTGGGAATACCTCTGGGAGGTTTTACAGAGAATGGGGCTGGGGCTGGTATTTCTGTCTTGGGTGAAATTGCTTTATACTGGTCCAGTTGCAATGGTCCAGGCAGACCCTGTGTTGTTGGAATGTTTTACCATAGTAAGGGGCACTAGACAGGGATGCCCTCTGCCACTGTTTCTTTTCACTTTAGCAATGGAGCCACTGCAATACATCTTTGCCTCAACATGGCCAACTGGGAAGGGTCAAAGTAGGGGGGCATCACGCACGTTGTCTCACTCTACGCAGACAAAGCGCTGGTGTATGTCACACACCCTGAGCAGTCAGTTGTAATACTGGCATGCAACATGTCTGAATTCTGAGCCGTATTAGCCCTTCATATTAACACTACAGTACGGTATTGTTCCCATTGGTGAGGATACAACCACTTGAGCTTCCAGTGACTGAGAGACACTGGGATAGAGATCACTTTCAGTATCTGGGAATCCAGATAGCTACTGTTCTGGTAGCCTGCTACAACCTCAATATAGTGAGGAACTGGAAGACTCCATCTGATTCTGGATACGCATACCGCTCTCGGTGAATGGCAGGGTGGAGCTAAGCAAAATGTTTTTCCTACCCCGCTGCCTCTATGCTCTGCAAAATGTCATGTAAAAAATTCCACCAACTACCTTCACCATCCTCAACAAACTCCTAGTGTCTGTGGTGTGGGAGTGTACACACTGCAGAGTTAACCTGGATCTACTGAAGTTGAAAACTGACTTGGGGGGTCTGGGACTGCTGGACTTTAGACTGTTCCACTTTGAGAGCCTCTAGCAATGTGCTGCCCAGGGATGATCAGAAAGCCCAAACATAAAGAAGAATCTGCTGGATGTGTCGGGGCTGAGCAGACCTCCCACACTACCTTATAATGGGGCAAGTATCCCCATGACCACCCCTTCATTACCCAACAGGTGGCAGTGGAACAGGTGGCAAAACAGGTGTTGCATTGGGCTCCCTATGTTAAACTTTTGCCCCTTCATTGGCTGAAGCCCATTCGAGACATCTAATCGCTGATGGACCTGATGCAATGGTTTGCAAGCAGCTACATTGCTGTTGATGGTTTATACCTCAACAGTGCATTTCTTATTATGGCGGAGGCTCAAGATGTGTTTAACTTACAACAGGGTGAGTTTTTACAATACACCAAAGCATCCTTCATGATCCGAGAGATCTGGCCGATGTCCCCCGCTGAGCCACCGGAGTCTCAGACGCTGCAGGTGATACAGGAACCCGGCTCATCATGAGGCCTGGTCTCACACTTTTACAGAGCCCTTAAGGAGGATCGCCATACTGACATGTCAGTGGTCCAGAACAGGTGGGTGGTGGCACTGACAGTGCCTCTCATGGAGTGTGCATGGAAGAAAGCGTTTACCCAGGTTAGGGATGTAGCAAGCAATGCGCGGTTTAAATGTACGAAGTTTTATTACCTCCACCAAGCCTACCTGAACCCACTACGTTTACTCAGGATTAGTAGAACCCGATCTAAGGACTGCCCGTATTGTGGGATGTTCCCAGTGAACTTTCTGCATATGAGCTAAAATAGTGGCAAGTTGTGAAGGTACTGGGAGAAAGTCCTGAACATGCTACAGGGAGTCACACAGGTGTCGGTTGAAGCCTCCGTGGAGCACTGTTTGCTTGGTGTGCTCCCAAAGCCTAAACATGGGGCCCAAATACACCACAGATTCACTCTATTGGGGTAGTGTTGGCTAAGAGAAGAGTGGCCATACACTGAATGCAACCAGGGCCCCCAGCTGGTAGTAGATGGCTAGCAGGAGTGGGTGTGGCAGCAGAGAGACGTTTAAGAGCTGTGTGCACAGATGAGAATGCTGAGCGGGACCTGGAAATGTGGGAGGATATGCTGAATACCCTGCTGGAAGTCGGTCTGGTCATCCTCCCCCCCGTTCCAGGATATGGGAGACATCCTGCACAGCCAGTTGGAATACTGAATCATATACCGAAACTAGATGAATCCCTATGTGAAGTGGGTTTTGATGGGTAGGAGATAGTGTCTATATGAGGGGGTGCTATGGTTATGTCTGCCTGTTGCGGCCCTCCACCCTTCTCCCCTCTCCTTTGCCTCCTTCCCACCCCGAAGGACTGTTCAATTTGTATCTGTCACCGTTTCTCCCCCATTGTTTTGTGGAGAAACACATGGGAGAACCTCAGACATTGTGCAGCTCTGCTTGTTTTCTGCCTGTTGATTTCTTTCTGCTGTATTGCTTAAGTTCTGCATCTGATTCCTGACCATTCTGTAAAGTCCTGAAGGATGCACTCAGCAAGTGGTTGCCCTGTGTGGCTCCATGGTGACCAAGCTATACATAAGTGTTCTACATTTGGACCAAATGCGAATAAAAATAGTTTATCCCAGGCTCTGGGGTACCTCAAAATCAGTACCCCTTGATAAGATTGTTGAAGTATTTGCTGTAACTAAGAGCCCCATTATGAGTGTAGTGGTCTACAGACCGCCACACTTGCGGTGGCGGTCAGGACCAGCGGTCCGACTGCCACATTACAACCCTGGAGGTCAGACCACCAGGGAACCACCGCTCCGCCAGGATCCATGATCCCGGCAGCCTGTCTGTGGCTGAGATCCGAATCCGCCAGGTCAACACTGCAAGCAGTGCTGCCTTGTGGATTATGACCTTGTTCTCTGCCAGCCTTTTTATGGCAGTTAGACCGCCCATGAACTTGGCATGTGGGCATTGCAGGCCCCCCTCCTGCCCAGCACCATCGCAATGTTCACTGTCTGCTTTGTAGACAGTGAAAAGTGCGAGGGTGCTGGTGCACCCTGCTGGCTACAGCATTGCAGTCGGCTCGATTATGAGCCGGAGACAATGCTGTAGCCTGTTTCCTGCTAGGCCGGCAGGCGGAAACTCAGGTTTCCGCCCACTGACCTAGCGGGAAACTCATAATAACTCTAGCGGTGAGGTCTCCACGTAGGCAGCGGACACCCTCTCGAGAGTTTGGCAGACAGGCTTTCCAGTCCGCCAAACTCATAATGAGGCCCTAAGTCCTGATGCCTCTGCTTGACTTCAAAGATAGGATATAATTTGTTGTTTCATGCATTATCCTTCACTATCCGGCGAGGGTTTTTTCTTGCCTTCTTGGTACATTTATTCTGTCTTTTTGTTTGCACTAGAGTCATGGGTTCACTCTGATCAGTGGCCCTTAGCATGGATGTCTCAGGGGGTTAATCTGCCTGTTCAATTGGCCTCAGGTCTGCCAAGTGTTAAGGTGACGAACCGTCTGCTTTGCTTTGCTCCAGAACCTGTTGTATTTCTGATGATTGAGCTTGAGGGGAGTTACTCCAGTCTAAGGTGGGCCTATTAGATATTATGTCAGCTTCACAATTTTTCAGCTCAATTTTGATGCTCATTAGAATAGCTGGAATAGTGCTTAGCTTATCAATGACTGGACCACACTCACAGACTTCTTGCTGAACTGAGGTTTTTTTCCTTGTACACTGATTAGCAGATATGTCAGTTTTTTCCAGTTTGGTGTTAATGCCAGAAATGTGAGCAGCTATAATATTCATGAGGTAGATCTGAAGATCCAATTAGTCCGATTGCATGTTGAGCGCCGAGAGTTAGGTATACAAAAACTATAAAAATCGAACAAAACATACTATAAAATCAATTTAACCACTATTAGGGAAACTATTGCAGTATAAAATATATTATTTCTGCTCCAGTTTATGCAACAGTTGGGAAAGTGTTGGACTTCGGAAGGCGTAAACTTACAATTCCTATTCCAGTCAGTGCAACAATAAAGAAAGTGTTGGTCTGCGGAGGAGTTAAATATTAAATTACAGTACACACAAATAAATATATTTATTTATTAAAATGTTAGCATATAAATTAAAAAAGAAACAATATATAAAATTACATACATTAATATCAACTTCACTAACTAAATAAAACCTCAATAAATATATTGTTGCTTATCTGTTTAATTTAAAATAATAAATAAAAATAATTGATTTTAAATAACAAATGTCATCTTGGAGACAAATTCTCAAGAACACCATTAAATGAAATAATTATTAAATGATACACTACATATAAAAATATTACACATAATTAACTTCCAAATAATAAATTGCACAAATATATAAATTATTATAAAAATAGTTAGTATGTTTTGTCTTCTTACCAACCTACTCACCAAAACAAATAACACTATAAAAAAATACATGTTTACTAAACATATAAAAAAGTATACATATTAAAATAAATGAAACATTGCCATAGTTATACAATAATTAATAAATAGGTAACATACATAAGAAGTATTCAAATAAAACATATTCTTACAAAGAATAACATTAAAATAAAAACATTTAGGCCCTGATTAGGAGTTCAGCAGACAGGAAGACCAGTCCGCCGACCTTCTCACAGGGGAGGTTGCTGCCACACTGGCTACCTCCCCGCTAGACCAAATACGCGTTTCCCACTATGCTGACACAAGGAAACCTCAGTTTCCGCCAGTCAGCCTAGCAGGAAATTGGAGGCAGCATGGTCTCCAGCTCAAAACTGAGCCAGCAGCAATGCTGTCGCCTGCAGGGTGCACCAGCATCCAGAACATTGCGAATTGTGCTGGGCAGGGGGGCCCCTGCACTACCTATGCCAAATGCATGGGCAATGCAGGGGCCTCCCGTGGCCCCTGCACCTTTTCTCTGCCAGTTTTTTCATGGTGATAAAACCACCATGAAAAGGCTGGTGAAGAACATAGTAATAATCAGCAGGGCGCCGCTGCATGTAGCGCCGCCCTGGCTGATTGTGACCTCCACCTGCCATCAACCTATCGAGATTACTGATCCCAGCGGAGATGGCGGAACCCTGGTGGTCTGACTGCTAGGGTCTTAATGTGGCAATCGGACTACCACAGCTGCAGCGCCCCTGACCGCCACTGCTAGGCTGGCGGTCTCACACTGCCAGCTTCCTAATGAGGCCCTTAATCTTATTCATCTACTCACCATAATCTCCTATAAATCCAGCAATCCATAACTAAAATATAATTTAAATAAACCTGTAGTAAATTATTTGCCTAAATAAAATTCAATTAAATAAGCAATTACTCATTTTCAACTTATTAATAATAATGTAAAAAATTTCAAAAACCTAACAACTCACTCCTAATGTATAAGCTAAATTAATAGGTAATAAACTATTACACAATTAACAATAAATCATATAATTAAATAATTAGAAATCAACAACTAATTACCACAGAATTGTTTTAGAACTTAATTAACTTCTTACCCTATACCGACCCAATAATGTGCTACTGAAATATAACTTTTGATAAGTAATAATAAAACAAAATTAAAAATTTAAATGAAAATGTCAAACTTTATATATGCTATAACACTAAAATGTGAATCATTAATAATCAAATAAAAATGAATTACCAATTAAAAATAAATCTACACTAAATTAAACATATTGATAATTTAAATAACTTCCCACTCTATCCCACTACGAGCAACTCGCTACAAGACTTTAAATCATTGCTACCATTAAAATAAAAAATCACTTAAAATGACAAACCACATTTTTTAAATGTAATACTAATTATACCAACAATATTAACAACTAAAATTATTATAATGACTAAAATACATAAAACTATATTGCTAAAAACAATATTAAAAACAACAATATTCTTAAAATGATATTACTCACCAGAAAATCTATATTCTTCACAATGATATTCTATACCACCATATTTTTGCGCCACAACATGTTCTTGAGTTCCTCTATTTGGAACTCAATATTTTGTCCTAACACTGCAAAGACAGCAGCAAATATTGCGCATGTGGTATTGAAACAATGTTGTTGTTTGAAAAAACAAACAAAAGAAATGAAAAAACAGCAATGGTAATGAAATTATACTGTTCAAAGTTGCAATACAACCAGGGAATTGTGACTGCAGACTCTAAACAGGCTTAGTAAAACAGCCTCACAGCATGACTAGAAAACCCCTAGGTCAGCACAACAACAATTAATATGAAAGCAAGTACATTGAACAGAGAGCCCATAGTATCACCACTGCTGGAAGCTGTAGATAACTGGGTCATTCACAATGAGGCCCAAAATTAGAGTGTGGTAAATGTCTTAGGGCCTAATTATGAGTTTGGTGGTCTGACTGCCCGAACTCCAATGGTGTGTGGGGAGGCAGTCTTCAAGCCAGTGTCCTCACCATCACCATATTACGATGTTTCTGCCAGGCTGACTGAAAGAAACAGTGCGGTAGCATTGGCCTCACCTCCCTCGGGGAGCTGAGACCAATACACTCACACAGACAGTGCCCCAAGCACCCTTGGAATGCTCACTGTCTAGCATTGCAGACGGTGCAAATTCCGAGGGAGCTGACGGGGGGTCCCTGCACTTCCCACGACATGGTTGTGGGCAGTCATGGTTGTGAGCAGTGCAGGGGTCCCCCTGTGGCCCCAACTTTGCCTTTTTGCCAGCCTTTTCTTGGCAGGGACCCCGGCATGGAATGGCCGGCAGAAAGGAAAGTTGCGGTGAGCAAAGCAGTGCTGAGCTCTGCACCGCCATTGCTGACCATGACTTTCACTGCCAACAGAATACACTGCACACTGCACTGTCCGTGCTAGTATAAGGCATAAATAGGGCTGATCGATTAGTTACAGAACAGCTAAAGTAGGATGCTGTATTAGATAAGTTCATATTTGGTAAATCACTTGCAGATAAGCAGCTAACTGTTCTTTATCTCAATGCGTACTAGATTAACAAAATAATACAAATTGTATATTTACACAATGTGTTTCCAAAAGCTATGTATAGTTAAGTTTAAGCTTCGGATAGTGAAAGTGCTTCATGAATAAGATTAAATACAATAAAGTATTGCAACCTAAAGCCAGTACCTTATGTTAGTACACACATAGGATACAGAAATTACAGCGGAAACAGGCAATCAAACTATATCAGAAACCTCTGAAACCACACACTAGAAGCTCATTAGCCTTCACAGGTCAAAATGCAGAACACATGCACAGAATATACATTTAGCTTCCATGAAATGGACAAAACTCTTTCTGAGGATCCAAAAATTGTTTGAGTAAAGCAGGGCACACTGCGAAGAACCAGCAACCAGCAGGCAGGATCAGTCCCGAACTAATCCCTGGCAAAACCCATTAATCCTTTAATGTGAATGCTCTCTCATTTTAGGGTGTGACATTCAAGCTCCCATGCATTGAAATATATACCAAGACAGGGTCAGCAGCCATGACAGTTGACAACCTATGCTGTCTGCATGGTGTAACCAACTTTCAAACAGTGCTTAGACTGTTTGCTCCGGGCACAGACTCCGCCAGTGCACCCTATCACAAAGAATGCACTGTCTCTATTGCAAATGTGAACTCAGGTCTGCCCTGAGGCAGCACGTTACTGAAAGGCAGACCGGCTGTTTGTAGCAGCTGGTCTGTCCATCAGTGTGCAGATGGCAACCAATTCTAAATTTAAAATTCATGCATGGGTCCCTGTGTAAGCCTGTGGACTGAGTGACTGCACCTGCATGGAGGAGGGTGCCTTTGGGGGAGGCTCACAGGATCCCTTTTTTCCCCCTCACAGGGACACCTTTGGTTGCCACCCTGATTATGCACCACACAGGGGTGTCTCCTGTCCCTTCTGTAATATCAAACTGTCATTTGGGTGCAAAAAGTGGCACCTTTGCCCACTGAGCCCCGGGGCACATTTAATAATCCAGACCCAGGTGAGAGAATTACTCAGCTAGTCATTAAGAAGGCTAGGATAAAAGGCGCAGAAGTGTGCCTGTCTGATGGTATGCGATGCAGCAGGAACTAGTGGTGAAAGGCGGCAAAGGTTTCGCCACCTGTGAAAGGAGCCTCTGAAATTAGTCTAGAAGGCAAGCATAACTATGGGAGGGTGACTCTTGCCAATGTTTCCTGTGCCACAGAGACGCTGCACATGCAACTAAAACCTTTCCACCTGCAACTCTGTTTACATAACATTAAAAAACTCCTTTTGTGTCGAATATACATTTAGCAGCAACCATTATTGATATATGTGGCTAAATTTAACCTACTCAAGTTGATGTGTGCTTCTCCTAATTTCTCAAGGATATATCTCAAATGGTGATCTTGAATCAATTTAAATCCAAACCATTTACCTTGCCATGTGGAGTTCCTCAGGGCTCATCTCTGAACCCTACACTATTTAACCTATATGTCTTCCCACCTGCCAAGTTAATCCGCTCTTTTGGATTGCACGTTGTGTCCTGCGCTGCTGACATACAAATAATTTTGTTTATCACGGAAGACACAGACGCCTTTGCAGCTAGTTTTAACAACTGCATGAAGGCAGTGGCCACCTGGATGGACAAGAACTGTTTGAAGCTCAATGGTAAAATCTAGGCGGAATCCTGGATAGTGATCTATCCAGAACAGTAGCAACCTGTTTCTGGACTATCAGAACTCTACGGAAAGTCTTTCCATTCACCCCGTGCCAGCGCGCAAACAAGTAGCCCTAGCGCTAATTTCACCCAGGCTTCATTATTGCAATGCACTTTATCTTGATACTGACAAGATGACATAAGCTGCAAATGGTGCAAAATACAGCGACAAGACTGACCCGGGACATCCCTAATCTGGAGGATTGTTTGAACTTTACTGGCTACCAGTGAAAAAGCACTTTATGTTTAGAGCACTGAGTATTGTTCATATAGCCCTGTATAATGCAAGTCCCGGAAGAATCAAAACCATGTTTCAAGATACATCCCAATCAAAAATCTTCTCTCAGTAGACCATAACTTGGTGGTGGTCCCCAAATTATGTCAAACAAGAGGGGGAGGCACAGCCCGGTGGCGGCAGCTAAGCTTTGGAACTCTCTTCCTCATCATCTTACCTGTCTGAACATGCATACAAGCCAGGTCATTGTCAAGTTGCATATCAGGACTAACTACTAGAGCCTTGATGGCTTGGGGCATTTGTGCCCTCCTATAAATTCTCCTCATTTAAGTTCTGCTTGCCTGTGATATTCAGCTGAAGGCCCTATCAGATGGAGGGCAGGGCAAGGCACTGCGTATCATAAAAACATCCCTACATGGAATCCAAATTGGTGTCTTTTCAAATGTACCTGGAAGTGTGCTTCAGGTCTCACTTAAAACATCGCCAGAAAGTGCAATGCCCATTACCGGTCATCTTGGCAGCATTTTATCTTGGCTGTAAGAAGATATGTAGCTGATAGAGACTATGGGCCAGATGTATCAAGTTTCCAAATAGCGATTACCAAATTGCGATGTTTCGCGAATCGCAATTAAGTAATCGCTACTGGAATGTTTGAAACTCCAGGAGTTTCATATAGTGATTCGCAAGGGCTCACAAATGGACCTACCAAATTAATATATATGAGGTAGGTCGTAATTGGATACAGTCACAGGGATGGTGGCCTGCTGGGTTCAGCAGACCACCATGTCTGTGATTGCTTTAAAATAAAGCAATCTTTTTTTTTTAATGCAGCCCATTTTCCTTAAAGGTAAACGAGATGCGTTTAAAAAAGAAAAATGTAAAGTTTTCTTTTCAATTTTTAAGATTAGGCAGTGGTCCGTGGGACCACTGGCTGGCTCTTAAGAAATATTTTCGCATGCCTTCACAAAGAGGAAGGGGTCCCTTGGGGATCCCTTCCTCTTTGCGAACGGGTTACCACTAATTTGAAATTGGTGTAACTGCAATTGTTTTGCGACTGTATTCACGGTCACAAAACAAACATACATACCTCTGCGATTCGGTATTAGGAAGGGACGCCATTGACATGCCCCTTCCTAATACCAAATCGGTATGTAGTCGCAAATCCTATTTGCGATTCGGTAACAAGTTACCGTATTTCAAACTGGATTTGATACATACCAAAATGCATTTTTGCGATCGCAAATGTGATTGCAAAAATGTTTGATACATCTGGCCCTATGGTCTATGATAAGAAGGTAGTGGATGTCACAACTGCAAAGTAGCTGTCATACCTATCACCTGCAATCAGGTTTGCTTTCCTCTAACTACATTATACTGAGACATGTAGACCCAAAACCCACAATGGAAACCAAGCCAACACTCCCATAAAGTGAGGGATGCCATAAGGTCAACTGGCGTCAACACCAGTTTTTGGTATCAAATAGTGGTGACAGTCCAGAAAAAAATTCTTTTTCTTAGTGTATAAGAAGCGCGCTAGAAAGAAAGAGCTATTTTAACTGAATTGTAGCACCAAACATCCTAAAAAGGGCATCTTAAAACCAACCCATAGCAAAATGATTTTCGATGTGGAGGCATTTAATTTGAGGAAGTTAGGAAACATACACCAAAGTATTGCAGTCAGAACAAAGCACAGATTGGCCTGCTTTCCTTTTGTACCAATCGTGTCTCTTTACGCCCACCTAAGGGTTCATATAGAACGAGTAGTAGCGTATTCAGGCAAAACAAAAGCTTGGTGGTGCTTGCATCACCTGATGAGACAAAGTATCTGTAAAAGGCCTGAAATTGACTTTTTCTTACTGAATGTGGAGAACTCCAGCAACAAAATGTTATCTTAACTAACCTGGAAGGCTTAACATCATAAAAAAGTACAGTCCAATGCAAAATATAGAGTTAGAAAAAGCACCTATTGGTGATTGAAGCTGTTTTCAGGGCAAGAGAAAGAGTTCCAAGCCTACTAAAATCATCAAATATCTAACTGTCAGTCGGGGGAAGGACAGGTTGCAATAGATGTGCGTCAGGGTTTGGCATCCCACAAAGGGGGACCTTCTTGAATCAAAAGGATTTTAGGTAGGGAGTGGCTTAGCTTTAGGAAGTTAGTAGACATGTACCAACTCACTGCAGATATAGTAAAGAAGAGAAATTTACGTGATTTTTTTTGTGGCACACACATGATTTTATGGCCATTTTAGGTCATTTCAGGAACAGGAAGTGGTTGATTCAATCTAGATGTCATTGAGTATGACGTTTTCAGTTGGATGGTGGAAATATTCCAGCCTGGTGTATTTGGGCAAGATGTGCCTGGTGTCACATGATGATTGCTAAACATGCTCAACGGTCTGAAGATTCATATGTTGTGATCGGGTTCCTTCTGAAGGTTAGAGCCACACATTTTGGGATCAGAAGATGCCACTGAGACTACTCAGGTATTGAAACTATGTTTATAAAAGTTAGTTTTCAGATATTTCCTCAATGTGGGTGGATGCATGCAGGTGGCCCCTCAAGAAAGGTCTAAAATGTGCCTTAGCAGGGAACCCTGCATCATAACAGATCTGTTGAAATTGATTTAAAAATCCTATTTATTTCAAAGCTTGTTTGCATGTAAATAAACTTTGCATTAAGAGCTCGTGCTCTGCATCTACTTCTATAGTGAATGAATGGCCATGTGTCTTCGGTGCACGTACCTTCCGTGTAGTGTAGAGAGACACCCGTCATTAGTGCACACAAAGGAAAAAATTAAAGGGGAGAATAGAGACAGGAATTTGATACCTTTGTTCAATTAGCAATTTTCTGATTCTAATGTTTTCATAGACATTTTTACCCCAAGAGGTTATTGTGTTTTCCTAGTCGTGTATATCACCTTGCCTTTGGTAATCTTACGTAGAACCCTATGCACATCATCTATCAATCAACCTTCAGCAACCGATAGTGTCTTTCCGATTTACATGTGCCCATATACGAGTGCCTTCCTTGCTATGACCTAAAAACACAGACATTTATACCAGACCTGGCAGCCAATCGCATATAAATAATATCAGCCTTTGTTCCAAAGCGAAGTTTAGGAAGTTCCTCCACTAAGAGACTGATGATGAAATAATGACACGCCTGGTGACTCCACATTCCATCATCTGGAAGTGTGAAACTCAAGACGGGTAAACTTGCACCACATCCTTACACTGGATACCGTTCATCTTTGGGTCTTTCCAATACAGTGAACACCCACAAACTATTTGGCGATAGTTTAAAGTGCTAAAGCGTGATAACTGTGCTATTTTACTTATGTCGCACTCTAGATCCCATACAGATGCAATGGTTTGGAAACTTACACTCAGCTTGCACCTGCACAACATATCCCAATGTAAGAGCCATTGTCTGGGAATCGATAGTGCTGAGCTGTTTCGAGGCGGTGCTTCCAAGCAAGGGCTCGCCGTTCTTCAAAGCATAATACTTCAGTTCTGCCAGATTCTTAGGACCCTGCAGGCGTTGAATGCTTACCATCTGGTGAAAGAAGGATTAGAACAGGTGTTAATCGTACTGCTTATAGCATGCATCAACCACTTGGGGTACAGAGTTGTGTGTTGCAACTTTTCTCTGAGCTGTATGATTGTCATTTACTGCTAATATATCATTTTTAAGTGTGTCTTGATTGCACAGTTATGTATCAGGGCTCATATAGTCACATTAAATGGGCTTTAAAAAGCAGCAAAGAAAGAGTGGCTTTGGCTCCCCTACTATGTCGATCTCCTTCTTCGCTGACATTTAATCGGGCAGCACTTATGCCAGGCTGCTGATGAAGTAGCTCACTTCAAGTGCATAGGCACCAGCATAGACAGTTATAGATCCAGTGTCTGCTATAGAGGTGAACTGTTTTAACTTATATTTCCATCCACAAGATTGTGCTGTGTAAAGCCATGTAGACCACCAACAGCATTGCCAATGTGGCACAGCTTAACGTGGCCATCAGGGGTGGATTCTCCGCAATGGCAGAGGAGCGTCGCCCCACTGGCTAAGAGCCTGCAGCATAAAATAAAAAGATATTTGAATATTGTTTATTTTTCTGCTGCTGGCTCAGCCAGCAGGTGCAGCGAGAGGCAGGGCTAGGCAAGAGGAAATGGGAGGGGGAAATAAGGAACTGAGTGCACTAAGTGCACATATGTGTGTTTGGATGGCCTAAGACGGCCATCCAAAAACACATGCACACTTGGGTTTCTCCAGCTGTGCTGTGTACACAGCCAGACTGGAGAAACTGCACAGACCCAAGGGTTGTGTCTGAGCAGCAGTCACTGCCGCTCAGACCAATCCTGATGCTCTTTTCATGCTAGCTTTAGCATGAAAGCAGCACCAGGATTTCTGTAGAGCCTCTTCTGGTGTCCCAGAGAACGCTGGGACACCAGAACATGAAAGGAGGACAATCGAGGTGGCAGAAGAGGACGGCGGTGGTGACGAATGGTAAATTTTCTTTTTTTAATTTAATTTATTCTCTCCCCCCTCCTGCCCCTCCCCTTGTCCTCTTGATATCTGCGGCAGCCACGGCTGGTGGTCATTGTCTTCTAAGTCGGTGGTATATGAACTTCCATTCTCCATGTTACACTTTGTCCTTTCTCCCATGTTTCATCCATTACTAATGTGTTCAAAGAATGGTATGAGGGACAGGAGAAGGGGGGTATCACAATGATTTCTAAGACCCTCCATAGCAGTATAACTAAACAATATGTCGGTTACAATTTCTCTACCATGCTCTCCGAACCAGCAAAGCTTGTCTAACTCGGATTACCACCACTTGTTACATCCAAAATGTGGAGCCGGCCAAAGTGAAATAGCAATCCTCCCGGTCTATACCAGGTGGAATGGAATTGACTAAATGCTTTTGGGTCTGATCCTTTGCAAACCACTTTAGCAAAAACTGCAGAAGCGTCTAGTCCCCAGAGTCCTCTAGCTTTCGAAAATAAACAATCCCTGCACTTGTGTTTTTGCTACTCACAGAAATGTATTGCGAGTATTCAACTCATCTTTTAGCTGGTGTGTAAGATCCACATTATTAGCATAATGGCCTTCACTAAACATGGATTCTTAGCCCCCTCTCCATGAATCAAACCCAGTAACCAATTGTGCCCTGCACGAAAGGTATAAAACGAAAGCATTGACTACAGTGACCTTGCCTTAGATGAACGTAGAGCCGGCTGAATATGCTATCACAGTGCGCTCTATGGCTGTGGCATTATACTATCAGAAGGCAATAAAGTGATGGAGTTTGAGGAATGGATGGTCATTTTGAACGCACAGCTAAGTAAAAGATGAGCTACGTGGGATAACCATTACTGGATGAAAATCAGTGGGAAACTCAACAATTTCAGAGTCCTGGATTAACTTAGGAACTGGTAAATATGCAGTAACGTAGCAAGGATGCCAGGGGCTCTGATGTAAGCCAGAAAACTGCTCTATTGGCTACTGTTGGGGTAGTAAAATACAGCAGTTATCAGGGTTCAGTGGGCCACTCAGGGTTGCACTGCACCTGCTACACCAATGATAGCTATACCCCTGTGATCACAACAATCTTCATTTTATTACGCATTGCGCAATTGATTGTGACAATGTTGGGAAAGTTTCACATATTTTGGCATCTTATCAAGAATAACTTACAATCAGGAAGTTATATTACTCCATGAATCTTGGTGGCCTATGTATTGCATCACAAAGGCAAAGCTTTTAAGTTCCACAGTCTAACTGACTTTTAGGCAGAGACCATAGGCCTTCAAAAACCAGCTAATGGCTCGAGTCCCCCGGGGAAATAGCAACCGGGATATATAAATGGCCAGTCAGCAGTCCCGGCCTGCAAATCCCCATCCATCAAAGCATCTAATCTCTCAGATGAAGCTGCAGGCGTAGAAGAGAAGAGGTACCTATGCTACCTTTCCTTGTTCTAAAATATAGCCTCCAACTTTTTTGTGCAAGGGATATTTTCACAACTTATTGCAGCAGCAGCCACCACATAACTCAAGGTGAGGGGTGGGGTGAGGGGCGATTGGTATGGAGACAGGGTAAAAATAAAAAATAAAAAAGCACCTACCTTGCCTCTGTCTCTGGCCCCTCCTGCCACCTCACGCTCCTCTTCTTCTGGTGTTCCAGCATTCACCGCTGGAACATCAGCACAGGCTTCTCGGCAATCCTGTTGCTGTTTTCATGCAAAACCTTGCATGAAAGCAGTGCCAGGATTGGTCTGAGCTGCACTGACTGCTGCTCAGACACAGCCCTGGGGGCTTTGCAGTTTCTCCAGCTCAGCTGTTAAACACAGCTGGGCTGGAGAAACCTAAGAGCACATGTGTGTTTGGCCAGCCTCCGACGGCCGGCCAATCACACATGCGCATTTAGGTGCAGTCTCCCCTCCTCCCACCTCCAGAGGCTCAGCCTCACCCCTCCCTGCACTGCTGGCTGTGCCAGAAGCAGAAAAATAAAATGATTGTAAACTATTGTTTTATTTTTCTGCTTCTGGCACAGCCAGTGGGGCAAGGCTCCTTTGCATTAACGAAGGAGCAACCCCTGACTGATTGTGGTGAAATGTATTGTTTTAAACAAAGGAAAAATAATTTCAAGCAGGATTCAATGTGGGGGAAAGGTGGGCAAGATAAAGTGGTATTTGTATGGAAAGACGTTGGTAAATACTCATGCGTCAGCTGATGAAGAGTCAAGGTAAGGGAGTGAATCAGTACTACAACAGGTCCAAGCAATGAGTGAATCACATGACGGAAAGTAGGGAGCCCTAGAGCGTTTGTGTCACATTCCACGCTCCTTGCTAAAGGTCTCAGGAGGTAGCAAGTTATAAAACACTCCTTAGGAGGTTCTGCAGCCCGTGCTGTCACTCACAGAACCTCCTACGCCTGACATGTCATCTTTAATGAAACGTCTCAGGGTAATCAGTTTCCCCATTATTTGCAGGGGGAACGCTTTCCTCCAAATAAGGAATTCCCCTCTGTACATGTGCTGGAAAATGGAGTTTGCCTATTTGTTCTGTATTACAGAAGGGTCCTCGTGGACTGTGGCATACAATAAATGTGTAGGATGGTCCCTGGTACCGCAAAAGCAAAGTGTTCTGTTACCCAAAGAACTAAAAGGGCCACCATCCGCAGATTTGCATTTTGTGCAGTTTTTAATAGCGCAAACTGAGCCCAAGAGCATTAGCACACTTCACAGAAGAACCAGACCACATTACATAATTTTCTCTTTTCAGTCACAGAGACATTAAGAGATTTGCCCAGAGCTGAGCTACAGATGTCGATCCAAGGCCAGGGCTCGAGCATGGATCCCAGCAGTGGCTGCTGCAAATTTTATGGGGAGAGAGCAGGGTGACAGAGATGCAGAGGGGGGAAAAAAAAACCTTACCTTATCGCCGTCTCCGTCTCCTGCCGCCTCACACTCCACTTCCCTCCATGTGGTGTTCCAGCATTCACTGGGACACCAGCACAGGCTCCCCAGCAATCCTGGCGCTGCTTACATGCTAAACATAGCATGTAAACAGGGTCAGGATTGGTCTGAGTGGCAGTCGCTGCCGCTCAGACACAAGCCTAGAGTCTGTGCAGTTTCTCCAGCACAGCCGGGTTGGAGAAACCTACGTGCGCATGAGTCATGAGAAGGAATTGCTGCCTTGGAAGAGCAAATCATGATACAGCAGAAATAAAATACAGTATTATTTCGGGGATATTAGGTTCATAATCCAACCTAAATACAGAGAAACAATGTATTATTTGAAATTAAATCAGAGCGTGACATGTCAGAGAAAATTATATAACAATAGGTTGGCAACAAGCTTCAGCAACTTAACACTCAGGCTTCCAGGGTGAATTATTATATCATGATTAGCAATGCCAAACTAGCTTTTTGTAAAAGGATCATGAATTTTCCAAACAATTGACATTTATAATCTAAAATCTGAAATATGGCACTAATATTTTGATTAACAACCTGCACAGTGTAGGCTCCAACTTCAGTGGCACGCTTGAATCTTCTCGCTTGCTGCTGAGACATTTCAAAGAGCTGGCCAAGCCTCTGTTCCATCAGTCGGGCAAAGGATGTGCTTTTTAATAACGTATCGTTCACCCCTTGTATAACTGTGGATTATAAAATACGTATTACATGGCATCTTCAATCCATGAATCACTGAGACAACAGTACATAGCAATGTCTCTGATGAAAAAGTAGAAATAAAATGCAATGTCAACTTACAATGGTTTCTGCACTGACGTTAAGATTTTACGCACTCCCATTTTGGGCAGATATGTGAATCGAGGAACATGGAAGAAGTAGTAATTCGCCCAAGTCACACAATGTCTTCAAGTGGGGAACAAGGGTTAGATCTCAGTTCCCATAGACACAATGGTCCTCATTATGACTCCTGCAGCAAACCGCAATGGGATATTGCACCCGAAATTATCAATACCAAAGGGATCTTGCAATGCAGTATTCAAACCTGGGAATGGAGAATGGATTAAAGCTGGAAATCAGCATTGTGCACCTATTCTCCTTTGTTTTTCTTTCTTCCCCAGTCTTTTCCCTAGGCACACAATGCATGTTGTACCTAGTGAAATGTGCACGGGTAGAGGAACTCTGAAGTGTGCGTTCCTGCACAACCTAGCTGAATTTGGATTACCTTAATTTTTTTGTCTAATTCCTAAATCAGAAAAGTAAAAAAAATTGCTGCATTTCGAATAAAATACTGACTCGCTTCAAAATTCACAAAGGATTCCCAGAATACTTCATGGATCTACGACAGTCATCGTTTTCCAGGACTTGTGAAACGCTCTGATTAGCCCCAGGCAATTGCATCCTGCATTTATACAAATAGGAAGCATACATTTAGGCGTGGGTAGATACTTCACAATGCTGCAATTGCAGTTCCAAACGTTATCATTAGTTCCCTTGATTCGGAAAATATTTTTTTTCTGTAGAGAAAACCCTCGCTGCGCTCAATTTTTTGTGTGTTAAGATCCCATTCCCCTTTGGATGCATATTTCAACCTGTTTTTCAGTGGAGTAAAATGTTCTTTACAAAGATTTGTTGGTGTTTACTTTCTCAGCAAAGCATTCCTGTCCGAAATAATGATCACTGGTGTACCGATTGAGATCGAGATTTTATTCTCATGTTTTTTTTTTAAAATAGGCACATGCATCTGATCTTTGTCCAGCACAAATTGAGGGGGTGGGATTAACCTTCAGTAATCTGACATCAGATATGTACGTAGGTTGCTACTGCACAATGACAATGGCAGCACCATATGGCTACATACAGATATTCTGCTTTATTTACAACCTTACACTGCTGAACTAATCTACTAAAACAAAGTAATGATCTTCTTAAAATATTCTCTGCCACCAGCTTTTAACGTCACCCTCAAACCAAATGTAAATGTTTTTTAGAAAACTCTACACACAGTGATAATAATAATAATAATAATAATAATAATCATAATAATAATAATGATCAGCATCATCATAATAATAAATGTATAAAATCTCAAGGCTATCCCAAAGGGTTTCCCAGAGCTAGCGATACAGAAGCGACAACAAGGAATCTAATGTAAAAGCCTAAAATAACCAAGTTTTCAAAAAATTTCGTCATTTCATCAAAGAATTACAAATCCGCACATTTAAAGGGAGAGAGTTCCCAAACGTAGGTCCACGAACCACAGAGACCTTCAACCAAGTCTTGCTAATTTAATGCGTGGTATGGTAGCCAATAGCTCATTCCCAGAATAAAGAGTATGTCTGGGAATATAAGGATAAACCAGCACTCTAAGATGGTGGGGGCACCGCCATATAGAGCCCTGTGCATAGACCACAGAGGGCCTGATTAAAAGTTTGGCAGACAGAAAAGCCTGTCCACCAAACTCCTGACAGAGTGGCTACCGCCTTCATGGCGACCACCCAGCTAGACCTATTAGGACTTTCCCGCTAGGTTGGCAGGCAGAAACCTTGGTTTTCGCCTGCCGGCCTAGCAGGAAACAGGTTACAGCATTGTCTCTGGCTCATAATCGAGCTGTCAGAAATACTGTAGCCCGCAGGCCTTGCAAGGCAGACAGTGACTATTGCAATGGTGCTCCGCAGGGAGGCACCTGCACTGCCCATGCCAAGTGCATGGGCAGTGCAGGGTCCATCTGTGGCCCCCTGCACCTGTTCTCTGCCAGTCTTTTCATGGCGGTGAAAGCACCATGAAAAGACTGGCGGAGAACAAGGTCGTGATCCGCAAAGTAGCCCTGCATGCAGTGCTGCCCTGGTGGATTACAATCTCTGCCACCGCAAGGCCGTCAGGATCATGTATCCTAGTGGTGCTGGTGGAACCTTGGTGGTCTGACCGGCAGGGTCTTAATGTGGCGGTCGGACCGCCACAGCAGCGTTAGGTCCTGACCGCCACCACGAGGCTGACGATCTGAAGACCGCCAGCCTTGTAATCAGGCCCGGAATTTTGAAATGAATACGCTTCTCTAGCAACAGCCAGTGGAAGGAGCGTAGATGGGTAGCAACTGAAGAGTGCCTAGATACGCCACTGAGTAGACACTCTGCTGAGTTTTGTGAAAAATGAAGTCTCCTAAGCAATTTCAATACCCACATAGAGCACATTACCGTAGACTAGCCTGGAATAATCATCGCTTGAACAATGGTTCTTTGTGCAGGTAGAAGCCAGAAAAATATCCTGAGAAATTTGAGCAATAAAAAACAGAAGGCCGTGATCTTTGAAACTGGAAGACAATGGGAAGCTTCAAGTCAAGACAAACACCTAGGTTCTTAACAACCTTAGATGGAGTGGGCAATGGCAGAAAATCATTAGGCCACTACTGAGGGCCCAAAGCTGTGGTTGATTGACGACCACAAGCAGTGCCACCATTTCCTAACATAACCTGGAGCTTTGTTCAATTTAGCCTTCAAATGTTTAATCGAACTGGAGATTTCTGTCTAGAGATAAATGAATGATATCAAACTGCCCAATAAGCATGATTTTTCTGCCTATTTCTGTTTCCCTCTCAGACAGAAAATGAGGTAATTCGCTTAATTCTCTCAGAAAATTAGACGACTGAAGAAAGCAGCAGCCCTGCACAGCAGTCACTGCTGGGATGACTAGGAACTACATCCACAAGTGGTGCCACTTTCAATTCTGTCACCCCAGAGACTTTCCAACAACACCTTATACAACAGCACTAATATTTTCAACTCAAGAAAGGCTCTGTAAGTTATGGCTTACAGATGGTAGATCAACATGCAATACCAATTGAGGAGCACATTAAATGTTACATATAACTCTTAGTTGGAAAATATACTTAAATACTATTATTAAAACAAGTTTTTAGCGACTAAAAGATCATTTTAGATTAATCTTTCTAAATCATGAAGATCAGCATCTTCCTGGACAACTGTCATGGAGGTGCAGGCTCCATCTGAAATCCAAGATGAATTTGTTGAGATGGGACTTTAACATGGCCTACTACTGTTTGCTTCAAGCATTGACCACACATTGCACAAGATGAAAGAGAGTGTCCTGTACATGAACAGAGCTAGAACAGCTGGGGGCAAAATCTGACTCTTTAACATAACATGTGTATTTGTAAAGCGCATGTTCACCCGCAGGCATCTTGGCGCTGAATAACAGATGTTTATTGTTACCCAACTCAATGGTACTCATTTTATCGACCTCAGAATTTTGGATGAAAGGCTGAGTGAACCTGCCAGGATTTGAACCTGTGACCATGAGGTCGAACACAGGCCCCTATAGTGGACGCATTAGTCCACTAAGCCACCAGACCCGGTTACCCTTCCCAATCACCAGAACATCATCATCTACATCGCCTTAAGTTGGAAACCAATGCTGATCTTTCATTCACCCACCCCGTCAACATACCATATAGCAAACAACTCTCTACAGCCTACTACACTCTTGCTAACCTTCTCCTATCAGTCTCTGTTTACAACAATGGTAAGATCATGATTCAAGCCTCCACCTCTAACCTATTTAAATTCAACTAACGCTTCACATCGCTCACTTGCTTGGTCAACAATACAAGGGCCTCTATTTCCATACATACAGAAGCTTCCCTTCTCTATCCTTCTTCTATATCTTACCACCATCCACTAACTACAACCAACATTCATCCCCCTATTACAGTTTGAAGCATCCACCACGTGTAGGAACTCTTAACTCAAACGTCTCCTCATCACACCCTTCTTCATCAAAGCCTCCTCCCCTTGGAACATTGACTATGCTGGCTCCCACATATCACCACACCCTGAATTCCCTCTACTGTGTCTCTCAGTCCCCAGTCCTTCCCTTACAGACTCATCTCCTACTAGCAGAGAATTCCCCTGCATACCTTTTAACCAAGCAAAGCTGGGAATCACAAACCTTAAGCACTTTATACTACTCTCCTTCCCTACCCTCCCACTAGAAAACACATAAAGAGTGCTCCCTCTGCTCAGATTACCAACTGGCTTAATCCCACAAAAAATAGGTTTTACATCTACTTCCCAACATCACCTTTCACAAATCATCCAAAAATTGCAAACCCCCAAGCAACTAAGGCATGTTTACTCTGACAGTTTCAGAACTGAAACACTCAACTTCTCAAATTTAAAGATTTCAAATGTTTGAAAGGAATAATAGAGCCCACCCTACCATACAGAACTACAGAAACAGTTTCTGACTACACGGAATGACGCCATCTTGCAACATTGAAAAAGTTGACTCCATACTGGCAAAATATCAACTCTCCTTTGAGAAAAACCATGACAACAAGCCTAATAAAACACAGACCTTGATGAACGAAACTGGCAGGGTCAGTGTCACTCTTGATAGCAAGCCTATTCTGGTTCTGATGGGCCCCCCAAAACACCAACCCTCTCCAGTCAGCAGAAATCTGGTGGATGTCACACTAATCCCCTAACCTTATAAACGCACCTCCCAATGCATCCTTCAATGCATACTATGTAACTGCAAGCCCACCATCAAACACACAACATAGATCACTAAATTACTCATAGAACATGATCTAAATCATATGATTCTGACTGAAACTTGCCTCAATGCATACTCAAAACCAGTAATGGGTCACACGTGAGCGGACTATGATATTGTATGCATGGACAGAGAAGGTAAAATTGTTGGTGGTGTTGCCATGGTGGTGCCATCATCGATAAGAAATCCACCACTTTTAAACAGACAGGGACAAACTCCTTTCCTACCAAGCAGTGCCTCCTAGACTTAACATCACCTACAACCCATCAAGAGACAACAAAACATTTGTGAAGCAGTGCATTTAGTTCATCACTTCACAACTCATAATCATCACTTCACAACTCATAATGTCCAATCACCATCATATATTTCTCTATGATTTGAATCTCAACTTGGGTGATCATACAAATATTTTGTAATTAGCCCTTTCCTCATTCCTGCTAGGTAACGACGTTACCCAACATTCTCAAAAACTGGCACATATTAAAGGAGTCAATATAAATGTAATTATCACAGAACAGGATCTCATTGTCAGTGATAGCCTTGTTGTGGTTGACTGATTAGATCACCTCTAGATCCCATTCAAGCTCTCCCTTTCCAAATCTAGTACTTATGACCAACCCAACCAAACCTCAATGAAGAAACAACAGTCCTCAGACTGTAGGAATACTGATGGCGACAAAATCCCTCAAAGGACAATCCAGAAAACCTGCATGGTGCAAGAAAATCCTACGAAAAAAAGTCTTCAAAGGAAAAGCTCATTCCTTAAACTCCCAGATCGACTCTGCCAAAAAGATACAGAGAAAGCTTTTTGAAATAGTTAAATCTACATCCAACCCCACTCAAGCACTTCTGAACCCAGAGAGGAATTGTGAGGAAGCTGAATACTTCTTTGACAATGGAATATGAAACATTGACACATCCCCCCAAGACCGACCATAAATACAGACACCATCCTGAATAGGAAATCCCTTCAAATTTAGTTTAACTTAAGAGATGTAGCCAAAGCGAAAACTTAGAAATTTCATATCTAAGATTAAATCATCTACCGACTTCCTAGACATGTTAGCTGCCAATCTGGTGAACGAAATGCACAACAAACTACTGCCTCATTGGAGTAACATTATAAACCTCTCCCCACAGCAAGGAAACTTCCTAAACTGCCTAAAAATAGGACATGTTGCTCCGTTGTTAGAAATAAACAACTGATTACTAAAATGGCCTTAACAACTATTATCTGGTAAGAGGACTTCCAGTCTTGGCCAAAATACTTGAAAGCTTGCTTATTTTACTAGATCTTTATGCAGCATTCTAGACCATTAACCACAAGATACTTATTTGCACACCAAAGGACTGCATGATCTCGAAGGGCTGGTTCTAGAACGGTCCAAGTCATACTTTGAGAATTACTCACAGATGATCAAAATTGAATGTGCATTCTCAAGCCCAGTAAATATCTCCCAAGTAGTCCCATGAGGATCAGTTCTAGCTCCTGTGCTGTTCAACATACACTTGGAAGTGCACAGAGATCTACTTAAGAACTCTGACATATACTAAAATAATTTTACAGACGACACCCAACTGCACTTTAAAGTCTCCTCTTTGGCTGATATTTCCAGACTGACCACTACTCTTGATAAAATACAATTCTGACTAAGCTATTATCTCAAGGTCAATCCCCAGAAAAACAAATGATGTCTCCACTGTCCTAATGTTTCTCCCACACCATTTGTAGAGTAGATAATCATAACTAACTTCATAGTTACCCTACCACCATCTCAGAGAATGCCAGGTTCCTAGTCTTCACTCTAGACAGAAAGCTAAATTTCCTTAACCACATTAGTATGACCACAAGATTGGAAATGTGCCATCCTTAAACTCAAATGGAGCAAAAAAGCCATTCATACCTGCCCAAGACCTGAATGGGGTGATACAGGCTACAGTGATATTAATACTAGATAGTAGAAATGTCATTCTAGTTGCCATCCCCAGAACACACACTGCCTGTAAAGAAAGCCTTACTAAATGCCACTGCACGCTTGGCCACAGGGGCTCACCAATTTGGTCACATTTTAGCAGTCTTGACTTCCTAAACTGGCTGCCTATTGAAGGGAGATCTATCTTTAAAGTTGCATGCCTAGTGTACAAACTTGTTCAGTATGACCACTAGCACTACTTTGCTAAGAAACCGTAGCATTGCAGAAAATCAAAATACAAGAGGAGCACTAACTAACCACTGCCTTCAACAAAAAAATAACTCTGAACAAGTACTTTTCTGGATACAATCCTAAAATGTGGAACTCAATTCCCTCAGAAATTCAAACACTGACCTGCCTTCCAGTGTTTCAAAGAGAACTCAAAGCCTCCGTACTCATAAAGTTCCTCCCCCACCACACCCCTCCACAAAGTTGCACAGTAAGGATGCGGACGGATTCAAGCATTATAGTCACCACTTTTACTGACCTATAGGCACAGGCTTGAATTGACAGCTACTAAGCCTGCACAATACACACCAGCTAAAAATAATGGAAATGGCTGATGCCTTGCACTCTCAAAACCCCTTTGATGGAGACAGGAAGGACTGATGTATGCTCGGCTTAGCTGCATGACACTCATTTTGCATGATATTGAGATTTGTACCTAGTTTTTGGCCACTTGTTCACCTGAGAATATGTACAATTATGTTGTACTTTATTGCCCTTGTTACATGTTTATTCTGTTGATGTTCAACGTCAACACTTTTTCTTTTGGTATTCTGTTCCTTTGTTATGTTAGAGGTACTCTGTTGCTCCCAGGCCTACTATGCACTATATAAAAACATTAACTAAATAAATAAACAATTGTCGACAGGTCAAAATGTAGTTTTCCATCTTTCAGAAAATCCTCTTTCTTCTCCACATGAAGCGCCGGTCATCGCACGCCTCAAATGGACTGCCACAGTCATTCAGTAATGTGCTCTTAGGAGGCACTTGCATTCTGTATTCAACGTAGATAGAGCAATGCTTAGTTGAGCGAATCCACTACAGGCCGTAACAACAGTATGAATGGTTGGACGGAACTGTGGCTACATCATGACCCAAATAAAAAAACTTCAAGTCCAACTGTGCATTTCTCACACTGAAGAGGCTTGTGTAGTACATCTGCTCTCCAGCCTACCTGAAACGCTGGCTAAATAATTCCACGGTTCTCTGGGATCCATTTCAAGCCAGGTGATTGTCATCCTTTGAACAAATTATTGCAAGAAATGTAGCTTGTTGCCTTCTGTGACTCCACATTATCAGACCTTCCAACTAAAATAAAAATATTTACCAGGTGAGTAGGATGATGGCCCCTTGACGGGACAGAGCCTTGGGCCAAGAAGTACCTAAGAAGCACCTTTGCCCTTACTTCCTCACAAAAAGAAAAAAAGGTTGCTGACTCTGGTGCCAATGTCCTGGAGTATTTTCACACCCCTAAATGGATGTCAGCAGTTCAAAGCCTCCGAAAATGAGCTGGAAATCCACTGTTTTCAGCTTGTTTTCCCTACTGCTGTGTGATATTGGCTCCTCACCAGGTGACTGTGTGAACGGAGCAGATATCATGTGTCACATGAGGGCAGCATGTGAGTTGACAGGTCTGCACCGTGAAGCTGATCATGAGTAGAACGGAAGTAATGGGGTCTGTATTACCGTTACCGTATGTGAACCTAGCCGTCACGAGTTTTCAAATCTTGAATGGAAAATAACACATAGCAATTGTGTTTGTGACAAATCCCATGTGTTATTCATCATTTTAGGGCTGTTTTTAACTCATACATTTCACCTACTTCCAGACGAACTCCTGCTTTCCAGCTGAATGTCCAGCATGTGAAATGTCAGGGCGAAACACTTCCGACGTGCGGCATTCCTCGTGGGACTCCTCATTCAGGGAGAAACTGTGGTAATACGTCAAAGCGGGATTACCACCGACTTGTGATCAGCCCAGAAATGACAGATAATATAATCGAACATGACTTATTAAATATGCTGAAAAGGATATACAATTGATTGATTCTGATCAGACATGTTAGGATTGACCTCAAACAAATTTTGTGGAGTCTTGAAATAATATAGCTGTTCCTCTATCATCTGTAACATTTAGCTAACCAGTGCTGTTTCTGATGTTAGCTATGCATCAAGCTATGGGTTCATGAGATGTTTCAATGCACCATTCCCGTAGAGAATTATATAGAATCAAAAGGATTGACATAAAATTGCCAGTGTAAAGCCTTACCTGTGTACACCCAGTAGGGTCTGGTGGAATCTTCAGTTGAGAGGACAGGGTACTTCAAGGCTATGACAGAAAGGTGAGTGATATTATGTTACATAAAGTCTTAAAGACTCATGAGAGTACATGATCAATAATGAGATTCATCAGTACACGTGCATGGATTACAATTAGTGTAGCTCAATCTTAAGATCCTGTAGTAAGAGGTGTTAACGTTGCACACAGCATTGCATTGAGAACAGAGTTTTGTATAATCATAACATTTAGAACCAACCTACAAACAGTTTTGAAAAAAAGGTTTGGAGATGCCGCTCTTTATAACCACCTTTCATGAACATCAATGTGTTCCTTGCCTAGTTTTTTTTTACGTGGGTTCAGCGCATGACTAAGTTATTGCTGTGGATGAGGAGGTCATTTTCAGACCCATGACATTATGACACATGTAATTCCTGCTACTATAATTGTAGTGCACAATAGAAAACGTTTCTTCAGTTGAACCTTTCATGTCGTACCCAAAATTCAAGTTTTAACCAAAATATCCCAGATTGGACAACACAGTACAGTAACCAGCTAAGTGTATTATAAACATAAGAAATACCAATACCTCTTTGTCCACTACACTGTTAAGCGCTACATCGTACAATATTTCAATAACAGCACCTTGGGGGGTAATCAAGCACAACATGGAAACTCTTCCCACATAGACTCAAAAAACAAAGATGACTCCCTTCCAAGTACGCACCCTACACTGTGTAGCGTGGTGTGCATGTAGGCAGGTACTTTGGTGCCACCACTTAGGGCGAGTAAGCGCTTTATACATGTTACAATACAATACCTTGACCCGGTAAAACACATTACAAAGATGTCTGTCCAGTGCATAGCATGATCAGTAAAAGAAACAGGAGGACAAGGAACAATGTATTCCACTGTCAATCAATGCTTATGCATTTGTGCCAAAGGAGAATATATTATTCAGGGTGTCTTATCAGTTATATGTAGTTTTCATTGAACAATGCTACATAGCCAATGAGTTCCTGTAATCCCATTGTTATTGCGTTATCAGTTCCAGACACAGCACATTGGAAACATGGGCACTGGGAAACTGACAAGGGAAGGAGCAGACATGGTAAGAAGCAGCTACAGCGAAGCGGAAATTCAGGGAAACACAACTACTGGGATACACAGACATTGAGAAGCACAAATACTGTAGCAAACAGAGACTGGGAAAAGGGACACTGAACACAGGCACAAATACCGGCAGACATGGACAAGATGAGACACTGACATGGGGAGACAGTGACATGGTGATGCAGTTAAAATGGGAGACAAGAACATTAGGAGAGAGACACACAGAAAAGGACTGATAACATGGTGCCCCCGTGTGTCACACATCTTCAGCTACCTTCACCCGGCCCCCTGGTGGGGACCCGCAATCACACAGTAGTCAGGAAAGACAGCTGGAAAGCTCTTCACTGTTCAGCTTTCCAGCTCTGTTTTGGAGGCTGTATGCAGCTGATTCCCATTAAGGGGATCGAAAACATCCAAGGACATCGACAACGGCTTCAATGGAAGTCAATGGGGAAAATACATTCCCTCGATTTTTCTCCAAAATATCCCCCTTTCTTGATTCCAAAATGTTGGCATGTATGTGTCATTATCTGAAATATTCTGGAGATTGACATAAGCAAAACTATTTTAAACCACAATAGAACTATCTCAAGTCACGTTGAAGATGGTGAACTCCCCTGGAATAACAGTTTGGAAGACCAGCGCTTCCTTTAAGATATTTAGATGCATGAGTCTCTCCACAACAGAGGAACATTACAACTGGAATTACTCACAAAAGTCCTGCTGGACTTCCAAAAGTTTTATTTTATCCGATGCTGTTACAGTTTCTGCCAGACATTCAGATAAGTGTACTACGTGTCATATACCTCTGGGCAACTGGATTTGTGTACTGTGTTCATACCTAGAGATGGAGAGCTACTGGGGTTCAATTATCCTTTATCCAGATTAAAAGTACCCATGCATAAATCTGATGGCATTTCTCCACCGTGTGTACCCTATATACAATGTGCATTCAGAAATGTTACCGCAGTCACCGGTGCCAATTTTCAAATGTTTTCCAGGAGGTGCCAGGGTTCCAGGAGTAACCTTGGAACTATTTTCTGAATTCAGAAATCTGCACCCATGCTAGGGTGTAGAACTATAATTTCAGGTTTAACCTATAACTTGCTAGAGGCTTATAACCAATATTTTGGCACCTCATAAACTGTTTGCTCCAAACCACAATTATTTTTCTAATTGCTCAGTATTTCATTTCCTATTTGTGAAAACAATACACGTTACATTTGCTGCATATTCTATCCAGTTTGTAAAAATTGACAGCCTTATAGGCATCGTGACCAGTGACATTTAGTTTTTTGGGTGGGAGGGGCATGGGAGGAGCTGTGGAGAGCAGAGTGCCTCTTAGGTAGCTTGAGGCACGAGACACCACCCCTTCCTCATATGGTGAAATTATTTTGTAGGTTGGCAGTTCTGAAGAGTGGGAAACAGCTGTATGAAGTACAAATAGACCCATTTGTAAACGCATACAAATGGCCTAGAGAGACAATAGGAAGCTTAGCCACTGGGACAAGGGAGACAGTTAATGAAAACTCATTTTTTTTTTCACTGAAAAAAACAAAGGTTACAGGGACGTTATAGTTAGGTTCTGAATTTACTCATACAAAACCATAGAAATGCAGCAGTTATAGTTAGGGTTCTTTCAAGTAACTAAAACTAGTGCCCTAAGGTAACTATAACTCGCTCCTTGCACTAAAATCTCCATCAGCCAGTACTGTAGTATTAAGTATCAACATCCTCAAATAGATATTATACACATTTGTGTTACAGCACATTATCATAGTCAAATATCGACCTGCATACATTTTGCACAAAGACTCCCTTAGCATCTGTGATGCTGGGGCCCTTCGCTCCAGGAGCCCCCCTCAGCACAGTACACTGGCCTAACACCTCCTGAGTGAGTCCGGAGAGGGTGTCCCTCCATATACTATGCAGAGGGACCCCCTCAAGTTTCGCTATGCCACTGGGCACTGGGCAACCACTATATCATCAAGATATATATGCAGTCTGAAATAGTAAATTAGTAGACTTGACATCCTCAGCATGGTATTCCCTCATACTATTTGAATTCACTCCTCCTGTTTTGTTAATTTAGTTTTTATTAGTTTTAGGATTCTGGGCACCTTAAGACTGCTAACCAGTGCGAAGGTGCTTGTGCTTTCTCCTTCAAGCATGGAAGCAAGTCATAATTTTTGATTGGAGCAGATAGAGCTATAATGTTTACACTCAAATGAATTGTAAATTAAAATCCTCTTTGATGATAGAGTCAGATTTTAAGTAACAGTTAGAAAAATGCCATTTTTAGAAAGTTGTACTTTCTTGTCCCAACCATTTGTGACTTCTGCTAGGGTCCTAGGTCACATGAATGTGAATGGCCCTGCTGTCAGGGTTTGTGTATTGTATTGCCTCCAGACAATATACCCAAACCGGGGTTAGATGTGTGCTGGATGGGTCATCCAGGCAAGATGTTTAGGAGGGGCTGTACACAGGCCACCTTACACTTCAAAGGGCTTTTCCTCCTGCACATACAAAGGAATCTGACATCAGGCTTGCCCTGCCTTTTTTCAACCGCAGACAGTTTGGAGCCTTTACAGGGGAATGGAAGAACTTCCCAGAACGAAATGTGGGGGAGGACAAGGAATGCCCCCACACAAAAGCAACAAGTATAACTATTGGGCCTCCGGAGCCACTCATCAGAACCTTCCAGGACTTGTGGAAGTTAAAGAAGGACTGATCTGCTGCCAGAGGGCTGCTCTGATTCTTGGAGGACTGCTTTGCAATCTGGGAAGGAAGAATGGACCTGTTTGCCTTAATTCCAGCCTAACCAGTGGTCTTGCGGCTGACCTCCTGCGTGAGCTACAGGGACACAAGTTTCGGAGAACTCCCTGCAACCTCCCAGCTGACTTGCTGCAACTGGATCTTCCTGGACATGCCTGAGCCTTGCTGTCCTCTGCTGGAGTGAGTCCAAGATCCTCTAAAGGTGCTTCCCCAGATCCTGGACCCTTGGCCAGCTCAGGATGTACTACTCAGGAAGCAAAGGTGCAAATCTTGACGTTTCAGCTCTCTGGAAGAAAAGGTGAACATCTTGAAGTTTCGGCTCCTCACAACTGTGAATGGGTCTGTTAATGCTCTAACTCTGCCGACTGCAATTATCACCTGCGCGAAACGTCAGAGACCTGCTTGTCGCATCAACAGCAACAGCCAGCAACGATGGGCAACTCGAGAACTGCACTTTGCGCTACAGCAATGACCAGCCGCGAAGCTCAGCTTCCTCCCCGCAACCACCTCCAGCATGAATGGAATTCTTCATGCACTACATTACAGTCGACCTGAAGTTGGGACTTTGCCCTGGTCAGGGGCGACCAGATGACCACGAGCAGTGCTTTGCCCCTTTATGTCCTATTTTCACAAAAAACTTCAAAACTGAATATCTCTAGTAGTGCTGATTGGACTTTTGTCATCCTGGTATAATTGTATATACTAAAATCTATTTGGTGTCAGTACGTTTGTTTGGGACTTTTCTTGTGATGTGTTTGCACTTTATTACTGCTCATGTGCTGCATAAATACTTTACACATTGCCTCTAAGTTAAGGGTGACTGCTTTTGAGCTACCATAGGGTTTAGTGACTTTTTTGCGGTTCACCCTGACAATGATTAAGTTCTTGCCTGAAATGAGCTTCAACACAAGGACGTCATTTAGGATTCACCAGGGTCACAGTTGCAACCCCTGGCTTGCCCGTTGAGACCCCTGGCACTGCCTTTGCGACCCCTGGCGTCAGAGGTAACAAACTCAGTCCCAGGAACACAGTGTCAGCTCTTCCTTAAGGACTTCAGTTGGGGCTCCACTCCTGTTTGTTTTCTGTTCATTTTTATTACCCTAATAGTGAAATCACTATTAGAGTAATAAAAATGGGATACAATTAACTGGGAATATGCCCTTCCATGGCAGCTGAGGTAAGTAAAAATGCTTTTAAATGTATGTTGTTTGCGTGCTTGTGGGTGAGAGTATGTTTATGTGAGAGAGTATGTGTATGTGTGAATGTGTGTGTATGTGTAAATGTGTGTGAGTGAAAGTGGAGGTCAAAGGGCATGTGATATCACTTCCACTACCCCTGGCATTTTGGTGAATTGACATCCATGCTTCACACCCCCACCCTCCTTAACCAATAACCCATTTTCTTTCATAAATCATACTTCTCTATATATGCTTACCTTGACAATATAGTGGTAGTCACTACTGTGAGTTCAATACTTTTACAGGCAGACAACCACACTATTATGATATTCAACTATATTTTGTATATACAAACTCCTCCTTCATGTCAAAGAAGTATCTTAACTAGACCATATTTTTCTAAAAAAGTCTCCCATTCTCAGGCACAACCAACCACTCGGATGACCACCAGGGTGCTTTGGGCAACACTGTCTTGGATAGGCATAACTCTTCCCCTGTAAACACACACTGCACAGATACTTGAACTGAGCCGTCTCCAGTGAATCAACATTAAAGTTAACCAGTTTTAGATAACTAGGTATTATATTTGAACCATTGCAGACACTGCTTGTTTTAGTTTCTACTAAGTGATATAAAAAATAAACAGTGCTATAAAATGATTCCACGCCTTTTTTCATCAATATAAGAGATGCAATAACTCCATGAAAGGGATCCGTGCTCTACAAACAATGCACATTTTTGTTATGCTACCAGAAAATGTCAGGCTGGTTTACAAATAGGACTGTTTCAGTGCTTCATCCTTCAGAGGTGGCTAGAGTAAAATGCTATTGAGCATATCCTGGACTATCAATTTCCATGTATGCTGTATAAATGTGTATAACGTGTGACAACATAGTAATCACACCACTCTTTAAATGGTAAGAAGCAATTCATTATTGCACCACTCTACAAGACCCTCTTTGTGTAAAATTCAGCATGAACAGTAGTGATTTGCAATTTTGCCTTCATGAATTAGAAAGATTGGGCACATCATGACATCTGCGGGAGTACTGAAATTCCATAGCAGCTTCTGATTTGTAAGTAGCGTGAGGGGATGGGAACAAATCATTGGGTACTGCAACAATGTGGAAAGATGAAGAAACTAAGAATGGGAACAGGAGGTCCTTGAGAATGGAAAGAACTGAACACCGAAGGTTAAGAAATCTCCATCAAGGACTGACTTTACTTAGGAAGAACCATGGCTTATAATTTAAATTAAAATGTATATTTCATAATATGAAAGACCCTCTTTCTGCTTCTTGGTATCACCAATACCAAGCTCCACGTTTAATAACAGTCTTAATATTCATTAGTTATGACATAAACTCTGCACTCTCTGCACTGTAATATTATAATATGGCAGTTGTTATCGCATTAATGCCCCGAAAAAAATACGCACCTTCCGCAATGGTCTTCGGGGGGTACCCAAGGTACAGCCAGATCTCCTCCGCAGACAGCAAGTTGAGCAGCCTGCTGGAAACCGTGCCATTCATAAGTCCAGTGCTGTTGCTCGCTGCGTAAGTCAAAGTCAGTATGTTGGCTTGGAGTGATGTACCCACAATCTAAATAGAAAAGTAGAAAAAAAGGAAATTGGCTTCACCTAGAAGATCATGAGTGTCGCATGTCAACACTTAGCAATTATATTAGTAGCAGGGAAAATGTATGTAACAATATATAAGGCTTTTGAAACCAAAGTATTTCTAAACTTGCCAATGGATTAGTGAACCCTCCTTATGGCTGAGGAACATCCACATTTTGTTCCATGATTGTTGGAAACTCCAAACGTATATCAAATTTGTTAACATTTTCTACTGGTACACACCTTTACACGCCTTTACTGGCGGAGATGTCCGGAGGTTTACATTAAATGAAGTGTCTCAGTAAGTGCCTTTCTCCAGAGTGACACCAAAATGACATTTTAGCTGAAGGTCTTTCATAAACAAAAACCCATTGAAAAACTGACTGATTTGCTAAATATGAGTCCTAGCCTGAAAACCAGTATTACATACGACCAAATGTGTTGATATTCTGCATACCTTACTAATTTTTTCAGACTTGCATTGACGGATGCACATCAGACATCCTGGAACGGGAAGCATTAAGACATTTCTAATGCCTCCTCCACTCTTTACTGTTTCTGCCTGAAGCCATGGAAGCAGCACAGAGGCGTTACTTGATTCATCACTCCTCTACCCTCACGTGGTACTGTCTAACTCTGTAGCATAAGCCACAACTTCCTTTTCATTGCATGCAGAAGCCGAAGAGGGCCTGATGTTCTTCTCCTCTTCAACAGCAGGAGGTGGGATGTTTTTAGGTCGCGTGCGCAAGCGTACATCACCATCACTCGTTCTTGGGATTGCCTTTCAAAAATTTGTAGTTATCTTTGGTAAATGCTTTATGTTTGTTCCTCCTTGGAGCAGTTTTTGTTACTGCCTTCACCATCCACCCTGTTACATGGATAATTGCATGTTTGTCGATACGTTTGACTGCGAGCAAACTTCTTTTTCCTTTTATGTTTCTCCTTCACGCTCATGCTCATGGCAGCCGAGGCACTTTGAATTGGCTTGCTTATGTCAACTGTTTTACTTTTTATTTTCAATTTATGTGGCAAGAAAAGTCCAGTTAGGATTTTACAATGCTAATAGCTTTAACTTGAGCAAACTTGAGACCCATTGCATTGGAAATGCTTGTTTGGTATGATTGTCTCTTAGAATATGAGAACTGGCAGATGTCGACTGATGTGACCGTAGCATTGATTGGACATCGGGAGTCATAGCTCTTCTGTGCCAACAGGACTGTTAATTACTAAGTTAGATGAAGGAGAAAGGGGTAAAATGCAATAAATCTCTTGAACTCAAAATACTACGTGAAACAGAAGTCTCTTGAACTCAACATATTACATTCAACGTAATTAACTGTAAATAGTTATATAACGGTCATCCTTAGTTTCCAGCTAAGGATGTGTATTGTATTTTCAAGCATACAACTGACCTAATTGCACATTTTTGCGAATCACAAAATCAAGGTGTAAGGAATCTAATTACAGACAACTTTACCCCAGATTCTTTGCATTCTGATCATCTTATGTGTTTTTTCCACAGCTGCCAAAATGCAAGCTGGACCTCACTCCCTTTGGCCCCTACAAATTTATAGTTTCACGGTCTCAAAAGCTGTGAGATTAATAGGTTGCACCCTGTATTTCTACTTATCATGGGTTTCACTCATCAGTAATGTCACCAAAACGTCCAAACTTTTTCTTCATTCATTTAAAAAAGAAAAATATGTTTTCTTTAGAAATTATACAAAAAAAAAAGTTCACGGCTTGGTAATCACTAGGGGTGGGTGGAGAATTCCGCTCTGCCAGCAGAGTTTGTGGAGTTTTTCCCACTCCACACGGAGAGTAGAGTTCTGAAAAACTCCACGAAGTGACACGGAGTGGAGTTTTTTCTTTCGCTCGCATTCGCTAAAGTTAAGTTGGTGTGCACGAATGAGATATCTGAACATGAGTGGTCGCAGTAGGCAGCGACTGCTTGTGATAAGAAAGCTGCTGCTCACATTGAGGAAGCTGCTGCTCGAGTAGAAAATCTACTCGAGCGGCAGAAAGAAGTTAGCACCCTCTGCGCGACGCGTGATGCAGTTCACGCTGATTTTACAACTCAGGAGAAACTCCTACCCTGAAAATCAGTGCGATCAGTGTGACTCACTGTTGGACTTTTTCCCTTATGCAGGGTCATACCCAATTGTTTTGCCTCCTGCCTCCTGTTTTTTCTGACCTGTTGCTGTTGGCTTTTGAACTCTGAGCAATTTACCACTGCTGGCAAGTGCTAAAGTGCATATGCTCTCTGTGTAAATTGTATGGTTGATTGGATTATCCATGATTGGCATATTTGATTTACTAGTAAGTCCCTAGTAGAGTGCACTAGAGGTGCCCAGGGCCTGTAAATCAAATGCTACTAGTGGGCTGCAACACTGGTTGTGCCACCCACATTAGTAGCTCTGTAATCATGTCTCAGACCTGCCACTGCAGTGTCTGTGTGTGCAGTTACAAACTGTAAATTCGACTTTGCAAGTGTACCCATCTGCCAGACCTAAACCTTCCCTTTTCTTACATGTAAGACACCCCTAAGGTAGGCCCTAGGTAGCCCCAAGGACAGGGTGCAGTGTATGGTTAAGGTAGGACATATAGTAATGTGTTTTATATGTCCTCACAGTGAAATACTGCTAAATTCGTTTTTCACTGTTGCAAGGCCTGTCCCTCTCATAGGTTAACATGGGGGGCTACCTTTAAATATGATTCAAGTGTAGATTCCCTTTGGGAGCAGATAGATATGTGGAGTTTGGGGTCTCCGAGCTCACAATTTAAAAATACATCTTTTAGTAAAGTTGATTTTAAGATTGTGTGTTTGAAAATGCCACTTTTAGAAAGTGAGCATTTTCTTGCTTAAACCATTTCTGTGACTCTGCCTGTTTGTGGATTCCCTGTCTGGGTCAGTTTGACAGTTGGGCTGGTTGCACTTCTCATTAGACAGTGACACAAAGGGAGCTGGGGTGTAGTCTGCATTTCCTGATGAGCCATCTGTGCTAGGAGGGAGGGGAGGAGTGGTCACTTACACCTGAAAGGGTGATGCCTGCCCTCACACAATGCAGTCCCCAACCCCCTGGTGTGTTTCTGGGGCCTGGCCTGGGCAAGGCAGGATTTCACAAACAAGAAAGACTTTTCTTTGAAGTAAGACTACTTCAAAGGGCAAAATGCATATAAGAAGGGCACCCAAAACCACAGACTTTAGAACACTTCTGGAAACCAAGAGGAACCCTGCCTGGAGAAGAGCTGAAGAGCTGAGGAAGAGTTGCCCTGCCTGTGACTGTGCTTTTTGGAGCCCTCCTGTAGTTGCTGCTTCTGCCTGTGCTAGAGGACAAAGACTGGACTTTGTGTTGCCTTCCTTCTTGTGAAGAACTCTCCAAGTGCTTGATTTAGAGCTTGCCTCCTGTAGTTTGAAGTCTCAGGGACAGCAAAGACTTCTCTCTGCCAGCACCTGGAGTCTCTGGAGAGACTCCTACTCTGCCAAGAGGTGCCCATCCAGTTCCTGGGACCCTGAAAGGAGAAGCTGGCAGCCCAAGAGTGAGAAATCCATGCACTGACCGCCATGCAAAGAAAAGATCGACCAGCTCCGATCTGTGGCTGAAAAAACTACGCGCCGCTGGCTTCGCAGCTGAAACCGACGCACCACCTGCAGCGCGGCTGGAAGATGGACGCATGCGGCTGGAGAAACAATGCGCTACACCGCTAACGGAGGCTGGTAACATCGCAACCCGCACAGCGCGGTTTTGCTAATACCGTGTGGCAGGATTTTCGATGCAAACCTTGCTGGGCACGGAAAAATGACACAATACCTGCCCGGACCTGCGTGCTTGCCGGATCGCAGGATCGCTCTCCTGCGGAGATAAAAAATGACACACGCTGACCTGACCGGAAAAGGAGAAACGGCGAATGGTCTATCTTGTGGGTGAGAAATCGATGCACCACTTACCTTTTTCGACGCACACTCGCCTGTGTATGTTATTTTGATGTTACCCAGGTACTTTTCAATGCTAACAGTGCTTTATCTGTTTACAAAAGGATTTAAGACTCTCTTGATTTTAAAATGAATTACTTGACTTGTGTATGTTGGATTTTTGTTGTTTTGGTCTTGTTTTGTTTAGATAAATGTTTCCTATTTTTCTAAACCTGTGTTGTGTCATTTTGTAGTGTTTTCATTAAGTTAGTGTGTGTATTGGTACAAATACTTTACACCTAGAACTCTGAAGTTAAGCCTTCCTCCTTGTGCCTAGCTACCAAGGGGATGAGTGGGGGTTAAGGAGGGTGATTCTCCTTTATCCTGACTAATGTGAGAGTCCTTGCTTGGACAGGGGGTAACCTGACTGCCAAACAAAGACCCCATTTCTAACAGTGGGTAATCACTGTTATGTGGTAAACACCATGCAGTAAAATAGGAGTAAAGTACTGTAATAAAAAAAGAAAGCTACCAGTTTACTGTTCAGAATGGGAATGGGAATTAACTTGAATTGTGATTGTATTACTGATTTTTTTTTCCATTTTGCAGGTACAGCATAAAATACTGTCCCAAAATATTGTAAGTACAGGTAGACCAAGGCACACAGAGAAGTAAAAGTTCAACAATGTTCATGGGATGAAAGTAGAGCCCAAGTACAACGAATCCAAAGGCGAAGAGTAAAGCGATGATTCCGGATAGGTGTTAAAGGTAGAGTCTTTATTCACAGGTTTAGGTTTGTGTCGTCTTACAGGAAACAGCCAACACGTGTTTCGTCACACAAGTGACTTTATCAAGGCTGTGAAGAAGTAATAAAAATATACCAATATATACAGTTGGTCTGAATATATGAAATTTACAAAATTTTACAATGTATGTTAAACCCGTAATCATCAATGAAAAAGATGCATGCGCGATTAGATGCAAGTGAGAAAACAGTCATGCGGCACGGCAAAAAATGGATGCTGTTATGTTGATCCAAACACAAGTGCGAGTTAAAGCAAAGACTGTGTGCAGTGAGTTCGGTGCGACGCGTCTATTTTGTATGCCTACGAATATGGTGAATATATCGTGAAGTGAACCCAAACATCAGTAAGATAGAAAGCAAACAGGTAAGGTTACCATAGTGACAACAGTGATTATGTTGGTAGAGTAAAGTATAGTACCACATGAGAGGGTTTGGCCCGAGACAGCGCTCAGAGAGAGTGGCAAGGTAGCCGGAAAGGGAAAGAGTTCAGAAAAGGGGAAAGAAGAGGGGGAGGAAAACGTGATGTGGGGTAATATAGAAATTGCTACAAAGGTAAGTCATGGAAAACCATACCTGGGCCCGTCCGGCCAGAGGCACAAGAAGACAGTAAATTCAGTAAATGTAGAAATGAAGATTTCCAGTGGTCGAGTATACGGTGATATCACAGCCCTGATAAGCCCAAAATGTAACCTAATTTGGTAAACAGAATTGTTGTCAAAGAGGTTGTAGGGGTTGGAATCTCCAAAAATGGCTTGCGGCGTAGAATAGTTTGAAAAATTAGATCGAAAAAGCTCGATTGCTGGTAAGGCGCAATGTTGCGCTAATATATAAGCGCGAGGTAATATTATCCATGCCCTGAAAAAATAATAAGACTGAGCCAATGTAAGGCATTAGGTGTCAGCGTGTCCGTAGACTTAAAGTGAAAGCCGGGCAGATTCATCAACATTAAACACTGGAGTAAGCCTCCGTTGCATAAGAGTAGGTAACAACACCTTGGAAAGTAAAAGCAAAAAGCTTGCTTGTATGTCAATTGAATATGCCAATGACCGAGTTGTAGCGTGTACGAAAGTCGGTTTGCATAATACTATTTATCTAAGTATGGTGAGTGGAAAATAGTGAAAAAGAACCCCCCAGTAGTATGAGCCACGTTGGGAGGGTCCTGATTACCTGAATGTTGGTCCGGGAGTTTCTAATTTGGCGAGTAGCTCAACGACGCGCGTTCGTTTTGAACTCAATCAGAACGGGTAGAAATAGAAGAGGGACTGGGCTAAACAGTTGTAGGGAGGTGGGTGGCTAAAACCACGGGAAGAAGGAAGGGAACGTAGGCGGCCATATTGGGAAGGATACGAATGCATTAGAAATATAGTAGAAAAGACTGAGAGATGACTATAAAAAATGAAATTACAGGAAAGAATATGAAAGAACAACTCAATGTAAGTGGACCAACAGAAGTCAATGTAAGTGGACAAACAGAAGCAGTGAAGAAGGGAAAGAGGATAGTATGTAATGTAGTTTTAAAGAAGTGAGGATAGTTAAAGAGTGTGGTGTGTGTAAAACACCGAGAGTATCACCCGACAATGTGGAAACGTATATGTATTAAGGGATTAATACAGTTAAGGAAATTAAAGAACATATATACAGCCCGTGAGTACTGCTGAGCTGTGTAGGAAACATATTGTGTACAGGTGTCATGTCATCTAGGGTGGTTATTCAATATTAGACATAGAGTAATGTAGTAAAAGCAACAGCGAAACACATTGGAAGAGTTTGTAAGTTCCGTGGTTATAGACAAGTTAGGAAAAGCAATTCAAACTGATGGTAGACACAACAATGTTGAGATATTCCAGGCCAGGTTTCTCTGAGTCAATCAAAGCATAGGGTGCAGTGTGTACATAAATGTGGTCACTTTCTGTGTAGAGCCGATGCCAGGATATGGCAATGCGCAACAAGTATTGTGAAAGTTACAGTCATGTATATTACATAGTACAAACAAAAAAGTAATAAACACAGAAACATAGCATTGATGGTAAACACATTTTACGTGAGGAAAAAATGCAGTTCGTGGTCAGTGTTGAGTCCAAATTCAACTGCACGGAGTTTGAGAATCCATTTGGCCTCGCACTTGCGGAGGTCCCTGGTTCTGTCACCCAGTCTAGGTGATCCTGTGACCTGAGCAATTCCGTGAAATTTGATGTTGAGGATGTCCCTCTCACCATGTGAGGTGTTGAAATGAACAGCCAGCGGGTATGCATTGTTGTTGTTTCTGATAGCCCTAATATGTTCCTGAACCTGTTCTTTGAGTGGCCGTATAGTACTGCCGATATAGATGCGGCCACATGCACAGATGATACAGTATACTGTGTATCTAGTATTACAATTGATAAAGCTCCTGACATTGTAGACCGTCTTAATATTGTAGGAGAAAGAAGTAGTTCTGTTGAGAGCCATTTGGCAGGAAATACAGCCCCCACATTTGAAGAATCCATTGGGTTTCGTAGGAAACCAAGTTGGGGGGTGTGTCTCTGTATGGGGCATGAGAAAGCTAGGGCATAAGATGTTCCTAAGGGTGCGTCCCCTGCTATGCGTCATGGTAGGTGAGCTGTTGATGTAGTTTCTAAGACCTGAGTCAAGGAGTAGTAGGTGCCAGTGTCGTTTGAGGATGTGAAGTACAGTTTTGCTGGCAGGGCTATACTGAGTGATGAAGGAAACGGGACGTTTGTTAGATGTTTTGGACGTTCTTTTTGAGCCCCTTATGAGAAGCGAGTGTTGATTAATATTGGAAACCCGTTTGGTAGCCGTTGAGATGAGCTTCTCAGAGTACCCCCGTGCTTGGAAACGGTGTGTTAGCTTCTTGAGTTCATCTTTGAAGATGTCAGTATTGGTACAGTTACGACGAACTCTAATCATTTCCCCATATGGAATTGCTTTAATTTGTGTCAAGGGATGGGCACTCTGCGCATGTAGGATAGAGTTGCAGGCTGTTGGTTTTCTGTACAGCCTGGAGGTAATTCTGTTGTCGGTAGTATATAGAAGAAGATCCAGAAATTCAATTTGGGTGCGATCTGTCTTATGTGTGAAGGTTAGATTGAAGTCATTGTTGTTGAGATGAACTATGAATGTGTCTAGATCAGAAATACTGCCTGTCCAAATAGTGAGAATATCGTCAATGTACCTTCCCCAAAACAGAATGTGTTGATTGATGTGTGCCGGGCATTTGGACCAAAGGTGAATTTTTTCAAACTGTCCCATGTACAGGTTGGCATATGATGGAGAGAATTTAGCACCCATCGCTACCCCCTGGCTTTGTCGGTACCAATTACCATTATGTAAGAACACATTGTTTTCAAGTACCAACCGTGTTAGATCAAGAAGCATAAGCGTGTGTTCATACAAGGTGGCATCGCGTGAAAAGAGAGTCAATGAGAGCATCTCCAAACCCTTTTCTAGGGGGATTGAGGTGTACAGTGAACTAACATCTAGACTGACGAAAATACAATCATCATTCCATTCTATGTCCTCAAGTTGACATAGGAGATCCCTGGTATCTTGAATGTAAGAGGGAAGATTCCGAACATGGGTTGTAAGAAGGAGTCAATATACTCAGAAATGTGTTCTGTGGGAGAACCAATTCCTGAGATGATGGGTGCTAAATTCTCTCCATCATATGCCAACCTGTACATGGGACAGTTTGAAAAAATTCACCTTTGGTCCAAATGCCCGGCACACATCAATCAACACATTCTGTTTTGGGGAAGGTACATTGACGATATTCTCACTATTTGGACAGGCAGTATTTCTGATCTAGACACATTCATAGTTCATCTCAACAACAATGACTTCAATCTAACCTTCACACATAAGACAGATCGCACCCAAATTGAATTTCTGGATCTTCTTCTATATACTACCGACAACAGAATTACCTCCAGGCTGTACAGAAAACCAACAGCCTGCAACTCTATCCTACATGCGCAGAGTGCCCATCCCTTGACACAAATTAAAGCAATTCCAAATGGGGAAATGATTAGAGTTCGTCGTAACTGTACCAATACTGACATCTTCAAAGATGAACTCAAGAAGCTAACACACCGTTTCCAAGCACGGGGGTACTCTGAGAAGCTCATCTCAACGGCTACCAAACGGGTTTCCAATATTAATCAACACTCGCTTCTCATAAGGGGCTCAAAAAGAACGTCCAAAACATCTAACAAACGTCCCGTTTCCTTCATCACTCAGTATAGCCCTGCCAGCAAAACTGTACTTCACATCCTCAAACGACACTGGCACCTACTACTCCTTGACTCAGGTCTTAGAAACTACATCAACAGCTCACCTACCATGACGCATAGCAGGGGACGCACCCTTAGGAACATCTTATGCCCTAGCTTTCTCATG